>NC_132992.1:88732300-89039600 GCF_048564905.1 Vicugna pacos | reverse complement strand
TGTATTTTTTAGTCTTTACGTATAAGTGGTATCACACAGTATTTGTCTTCCTCTGTCCAACTTACGTCACTCAGCATAATGCCCTCTGAGTCCATCCCTGTTGCTGCAAAAGGCAGTATTTCATTCATTTTTATGGCTGAGCAACGCTCCATTGGACACGCATACCACCTCTTCTGCATCCAGTCATCTGCTGATGGACACTTCGGTTGCTTGCATATCTTGGCAATTGTAAACAAGCTGCTGTGAACATTGGAGCGCGTGTATCTTTTCAAATCAGGTCTGGCAACAATGGGTAAGAGCTCGTTATCCCTAGAAATTTCTCTCCTTCCCCTAGTGGCCTGTCTGTGATCTACACATTCAATATCTGCCTGAACCCTGTGGGTATTCGTGACCATTTTTTTCAGGGCTACTCAAATGGTTTTATTTTTATTTTCATTTCATTTCATTTTCTCCCCTTAAAATACACTCTACCCCGGGTAGCCCAACTGTCTCCTGCCTCTGGCCAACCTTCTGACGCCTCTGTGGGACCTTCCCTGGCTCCCCTGAGTAAACGAGTTGCATTTTCCTATATCAACCTAGGAACGCTCTATTTAGTTGAGGGCCTACTGTGTGATATGCAGTCCTTTGCAATTTTATTCTCATCAGGCTCCAAAAGATCAAAGGCAGAGACAGGAGTCCCAGGCAGGCCGGCTTAGCTCCTGGCCCGGGTGTTTCCCACCGGGCGCCCTGCCCACTGACCACTGCAGGTCATCCTTGCAGCTGTCTCGGCACATGAGCTGGCCTGGGCCCCCAGGAGGCCAGCTCCTGCTTGAGCACCATGAACCTGACCCATCCACCCAGGTGTCCCAGCACCTGGCACTCAGCTTGGGATGTGGGACCGGTGCATGTGGGACCCAAGGATGCTGAGAGACTGAAAAAAAGAGCAAAATAGAGAAGAAAGGCAAAGAGTGAGGGGAGCAGGAGACTGAGCGGTTGAAAAGCTTGTATTCACCCCCCAGGGTATTTGAAGCCGGCACCGGGGCCGCACAGCCTTGCCCTCGCAGTCTCACAAGGCTGGAAAGCGGCACCTGGGGTTGCAGGGGGCCTGGTGTCCAGTCTCCTCCCGCGCCGGAGCCACCACACTGCACGGAGGTGCCAACGTGGTCGTTAAGTATTCGGACCTGCTTGTTCCCGAGCCAAAGCCTCCAACAAAGAGATGAAGTAAATCATCACGGCAGAGAAGCTTTCCCATAACGGATGGGATGCTAGAGTCTTGGAAAGTCATTCAAGGAAAATCTACCTCTTTCCTTTCTCCTGAAAACATCATTAGCCTTAATTTAAGTCAAGTAGTGGGCAGAAGTGGCAATCATTTCAGGAAATCCGAGTGACGATTGTTTAATCCCATTTAGGGACACTTTGAGCAATGATTTATAGATAATGAGAGATTTAAAATTCTTTGGTCAGTCTCTAGCTAAAGGCTTTTTACTGGGGGAAAGAGTGAGCAATTCGATGCAGACCATCTAGCCTTTCATAAGCTTTTATTCGTGATTTGTTGGACATGGATAACATAAATTTTGCTACCAAACTGTTAACAAGTTAAATTGGAACTTGGTTTCCCTGCTCTGAATGTGGCGTTCAGAAACAAGTGTAAAAACTGAAGGATCAATAATTCCTATTTGGTCTAGTATCTGAGGTAAGCGAACATGACTGCGTCATTTCAATTTACTGAATATCATGTCAACAAATTCCCATCTCAAGGATAACAAAACAACTTCCATTCAATGTCAGGGTTGTTTATGTATACGAAGGGTGCACAATACATTTCACTTTTTAAAAAACTGCACTAAGGTTCTTTATTTAAAATAATCCATGTTTTGATCCACTCTGCCAAGTAAAAATAATTTTGCATTGAATCTGTCAGCTGTCGAAACATGTTACATCCCATAAAATGGACAGCGGCTTCAGGAAGAAAAACCCCACAGTGCTTGCTTTGTTTCGGGGTTTTTTCCCCTGTTTATTGAAAGAAGCATGAGGTTAGTTTATTCAAGGTATTAATGTAAACATGGGCATTTAAAAACAAAGATACAGTAAGAAGAGAAATGAGGAAGAAACTTTGCTCTAGGATTTCCAACCTATAGCTCTCAAACACAGTGTGAAAAGCCTGAAAAAATGAAATTTTAGTCATTAGAACCTGACAGCTTCCAGTCATAATATGCTGACATGTGTAACGGGAATTAAGAGGTTCTATTGGTAGAATGAACGTTAACTTTTTTTTTTCAGGCAAATCATTTATTTCAGCTCCGTGAATCACAGCCCGGCTGCAGATCACTGGACATTTATAAATGTCATCATACAACTTTTTGAGACTTTGTGTTCGTTTGTAAGTAGATTCCACTACGGACATTCATTTTTGGCTGAATGGAAGCATTGTCTGCAAGGCAAAGCAAAGGAGGTCTACTCAGAATGGAAAGAGTTTTCCCGGGGCCCCACAGAGGGACCCAGACCTTCGGAATCCTACTATTTGGTGCCCTGCTAAAGTGAGCTTGAGTTTTAATTGATTCAGCTTTTCAGGGAGAGATCACAGCCTTCCCCCATTCACTCATCATCAACAAATATTTCTTGGGTGGACCACGCACCTGGCACTGTGCCTGCAGGAACACAGACACGACTGACAAGGACTTCTCCCTCGTCTAACTCCTTCGGGGGGTGGGGAATAAACAGACAAGCAGATGAGCACTTGGCACTGACAGAGGTCGGAGATGGTCCAGGCTGGCTAGCAGAAGCCTCACCTGGGATGAGCAAATGCTCCGGGGTCAGATCCTGATTCTGATCCCAGCAGTTCCAGTGAAAAGTTATGTGGCCCCAGCCAAGGAATGTGGCCCCTCTGTGTCTTACTTTCTTCTTCTGTCAAATGGAGACGTCCACCAAGCTTCCCCACTAGGGCTGCGGTGAGAACTCAGTGAGTCCATTATACACATAAAGCGTTTCTGGCACAGAGTGAGTTTTTTGGAAACCAGTAGGCGTTGGCCAGGATCATGGTGGGGAATGACTAGACACCATCGCAGGAACCCAGGTGGTCCTGGTGGGCCCAGGGGACAGAGCATGGAGCCCATGAGACGATTCTCATGCCTTGAAATCTAACGGAATTTCTCGTGCTAGATTTTGGACATGCCTGGGACTCGTGACCCTTGTCTTCTCTCTGGTCCCTCCCTTTCAGAATGAGAACATCTGTCCAATGCCTGTCCCACGAAGGTACTTTGGAAACTTGTCTGATCCCAGGGGTTCATAGCTAGGGAGGAATTTTGCTTCTGGGTAAACTGTAACTTGAGTCTCAACCACATTTGACTGACTTGAGATTTAGATAAGAGTGCAGACTTCCTGTTGAAGCTGGAATGGGTTAAGACTTTCAAGGCTGTTGGGACAGAAGGAAGATATTTTGCACACAGGAGGAACATAAACTGGGGGGAGGGGGACAGAGGGCAAAGTCTTATGAGCTGAATTGTATCCCCCCAAATTCCTATGTTCAAGTCCTAACCCCCAGTATCTCAGAAGGTGAAAGTATTTGAAATATGGCCTTTAAAAAGGTAATTAAGGTAAAATGAGGTCATCAGGGTGGGCCCTAATCCAACAGGATAGGTGTTCTTATAAGGTCTTATAAGGTCTTCTCATAAGAAGAGGAGATTAGGAGACAGGTGGGTACAGAGGTGGGTACTGTGGGAAGACAAAATGGTCAACTGCAAGCCAAAGAGAGAGGCCTCAGAATGAAACCAAGCCAGCCTTGATCCTGGACTTCCGGCTGCGAGGACTGTGAGGAAATAAATTCCTATTGTCTAGGGCCCACCCCACCTCCCTCCAGCCTGTGGGACTCATTCATGGCAGCCTTAACAAGCTAGCATAGATTTCAAAAAGAGACCCCTCTTCTGGACCCCAGAGATGGAGGCGCTCTGCTTCATACCCTGTAAGGCAACAATCCTGGGGAGGCAGAGGGGAGCCAAGACGGGTCCTGCCCGGCTGGTACTAGTCTGAATTCTGCTGCTAATTCACGCAGTCACGTCGGTGCGCTCACTTCTGCCCTTGGGTCTTAGCTTCCTCACTTGAAAGTGAAGTTGTCAGATGAGATCACCCACCATGACCAGGTCTTCCTGAAGCGGCTTTCTGGGAAATAGAGCAAATAAAGTCCTGCCACGCACCCTTTTCCCCAGCAGTGGGGTTGCATGAGAAAGAAGACAAGAGACTAGCAAGGAAAGGGTGGTTTCGGTGGGTCATGGATTCTGGAGTGCAGGGGGGAAAGGAGGAAGATGAAGATTAAATCAGCCATCACAAATTGGCATCCTGAAATTGTCCTGGGGATGGCCAAGACTGTGTTTTTCAAACCCAGAAATTGTCATAAATCTACCCAATTTCTAAGTTAAAAAAAAAGTCAAAGACCTAACCACATAGACGCACACTCACCATTTTGAGAGTCCTTCGAGTGGGGAGAACACACTCCTGGCATGCCTCGATTCTGTGCTCACTGAAAGAGAAAGTGGAGGCAGAACCAGGGGCACCCTGCCCTGTGTTGTGGAATGAATTCAACTTTGGGGGATCC
This sequence comes from Vicugna pacos, assembly GCF_048564905.1. NCBI lineage: Eukaryota > Metazoa > Chordata > Mammalia > Artiodactyla > Camelidae > Vicugna > Vicugna pacos. The sequence continues at coordinate 89,035,033 of NC_132992.1, read as the reverse complement.
TGAAATGGAGTTGACAAAAAGCCTTTCAGAGAGTTCAGAAACCTACAAGTATGTCGTAGGAAGTGAGGAGACGAGTTTAGGGATAGGTTAACCACAGGACAGGAGAGCAGGAGAGGGGAGCTCAGGTATCCTGAGTGATGCTGCCATTTTGAGTCATTTAATTTGCATTCTTTCTTTCTGTCTCCACCACAAAGCCCTGAGAGGCGGGTTAAGTCATTTATAGGGTGATTAATTTTCTTGCAAGGGATGGAGGTCTGTTCCCGAAGGCCTCACATAATTCAAAACTAGTACAATTCAAGATTAATTCTCTGGAGGAGGAAATGTAAAACAAGGTTTGCATTATTTCAAAATCTGCACATAAGTGAAGACTATTAATACATTATGTATCACAAGCTCAGACTGGTAAGATTCACATTCACGAAAAAACACCACCCCACCCTGCACATGATCAGGGGCCAGGGGAGCTCATTACCAAGTGCAAGATAAACCCTGTGTTGTTAAATGGACCTGAGGCCCAGATGCTCAAAGCCAGACCACTTCTCCCGGGAGCTCATGCCCCAGACCCTGGCGAGGCCTTGACCAAGGCAATCCTGAAATGCCCGCCTCCCCTCTTGCCTTGGACAGCTGTTTCCTGTGAAGAGACAAGACAACTTCATGGCCAAAATCTCATCTTTGACTTGAGACAGACATGGGTTCAAGTTCCGGTTCAGCTAGCGGGTCTTGGGCAAATGTGAAAATAACCCTTTTAACTCTTAGTCTTCTTGCCCATAAAACAGCGATGATAATAATGATGATGATGTAACAGGAGCGAACAAATCGGACGGACTCCGTACTGGATTTCTTTTACTTTCACCTTTGCTTTCTATTGCTTTTACTACAAGTTCATCACTGGAAGGGTGCTGCCTATTAGCTTAAATTAGACATAATGGCCCATCCCTGGGAACCCTGCCTCCCAGGTAATGAGCGTTTAGCTACAATATCTTTGTTTCGCTCACGGGAAACATCGCGACCAGGCCCACCTGTGAATGACGGCCGGAAGGAAGGAATTAACACATCCCCTCTGGAGGGTGACCGGAAACAGGAAGGGCTTGACTTGACTCCCTCCCCTTTTAGTACAAAGGAAGCTTCGATTCTAACTCAGGCAAGGTGGTTCTTTGGGACTCCAGTCCACCATCTTCTCAGTCTGCTGGCTTTTGGAATAAAGTCACCATTTCTTGCCCAAACAACTCGTGTCTCAGTTTATTGGCCTGTCACACAGCAGGCAGTGCGAGCTTGGATTGGGAAACAGTAATAATACCTGATTGAGAGGGGTGTCTCAGGGCTAAGCAAGATCATGAACACCAAGCACATCCCTCTGCGCCTGGCACATGTAGGTGCCTGGTAAACATTGGCTTGTACCGTTATTAATTTATATCTTCCATGACCTCTTCTCATCCTGCCCGTTGATGGTATCACCATTCCCGTTTTATAAGCAAAGAGCTGGGATGTCAGAGAGATAGAAAGTTAGTTCAGTTTTTATAACTCGTAAGAGGACAGGGAGGAGCCAGGAACCCAAGTCTTGCTGGTTACACAGTTCACACTCACACTTCGCACAAATCCCTCCTGTTAGAGAAGATCAGGGGCAGGCGGGGCCGCCCCGGTGATTGGAAACCACCCAGCAGCCTGAGCCTCTGCAGCCGCCATACTTTCTCATGGAGCTGTTACCTGTGTGACTGGTTAATGCAGGCGTCCTTCTTGGATGCTGCTGGCATCTCAGTAATGCTGGGACATTATGTGCTGTAAAAACAGAACATCATTGCTTACCAGGGGCTTATAAAAATAATTGCAATCCAGCCTGGCCTCTGTTACTAGTAATTTATTGCATTGCTCCTCTATTTGTTAATGCAGTTTACGTAAGTCAAACGGATAGTATGTAAATTAGGAAGCAGGTCAGACTTCAAGTCGAGAAGTGACAGGCATAGGTGTGAATAAGGTATTTTCAAACTTTTCCAATCCCAAATGGAGGCAGGTGATACATTTGTGATGGGAGAGGAGCATGCTTGGAATGAAAAGGCTGGAGTCCCTCCTGTTGGAGAAACCAAGGGTTAAGGTCTCAGCTGCCCCTGCTTCCTGCCCACTGTTGTAGTTAGCATCACATCTCCCCCATTGTCCCCGATTCCATCACTGCACCCCTCAAGATGCATTTCCTGCCCCTCACTGCCACTGGACTAACACCAAACTCCTTTTATCATTTTATAATTGTTTTTAATCTCCTGGACAACACTACACATTTCTTTAGACTGGCATGGCCATGGGATCTTAACCATTTGTTCATTCAGATATTCAACAAACATGCAATATGTACATGTATGTATGTGTGTGTATATGTATGTACATGTTGCATGTTTTGAGGGATATGGTGATAACAGATGAAGCATATTTTGCCCTCCGGGAGTTGGAGAATGAGCACGTGGGTTGAGAGAGGTGTCACCTTTAGCCAGGGATGTCTTTTTGGCAAACCTAAGTATGACCCAATATTTTGCTGTACTTGAATCCCAACTGGGTTCTGGGGCTCCCTGTAACTTTTGCAGCTGTTGAAGTCAAGTGTGAGGACCTTGAGTTTCAGACTCACTGAACCAGTCTGCAATCTGGGGGCCTTCAGTTAAATGTGCCCAATCCTAATAAGGATATCTGGTGTCCAGTCTGCTGATGGTTTAATAGTCATCCGCCCTACACCTGTACATGGCTGGTCCCTCCCCACTCCTCGTGGGCGGCTGGTTACCCCTCACCCCATCTCAGGACCTCTGTGCATGCTGTCCGATGTCCCCTCTGCCTAGAATATTCATTCCCTCTCTGCACCCTCTCTAACCCATCTACATAATCATGTCTTCCCGATCTCCAGACCAGGTTGGGTTCTGCTATATTAATACTCTCAAAACACCATTCACTTTTCCTTTATTGCATGCATGGGGATGGGCAGCAGCATGTGTGTGATTATCCAATTACAGTCTGTCTTCCCAGGAGGACAGAGACCACATCTGTTTTTGCTCATCATGGTAGCTCTAGAGTCAGTGCCCAGAAGTGTTCATTGGCTGAATGAGCTCAACAAGTAGCCTCACGGAGCACATCCCCAGTCAGATCTGTGTTGTTCTGAAAGGACTCCAGCGGAGCGTGGAGCACGAGGCAGAGGGCACAGGATGAGAGGCAGAGGGCCACGAGGAGGCTGCATCAGATGTGACGGCGGCCCTTTCACTCAAATCCTTCATTCATTCGTACAAATGTACTTATCGTGTCTGTCATATGCTGGGGACACTGCCTCCTAGCTCTTGACCCTAGTGGGAGAAGACCCTCCACACAAGCAGCAGTTGTCAACTGCTGTGAATTCTAACAGCAGGGGGAAGGAGGGAGGGCGTAGACAGTGGCCAGCAAGGGGAAAAGGCAGGAAACATCATCCAGGAATAAACAAGTCCTCTCGGAGTGTGGCTGACACCCTTGCTTAAAAATACACTGGAATTTGACGCAACACTGTAAAATGATTATGAATCAATAAAAAATGTAAAAAAAAATAATAATAATGACATAAATGACAGAATCGGTGCCAGAAATCACCATCCAAAGAAGAGAAGAGAATACCAAAGAACTGAGTCATGCCCAGAAAGCCACTCAGAATCGGGTAAGTTAGAAACTATGACACTGTTCTCAGTTGAAGGCACAGGGTCCACAGGGAGCTTGTGTTCCCCAGGCCACGGGATTGAGAATCAAAAGCCCCCAGCATTGGCCAAGATTAGTTAGAGTAATAACAGTCCTAACTACCCATGGTTGAGCACCTGTTACGTGTGAGTCACAAAAATCACTTCCATCCTATCAACCACCTTCTAAAATGGACATAATTTGAATGATGAGGAATCTGATTGTCAGAAACATCAAGTAAATTCTTTAAAGACATACAGAGATTGACAGGAAGAACCAGGATGTGGACCTTGACATGTCTTGGTAGACAGACTGGAAGACGGCCCCCGTGGCCCCCGCCCTCCTGGTGCTCCCGCTCTGTGCAATGCCCGGCCCTTGAGTCTGGGCTGGGCTTACTGACTCACTGCTCATGAACAGAATCCTGCAGAAACAATGGGTATCGCTCCTGGTGCTGGGTTACAAAAGGACTGTGGCTCCCATCTTGGGCTCGCACGCTCTCTCTCTCTCTCTCTCTCCTCCCCTCTCTTTCATTCTTTCTGCCCTCGTATTGAAAGATTCAAGCCGCCATATTGTGAGTAGCCCTATGGAAAGGACCACATGGCAAGAAACTTTTCTGTTTTGGGCCAACAGACAATCACAACGTGATGCTCTAAGTCCACCAGTCCCCGAGGAGCTTGCCAACAGCCACGTGAGCAGCTTGGAAGAAGATTGTTCCCAAAACAATGTCTTTTGAAGTGACGACAACCCTGGCCAATGCCTTGCTTTCAGCTTTGTGACATACCCTGCATCAAAGGCGTTCTGTTAAGCCATACCTGGATTTTTAACCCACTCACACTGTCAGAAGATAAATGTGTGTGTGTTGTTTTAAGCTGCAAAGCTTGGGGACCATTTGTTACGCAGCAATTAATAACTAATATATATTTCTAAATCCAAAGTCCACGCTCCCTCGCAATCACCACAACACGCTGTTTAAGAGAGCCGTCCACGTGATGGCTGCCACCACAGCACTGACCCCAACCCAAAAGATAAAGTGCCTCACCAAACGTGCATGTGAGTTCTGGGTGAGAAAAAAATATTAGCGTGTGCATCTCAAGCCAGCTCCTGTAAATGAAACAATTAGTACAGTTCACTACCTGCCAGGGTTTTACAGTTAATATTTCAGTGAAATTGTCATTGAAAACAACCGCTGTAAGAAATTGAGTGCTGTGTCAGTCTGAAAGTTCCCTGAGATGCCCAGCTTACTAGAAAAGCCATAGTGAAGAAGCAAGCCCCGAGAAGACATTCCTTCACTTATTCGTCTGTCCTTGAGCACCTTCATGAACTAGGCACTGAGAGATATGGCCTGAAATTTTTTTTTTACATTTTTTATTGATTCATAATCATTTTACAGTGTTGTGTCAAATTCCAGTGTTCAGCATAATTTTTCAGTCATTCATGGACATATACACACTCATTGTCACATTTTTTTCTCTGTGACTTATCATAACATTTTGTGTATATTTCCCTGTGCTATACAGTGTAATCTTGTTTATCTATTCTACAATTTTGAAATCCCAGTCTATCCCTTCCCACCCTCTACCCCCCCCCAGTAACCACAAGTCTGTATTCTCTGTCCATGAGTCTATTTCTGTCCTGTATTTATGCTTTGTTTTTGTTTGTTTTTGTTTTTTAGATTCCACATATGAGCGATCTCATATGGTATTTTTCTTTCTCTTTCTGGCTTACTTCACTTAGAATGACATTCTCTAGGATCATCCATGTTGCTGCAAATGGCATTATGTTGTCGGTTTTTATGGCTGAGTAGTATTCCATTGTATAAATATACCACATCTTCTTTATCCAGTCACCTGTTGATGGACATTTAGGTTGTTTCCATGTTTTGGCTATTGTAAATAGTGCTGCTATGAACATTGGGGTGCAGGTGTCGTCCTGAAGTAGATTTCCTTCTGGGTACAAGCCCAGGAGTGGGATTCCTGGGTCATATGGTAAGTCTATTCCTAGTCTTTTGAGGAATCTCCACACTGTTTTCCATAGTGGCTGCACCAAACTGCATTCCCACCAGCAGTGTAGGAGGGTTCCCCTTTCTCCACAGCCTCTCCAGCATTTGTCATTTTTGGATTTTTGAATGACGGCCATTCTGACTGGTGTGAGGTGATACCTCATTGTAGTTTTGATTTGCATTTCTCTGATAATTAGTGATATTGAACATTTTTTCATGTGCTTTTTGATCATTTGTATGTCTTCCTTGGAGAGTTGCTTGTTTAGGTCTTCTGCCCATTTTTGGATTGGGTTGTTTATTTTTTCCTTATTGAGTCATATGAGCTGCTTATATATTTTGGAGATCAAGCCTTTGTCGGTTTCACTTGCAAAAATTTTCTCCCATTCCGTAGGTTTTCTTCTTGTTTTATTTCTGGTTTCCTTTGCTCTGCAGAAGCTTGTACGTTTCATTAGGTCCCATTTGTTTATTCTTGCTTTTATTTCTTCTAGGAGAAAATTTTTGAAATGTATGTCAGATAATGTTTTGCCTATGTTTTCCTCTAGGAGGTTTATTGTATCTTGTCTTATGTTTAAGTCTTTAATCCATTTTGAGTTGATTTTTGTATATGGTGTAAGGGTGTGTTGAAATGTTTTTTAAACCATGCTTTGGGATAAGCACCCAAACCGATACTAAGACAGAGTCAAATTGGATAATTCGTGGGACCTACAAAGGTCTTCTGCAGAAATAGCCTTGCAGCTGGTCCTCATGAACCAAAGTAAGGAGGAAGAGAAGGACAATTGTCTTCCCAATTAATTTATTTGCCCATTAATTCAACAAACATCCACTGAGCATCCTCCATCCTTATCATGGAGGTCGTGAAGGAGACACAACCAGAGACACTGTCAGCATCAAGAAATACAAGAGCAATTTTCAGAGAACACTTACCTGAGCAATTGTGAAGAACTGATCAGAAAAGGAACAAGAGACAGAGAAACATCCCCTATATTAGTGAGGTGGGTTCTCCGTGCAAGTCTTGCTGAGGAGCAAAGACAAGATTTGGCCCCTGTGTAGGCCATGTATACCGCCATCCAAATTAGGACATTTCTGAGCACAAAAGATGGCAGCATTGATCATTAGTTTTGGACAATCGGATGAGCTGTGTAAACTGTAACTGTTCCCAGCAAACCAGGACAGTAGACTCTTAGCTTTAAAGAACTGACCAAGGTTAGCTGGGACCTCGTAAGCAGAGAGAATGACACATGCAGCAGCTCTGAAGCAGAAATTATTAACTGCAAATTACTGCAGAAATTAATACAAGTATTTAAGTGTGACGACAATAGGCCGTCTTATGGCATGCGCTCAATGAGTATTTGTCAGCGGGAGAAAAAGAGGGAGGGAGGCTCAGTATGAGGAAGACCAACCTCTGGCAAACTAATCCACCAAAACCACTGGGTTTACTGACGTCTTTTAAGAACTTTGACCTGGATTTTGTGTCTTAACTGAACTCTGAACTCTGATAGAAGCACAAGATTTGTGAGGATGGCTAGGGCAGGGTGCAAAGGTCATGGGCTTGGATGCTGGTCTTCAACCACAATGCCAGCATTTCGGTTCTGCCTCAGTTTCCTCAACAGTAAAAGACGGATGAGAATTCTTACCTCGAAAGGCTATTGTGCAAGGAGGGAGGGCATAGCTCAGTGGTGGAGTGTGTGCTTAACATACACAAAGTCCTGGGTTCAATCCCCGGTACCTCCATTAAAGATAAATAAATAAAAACCTGGTTACCTCCCTCCAAATAAAAACTAAACTTTTTTTTTTTTTAAAGAGGCTACTGTGCAGTTGAAATGAGATAATAACACAGATAATAGCATAGTGCCTGGCACACAGCCTCACTTAACACATCTTCTCTCTACAAAAATCTCAGTCTCATGTGTGCTGAACATACCCTCACACAGCCTTAATTCCTGCCTGAACGAACAACAGCCTCCTGATAAACATGAGGGACTCTTACCAAGAGAGCTCAAAATGACCAGAGGCACTGGGGCCAGGAGGGAGAAGTGTGAGCTTTCTAGTCTTGGAAGCACTGCACGTCCTCTGAAACCAAGAGTCGACAGCAATACGCCTATTTTCACCAATGAACAAAGAGCCAAATAGATTTTTTTCAAAGAAATTTGGATAATTTGACCATTTAAAGAACCAAGTTGAACAGATTTTAATGGCATTTTAAGTCTCAGAAAATAAGGCTCCTTAATGTAAATGCTGACAGACCCTTAACTGTAGCAAGACATCCATCGTCACAGTAATAGCTTTAAGAGGAAGAGAAAAACTCCTATTTACATTTTGAGTACCAGCCTATTCCCTAAACACATTCACATCTGAATCAGACACAAAACCAAGAGGCCACCTTGGACTGACTGACAGGTGTCAGAGCAGCAGCAGGATGAGCTGCGATCAACCCCTAAAACCACTATGAGTGATCACTGCCCATTTAAATATCAAATGTTGTTATGACTGAGTTACACTTCCCAACTGGCAAGCCCGTTTTCTACCTCATACTTGCAGACATTGCACTGGAATGGATGGGCAGGTTAAATACTGGCTGGTGGTTCCCCACTGGAGATCCGCAGGGATCTGATCCAGGAATCCACAAAATAATCCCCTGTCCACTTGTGGGTTCTGCACAAAGTCTAGCCTAACACGAAGGAGATGCGAATAAATGTTGCTTGAAAGACAAAACAGAACGAAGGCAGGAAGACAAAGAGATGAGGAGGAAAGAGGAAGGGAGGAAAGGAAGAGAGAAGAGGCAGGTCAGAACTCTGTTCAGGATTTCAAAGGCAACCCCAAAGATGGCCTGGTTTATGTACCTGCAAGTGCCCTGGGCCACGCACCACTGAAAGGTAGACATGTCCCCAAAGCCGAGATCATCACACATCAATCCTGTCAAACATCCAGGTTCAAATCATCTTTGGCTGCTTCTTTTCTGTTAAGCTCTGCTGCTTCTCCAAGTCTGCAGATGAAGCAGGATGTCACTGATGGGGAAGGACCCTCATCATTTTGGTCAAGGTCGTGGTCAGGGGCATCTCCAACCCCATGCCTCCCAGTCACTGTCCTAGCCCGCTCTCATCGCCTCCCGCCAGGCCTATGGCAAAAGTTCCCGACTGGTCTCTAGTCTGTCCCTTAGATTCACTCGACACAACAATCTCCAATGTCATCTCTCTAGGACATCAGACACTGACACCTCTTACAGAAACCCTATTGTCTGCTTCTTTTGTGTTAGCTCCAGCACCCACAGGGAGGCCAAGCCTCTGGTCTCTGTTTTCTGGGGGCTCTCTCAGCTCCAGCTGGGGAAACGGAGTCCCAGAGAAGAGGAGTGCTGAGCTCAAAGTCACCGGACAGAGAATTAGCTAAGCAGGCACCGGGGCTCCAGGCTCCCAGCCCAGGCTGCGGCTCCTCCATCCAGGCACCCAGCCCTTCCCAGATCTGGAGCCACATCCTGGCGTCACCGTGCCAGCCCGAGTTCTGCCTCTGTCTTGAGAAGTGTCGATCTGCATCCCAAATGTGCCAGCCTTATTACCATCATCAACAGACTTCTTAATGAAGCTGCCAATACTGTCAATGGCATCTTTTTAATGACACTTCATCAAGAAAAAGAATTCTCCCGACTCCCTCCGACATTGCCATTTGGTTCCCTTGCTTTATGGCAGACTCGAAACGTTCCCTGAATCAAGATCACGATGGCGACAACAACAACGACGGCAGTAATAATAATGACCGCAGCTAATATTTCCTCAGTTCTAATCCTGTGTCAGGGACTGTTCTCAGCACTTTAAATGTAAGGTGCAATAACTGGATCAAATACATAGGGACTTAAGGAACTGGCAGCCAGGCACACTTAATAGCCAAATCTTCCTTCCCTTGATGCTAGATTCTGACTTGGCGATGCTGCACCTGGCACTGTACACGCCATTTCTCTAATCCCTGGTACAAACCTGCAAGAGCTTATGCAGTACGACACCCGGTTTGGGAGAAATAAATAATAGTAATAATAGCAATAGTAATAATAATAATAAGGCAGAGGGAGAGCAAGGCACTTGCCCAAGGTCAGCCAGCTAGCGGATGACTGGCAGAGTCAGACTCAGAACCCACGTCCTCGGATTTTCAAAGCCTTATTGTTGCCTCAAGCTATACCAGGTGCTCATCCATCAAAAGTTTCTGCCATGTGATGGATGTGCCAGGGGTTCAGACGGCTGGAGAACAGGGGCAAACACGTCACCGCTGACTCCCTAGAGAACCGCACCACAGCCACATTGGGAATTTGACAGGCGTTTCCTGGAGAAACCACGCCGCAAACGGCCCTTTCTGTCCCTGCTGCTCTATTTAGTACTTTAAGACTGAGCAGGCTCTTACGGGCTAACCATCTTTATCAAAACGTATTCTTCTGAGAAGAAAAGATATTTCAAATTGTAAACAGGAACATGATTAATTCCTACATGGTGGACAGCTTTGTATCCATAACCTTTCAGAATCAGACAGCCACCCCTGTCATCAATATTCTCACTGAAGGATGCAGATTTTCTGCAGATGTTTAGACTAGGGGGCTGTGTGCATGTGCTTTGACGACCATTAGGTACCAATTCGGGGCCTCCTTGCTGCCCACCAATCACGTGATGGGAGGAGATTCACCCAAGCCCCATGAACAAAAAGCCCAGGTTCCTCCTGTGTAAAATGGGAGAATGACACTTATCAGGGGCCTAACGCAAGATGTAGGTGTCGATAGTTCTGGACGCCTGGGGGTTGGCTGGTCACTGGGGATAACAGGTGGGCCCTGGAGCCTGGATTTCTCTCTCTGTGGCTAAAAGTCATTGGAAAATGACTTCATCTTATCTACACAATAAAGGAAAGAGTAGCTTACCTCAGGGCTGCTGTGAGGATGGAATGAAGGAATATATTTAAGGAGCTTAAAATAGATTTATAAGATGATTGTTCGTAGGATATTCTGGGCTTCTTAGCGTTGGCCCTACTTAACGTCATATACATGTTTCAACCTGTATCTCGTCCACCTGATTCTAATGCAAAGAAATTCTGTTTGCAAAATCATATATATATATTTTTCAAATGAGGAAAATACTAAGATTCAGAATTGGCCACTGCATTTGGAGAACCTTTGCTACCAGCCCACCACCATTCCACCATCTAACCTGATTGATTGATTGATGCCTAGAAGGACCTGAGGCCACTGCCCTTTGTCAACAGATCCCATGTGAAAATGCCTTTTTAAAAAATCACCTTTTTCCCCAATTTCACTATGTAAGCACCAACAGCCCTCCTATTATTTAGTAATGGAAACACAGTTTTTAAAGCTACAGAGCATGGTTTTAAAAATAAAAGCTTCATGCATCTCTCTTCTGGCCAAACAGATCTCTATGTTGGTTCCTCTCCAGTTAGAACATTAAGAGGAAAAAAATTTGGCACAAGAGGCTTTTCATTAAAGGAGAGACAAAGAAACAAACCAACAAAAATAATGAACAAGGAGAGGGTGAAAATGAAAAGTTGAGGGGCCATTATTCAGCCCTAGACACACCTCTTACTTTGGGAGCTGTCTCTCCCTGCTCCTTGAAGTTCATGGTTATTTTATTCTTTTTCCCTCACTCATCTCTTTGAAGTTGTCTTACGGCGGCAGGCGCAGTGGTTCTTAGGGGTCTGCCACCATTTGTGTGTCTCCCGCTGGGGCCATGCATCTGTGCAGAGACTCAAGGAAAGCAAGGATGGTTTGCTGCTTCTGTGTTACAAATGCTCAAAATGAGGCTCAGCAAAAGAAATGATCTGCTCGAGGTCACCTGGTTCCAGCCCCCAAAGCTGTCACTCAAACTCCTCATGCTTCTGTTAAGCCACACCATCTAGATCAAAGACATCACTTCACAAACCTAAACCAAAACAATGCCACAACATTAAGCTTAACGCACAGGCACCACAGCACGTAGAACTACAATGGCATTTAACAGCATGTATGCTACATATAACCCCAGGCACATGCACAGAAGGGGAGGAAAATCCACCAAAGAGCCAATAGCAGCCTTTCCACAGCTGGGAAATTATGAGCGGTCTTTCTTTTCTTAACAACTGTTAAACAAAATGTTAAATAATGTGGTTATACTAATACAATAAAATAAATATATTTGAAAAATTCATTCTCCCTATTGCACCATGATTTCTGCAAAAGTTTCCTTTATTTAAAAAAAATAAATTTTATTGAGGTAGAGTTGATTTACAGTGTTATGTTACTTACAGATTCAGATATATACATATTATGATATATATATCATATCATATCATATATATCATATATATATCACATATATATGATATGATATGATATATATCATATATATATATCTTTTTTTCAGATTTTTTTTCCATTATAGGCTATTACAAGCTATTGAATATAGTTCCCTGTGCTATACAGTAGGACTTTGTTATTTATGTATTTTATATGTAGTTTTTTCCAGATTCTCCTCCATTATAGGTTATTCCAAAATACTGACTGAAGTTCCCTGTGCTATATAGTCGATCCTTGGTACTTATCTATTTTATATATAGTGGCGTGTGTCTGTTAACCCCAAACTGCTAATTTATCCCTCCCCAGAAGTTTCCTTTAGCATCAGCTAAAAAGGTAAAGAAACTTAAACAAAGCCTCCCCAATTTTCCAAATTAATTCATGCGATACTTTTAAAGCGCCTACTATGTTCCTTGACCAAGGCCAGACAGTATGAGGGGCTGCAAAACCAGGAAAGACCTGTCCCATGATAATAGAGCTGGGGAGACAACAATTGTACCAAGCAATCAATTAGAGAGAGATCCAAGAACACACATAACCAAATGTCCTAGTAAACCCTGTGACTTCCAAACTATACGTTTCAGGCAACACAGGGCAGCATTCTCACCAGCAACCTGCAATTCTTCAGCAAATAGTCCAGGCTGAGAGGTTTGAGTGGTTCATGAAAAATTCCCTATTTACCATATGCATTGCCTCAGATTGCTGCTTCTTAATGCAGTGTTTTTTTTTTTCTCTCCCAACACCACTTCCAAGCTCTCAGAGTTGTATTGTACTAATAAGTAGTGATTTTTGGAGTCTCTAAATGTTAGACTGTATAATGAAAAAGGGCAGGGAAGTGTTTTTAAATACCAATGAATTCCAGCATCTTGGGCTGCCAAAAGTCTGGTGTCAACCTCCAGTTTCTAGCCCAAGTGTCTGGGATTTGCACACGTCGGAAGCTGATGAATGGAGGTTGGGCCCTTCTACCCTCCTCTTAAGGTCCTGAGGAGTCTGGGCTGCTGGGAAGGCCGCCCCCCTCTCAGAGGGGCCACCGGGCTGAGTTTTGTGCACCAGGAGCCATCGGCAGTTGTTGTGTGGAATCCCCACCCTTCTCTCTCCAAGGCTCAAGTCTAGGCGGAAAGAGCAGCCCTTGGGCATATTCCAAAAGGATATTCCCCTGCAGGACATTTAGGAGCATTTACAGGAGGAAATGTGAGATAAGAAGCGGTATGCAAAATCAGGATTTTTCATTCTAGGAACAACCTATAGCCCTTGCCCTCACAGCTCTCAAGTACCATCATGGAGAATGTTGCTACCAGCAGCTTCACGGTGGCCTTTGTCCAGGGGCTGCATGGTTGGCTTAATCCTTACAGCACCTTTAGGGAGACACTGTTATTAAACCCTTTTCATCTTTAAGGAAACAGAGGTCTCGAGAGTGAGATTCACTTGCCCGAAGTCATTCATCTCTTAAGTGGGAGAGCTAGCACGTATCTGGCGCCCTGGCCCACCAGGCTGTCCTGACACTCATACAGATGACACACAGCCTAGGCACCTTCTGTGCTAGCTGAGACGACTGCCTTGCAGTCCAGTCATTACCCAGCAATGGGATAAGTCCTGGCGAGAAGCAATGGGAGCCAAACAATGGTGACCCAAGACACCTCTGCCTGCGAACAACGCAAGGAGGCGAGGGTGTGGATGCTGGGGGAGGCAAACATGATTGCAGAGGAAAACTGATCTTTGCACTGGCTTCTGGCTTCATTTGCACATCAGAGCCCCATTGTTGTTTTCCATAAGCCCCACCTTTAAACCAGGGCTGGGCCTTGCAACTCTGTGTGGATTTAAAGCCTCACAAATGCATCTGAGCGCAGCCAGATTGGGAAGACTCTCTCCCAAAATTTCCTCTTCCGCTAGATGGGAATTGGAATGCCCACCTCATGGAACTGTTATGAGATAAGCAGTAGCCTGCGCTAGGTGGTACCCAGCCCCACCTCTGCAGATCAGCAGGCACTTGCTAAGTGATGTCGATCCTCCAGCAAACCATGGAGCACAGTTCTGTTCTGGGGGGCTCATCAGCGCCCAGGAGAGGAAAAATCCTCACGGTGAAGTCTGCCTTCTAGTGGGGGAGATGAAAAACACCCAGAAATTCCAACACAGGAGATCAGGAAGATTGGTACTAAGATGAATGGTGCCACATACTTAGATGGAAAACGCACAGGAGAAGAATCATTTGGAGAAGAGGGTTGGGGAGGAGAGGAGAACGCTGACTTCATTTCCAGACATGCTAATGCGAAAGGCCCTAATGAGACACCCAGAAGGAAGTGCTCACTGGTGTGTTAGGGTTCTCCAGGGACACGGAACCAATAATGTGTATGTGGATAGATAGATGATAGATTGTTAGACAGAGACAAAGACAAAGATAGAGATATAGACAGATTTATTATAAGGAATTAGCTCATGCAATTAAGGAGGCTGGCAAGTCCAAAAACCTACAAGGTGAATTGGCCAGCTGGAAATCCAGGAAAGCCAATGGTGAAAGCTCTAGTCTGAAAGCCAGCAGGCTCAACACTCAAGAAGAACCAATGTTTCAGTGCAAGTCCAAAGGCAAGAAAAAAATCATGTCTCTGCACAACTAGGCAGGCAGGAAATATTCCCTCTTACTGAGCCTCTTTGTTCTAATCAGGTCTTCTGATTGGTTGAGGCCCACCCACATTAGGGAGGGCAACAGACTGCTCTGCTCAGTCTACTGATTCAAATGCTAGTCTCAGCCAGGAGCATCCTCACAGACACACCCAGAAATGATATGTGACAAATATCTGGGCAGCCTGTGGCCCAGTCAAGGGTTCTGATTTTATGTGACACATAAAATTCACCATCCCAACTGGGCAGTTGGATAGTCACACCCAGAACTTGATGCTCCGTGGAATTCTCAATGGAAGAATCATTAGCGTGGGTGATAAATGAAGTACAGGAATGAATGAGATCACACAGGGAGAGTGAGGTAGTGGAAAGATCAGAGGAGCTCCAGTGAGGCCCTGAAGAACACAACACTTAAGGGTCAGCAGGGGAAGATGGGCTGGTAAAGATAACTGAGAAGGACCGGCCAGGAGTCTTACCAACAGAGGCAAGGGTCGCTTGTCAACATGTGGTTACCTGTAGTCAAGTGCACCTTGTGTCGTCAAGAGTGACCTCTTAATGCTGTTGGGCTGAGAGAAAGGAGGAATTGTGTCCATAAGCAGTTAGGGACAGGCACATCTACATGTAGGTGGAATAGATGAGACTTGGGGAGAATTTTGGGAAAAAAAATTTAATTCTAGAGTTTAAATAAACAGCATCTTCCTGGACAAGGGAGTTAACTTACTGTATTTCAATTTCACATGACCAATGAGTAAAAATAAAGATTTAGAGGTGGAAATAGAGAAAATGTGTGCTAAATGCTCAGGAACAGTGTGGCTTCAGGTACAGCTGAATCCAAGGGCTGAAAAAATGGCCTCATGTCTCAGTCTCTCTCTCTGACTTTGAGCTTCATCATATTTTGGCTTCACGATCAGGCAGGCTCTCCTCTTACAGTAACCCCTGCAAAGTCCAGAATTACATTCTCCAAATTGCAACAAAATCCCCTAATTGAGCCCCACTGGCTTGACCAGTAACATGACTCTTCTAATGAATTCTGTGTCCAGGGAAATTCACAACTTCAGAGATCCAAGTTCAGGCAGTTGGCCAGACCTAGGTCATGTGACCAGTCATGAAAACCAGGAGTCACTTTTACCCAACCCAGCAGATGGAAATTCAGGGAAGGAGGCATGAGTCCCTATCTTGGTCATCAACTGCTACACAGCAAACCACAGCAAAACTCGTGGCTTTAAAAAAAATCATTCATTTTGCTCAGAGACTTGAAGGTTGGCGCCGGCTGCATTGGGACCACTTGCCTCTGCTTCATGAGACTTCAGCTGAAGTGGCTCACTTGGGACTGGAAGACCCACCAAGGTGGTTAGCGAGTAGGCAGCCGCTCAGAGCTATCAACCAGGGCCCTCAGTTCCAGTCTACATGAGCTTCTCATGGGCTGTCTTGGACTTGATGGACTAGATGCCAAGAGCAAGGTTCCAAGAGACCAGGGCAGAAGCACCAAGATTCCTTCTGGATTCACAGGTTCCGTAACATCACTTCCACTAGATTCTGATGGTAGAGCAAGTCCCTAAAGTCAGCCAGGTTCAGGGCTCAGGGAATTAGACTCCATCTCTCAGTGGGAAGAATAACCAGGACTTTCAGTCATTTTTATTCTATAGGGTCCCCTAAAGTTAGATGGGGGTGCAGTTATCAGAAGACGGAATGGAGACTGGACAGGTAAAGAAATTACTATGGAGAGGCTTTTCCACGTACTTCTCCATCCCCAGTGCCATGCTACCAGGTCATGTCGCCTCTCTAAAACTTGGTTTTCCCACTTGCCACTCACCCCTAACAGCACAGAGAAGAGTCACCATGTTCCAGTCCATCTGGCCCCACTGAATAGCTGAGGTTCCCTCAGTGCCCCTCATGCCAGTTGGGACACTCCCACAATGAGATGACTTGTCCCAACCACACGGCCGCCTGGCAGAGTTGAGAGGGGCTGTGAGGATGCCCGGATGCTCAGCCTCTGGTGTGTTTCACGGTGTCACAGGACATGAATTAGCTGTTTTATGAGAAACTTAATTTCCTTATTACAGGGCAAACAGCCACTGTTCTATGCTAACTAACTAGACGGATTCAATTAACGGTGCTAAATACAGTTCCTACTTGAAAATAACTTCAGTTTACTGCTTCCACAAACCTCATTACATTTGATTAAACAAAATACATAGTAATAGACAAAAGATGTTGCAAACTTTGGCCATGGCCCATTGACCAGCGGGCCTGCAGCTCTCGGCAGGGAGGAGGAATTACGAGTCGGGGCCTGGGAATCAGACAGAGGGAGGTTGGGAGCTCAGCTCTGCCTCCCAACAGCTCTGGGACCCTGAGCTTAAGTTCCCTTATCTCACTTAAGAAGAGAGTAAGAGTCAATAAAAAGAGAGAGAGAGAGAGAGAACCCCATTTCTAAGAGTTACCATGACAAGGAAACAAGAGAAACACGTTATGATGGGTTGAATTTTATCCCCCCAAATGCCTATATTGAAGCCCTAACCTCTACTATAACTATCTTCGGATTTGGAGATGAGGCCAATAAGGAGGTGATAAAGGTTAAACGAGGTCCTAAGGGCGGGGCCTTCATCCAATAGATTTAGCGTCCTTACAAAAAGGGAAGAGGCAGCAGAGACTCTCTCTTCTCTCTCTCTGTCTCTCTCTCTCTTCCCACAGACACAAAGGGAGTCCCATGTGAAGACACAGTGAGAAGGCGCCATCTACTAGCCAGGAACTGACCCTTGAGTGTGGACTTCTAGTCTCCAGGACTGTGAGAAAGTGGGCACAGAACAAGTACTTGATAGACTCTTTGGCAGCTGCTACCTTCCAAGACCCCCTTTGGTAGCATATCCAGGACTAGGATGTCTAGAATGCCTTCTTTATAGAGATAAGCATTAAAGAAGAAAAAAGTGCACGACCATCATTGCCAACAAAAGAAAATTAAAAACAAACAAACAAACAGACAAACAATGTGAGCATTTTCACTGTCTTCTCGAATGGAAACTTGTTGAAGGCAGAGGCTGTTATAATCGATTTTGGTTCCTCTTTGCCCAGCACAGGGCCCAGGATGTGCTTAGCCAACAACAGCTGAAGAAAGATGCTAGTTGGAATTCTACTGGGTAAGCATGAAAAACAAACAAACAAACAAAAACATGGCTTCTCTTTGGTTGGGCTGAGTTCTATTCAATTAAACAAACACTCTTCTAAGGCTTCTTGCTCTACCAAGAGCACAGGAGAAATAATTGTTCCTGTCCTCAAGCAGGGAAAGGTGAAACACAGTTGTTTATCAGGAAACAAGGCAAGGGAGGCTACAGACGGTTTTCCATGTTCTCCAGGAACCCACAGGAGGGAGCAACCACGTTCTCCTTTAAAAGAATAGAAAAACCAAGTTGGAGGCCACTGCGAGTTATTAAGCCTTAAAAAATGGGTCACTAAAATCAACCAGCGTTTATGAAAATGCCCAATAAAGGCTGGCAATCAACCCAGTTCTGCAATTAGTTAATGAGGAGTTGGGTCTCTGCAAATGAAAAAGAAATCCAGCCACAGATCTTGCCCTGATTTTGCCTTTATTGTTAAAGTAAGAAATAATTGCAGAGAACAAAATTCCCAAGGGAGCCATATGATGTGGGATTTTACTGCCAACCCAGGTGGTCAAGGCACAAATGCATGGGGAACAGGAGTCAGCTGCAGCTCCAGGAAGGGGCCTGGCATGTCCCGTCCCATCAGTTCACATGGATGTAAAGGTCTAAGCGTTCATGCACACAACAAGCAAGAAGGGAAACTTATGGTTACCAAAGGGGGAAGGAGGGGAGGGATAAATAGGGAGTTCGGGATTAGCAGATACAAACTACTGTGTATAAAATAAACAACCAGGTCCTACTTTACAGCACAGGGAACTATATTCAGTATCATGTAATAACCTACAATGAAAAAGAATATGAAAAAGAATACACATGTATGTAGAAATGAATCATTCTGCTGTACAGAAACTAACGCAACATTGTAAATCAACTAAACTTCAATAAAAACAGACAAGGAGAGGGGAAGAATGCAGAGGTCTCATGGGCAGTGGGCATTTGGCTGCATACCAAGGGCCAGGATCTCGAAATTAATGAGTAGGACTGAGGCAACTGTCAGAAAGAAACAGAGTCTTAATTCCCCCTCCTTCTCTGACAGGCTTTCATTCTCTCGCTTCTTGCCTTCTACTGTTCATCCATCACTCCTCCCACCCATCCAGTCCCCTCTCCCACACACCTGCCTCTCTCATCACCCTCCAGTCACTTGCCACCCTCAGTTCTGTCTGTTCTGTGGCCTGAATTTCTCCTTTCTTTGTACTTCTGTAATAGGGAAGAACACATCTGATTCCATATTAGATCTGCTCCTTTAGCTCTAACCCTGCGCTCTGTTTCTTGTGCTTAGTCATGCTGGTTCTGCACCTTCTGTAAAAGAATGTTGCCTGGAGCCTGAAATGTGCAGGAGAGCCCATTCTCAAAGCTCTGACCTTTAAGGGTATAACACTTTCCCATTCATATAAAGATAAAAAGTTACAGAATAGAAAATAACATTTGTCTTGTTGGAGATTTACAGGAACATTGTGACCTGACCTACAGGGAAAGTTCTAAGAACAAAGGATTCCAACACCAAGAAGTTTGCAACAGTAACCATACCCCCTCCCCTTTAATATAAAAGGAGCCTGAATTCTGACTTGGGGAAAATGGTCCTCCAGGATATTAGTCTCCCATCTTCTTAAAAATTGCTAATCCCCCCTTCTCTTTCTCCACTGCACACTTCATACTCAATCTCGCTTCAATCATCAACAGATTTTAAGGGGTTTTCAGCATGGAGAGCTCATCAGAGAACGTTCTTGGGTGAGAAGGAAGCAGCAAAAACAGAGGATTTATAAAAGGGACATGACACACTAGTCATTGGGGAAATCCGATCTCATCTAGAATTGATTGCCATTTTCCACTAAAAATTACCCAGGAAGTTCAGGTAGTGGGAGTTCCCAAAAAAGATTCTGTCAGTGACAACTGGCAGTATGTTTGTGCCTCTTTCATATCCTGATGAAATTTTCCCAACCTCGCTGCTTAGAATAAAAAATATTAGCACCTGTGCACGTGGGAATGTGGACTGACAGAGACAGACCCCCCTCCATCTCTGACGGTGGTGCTTGTGTCCGGATATTTTCTTCTGTTTTCCAAAATATTTATCGCTACACAGTACACAATAAAAACGGACTGACTCTCATTCTGAATCAGAGCAGAAGGCGCCCTCCTTCTTGGTTCCTGGACGGAGACGCACGAGGGCTTCGCTGTGAGCAGCACGGCGACAGGCAACAGGGCTTCTGTTAAAACTCATGCATAATCAAAACAAATCGAATATCCACCCTTATTTCCATAGGGAGCAGCGCTATAATGATTAATGCTTGACAATGCTATTTAATTAAAGCTTATTTACTTTATAAATACTTTCCGAGTATTTTTCCTGTGATAGACCCGGCATTAACATTCTAAGATAATCTAACACATCATCGATGAAGACAAGGGTTGTAATAACAGGAAGAAACTCACATTGACGTCAGGCACAGCCTGGAAGCATTTTTTACAATAAAGAATATTTGCAGGGCACAAATTTGAAAACTATTTGATTCCCAATGTCTAGATGATGTTTCTTTCTTTCTCAAAACACACATTACACACACAAAAACAGAGCCCTCAGATAGGTGTCTACAATTTTGTTTCACGTATTTTTGTCGCAAAAGCCCTCACCTCCTGCAACCCAGCCTCAGGCTTCGGACTTAATTAATCCTGCAATTTCGGCTTCAGTATGTTTCTGTCTAGAAAACTCCAAAGAGTCAGCACACCTGGATCCATACCGAATTTCAGACCAGAAATCTCATTTTCAGGTGCACTGCTTTAGGACGATGAAGCTCACATTATGAAATCTGATTCTGGAGATATATTTTAGGTATTTCGTAGTTTTCCCCAATTAGGGTATTTCACAAATTCCAACCGATTAGTTTTCATCTTAGACTGCCAATTAATTATCTTTAATATAACTGAAATTATGATCCTTTCCAGTTGGAAGCAACTTGATTTTACTTGTGCAATTTCTGTGAAAGGCACAACAAACCATTTATTCATTTCTAAAAAAGAAGTTAGAAGCTAGACTTTGGAAAACATTCATGTTTTAATTTTTATTTTTTTCTCGTTAGTGCTGAGGTCAGGTAACTATAGAAATAACTGTTATGACAATGGAGGATCATCGTTCATTCTGGTTCATAATGTTGTTTACACTCTGCTCCTAGACCCACAGCCTAAACAAACAGCAGGATTCTTGACCTTTGAAATGAAACCATTTAAGTGGCTGCCTGATGAGAAGAGAAACCCCAGGTCCTCCACAGGGAAGCCAAGGCACAGGTACCTAAGGGTACTGCTCAGTGGTGCCACGACATGCTGGCCACACGTGGTCCTACTTTCTTACTAATACAGGACATTCCCACTCTCTCCAAGGGGTTTCTGAAGGTCTCCATTTCCGATGAACTAACCTAATTCAAAACTTACATCAGGTGGGTAATTCTGACAAAAGATGGCAGGCAGGTCATTTTTGCAGATTAAGAAGGGGGTGTGATGTAGCTGTGGCATCCTACAGCATACAATTCTCTTGGGGCAAAGTCAGAATCACTTACTTGACATTAAAAATTTTTTTTTTTCTGATTCACAAGATCTCAACTTGAGACAAAGTGAAACTTGTATTTTCTGTGAAACAATCTAAATTTTCCTGTTTCAAATTGGCTCACGTGTTTTTGATCCACTGCATTATCAACCCCATTTTACAGATTTTACACGTGTTTGTGATCCACTGCATTATCAACCCCATTTTACAGATTTTACACGTGTTTGTGATCCACTGCATTATCAACCCCATTTTACAGTCTTAGTTGAGTCTTCTCCTTCAGAGACAATTTAAGATAGCTGAGTATACAAAGCCACCTCTACTCCTGGGGTCCTGCTCCATGTAAGGGAAGTAAAATCAGATAAACTTCAGGTTTGTCAACACATGGGGTCAAAGACATACAGAGGATGCCCTCAACACTCATTTTTTTAACCACATGCGGTCCTGGAAGAGGAGTTCTTTCTACAGCTATGAATGACATTTGGCTTTCAAATCTAGACGGCAGCTGGAAATAAACTGAATTGACTTGGTTCAGTTTTTAATTCATGAAAAATATATCGCTCTCTGTTACACATCAGTTAATATTCCAAATACAGTGCCTTGCTTTTATTTCTAATCATAATAACGAAAGTGTATTTTATAACAAGGTGTTCTATTCCTTTCTAACTATTTATCCTACAGGTGTACATAAATGTTAAATGAGTTGGAGAGGCATTAAAGCCAATTTTAATGCTTTTAAAACCAAAGGTGACATCCATTTAGGCTGGCTTTCTAATAAATTCTGACTTCTTTTTTCACTTGAGGAAAACTATATAATTGCTAAGTTGATGCAATTTAACGAGGTATTTTTAGCCTCCGAAGAATAAATCCCTTTTAAAGCACTGGTCTTTGTACTTATTATAAAGAGTTAATAATATAAGGCAAGTGAAAATAAACGCAGTTATTAAATACTGTATTGGTAAGTTGAGCCCAAGAGTTACACCAACAGAGAAGTGGTAAGGGGAGAATTGTAACGAAGTTAAAACATAAAGAAATATATAATGCCACTTTGCAGGATTAGGTGCACTGTCTAAAAGAAAAATTAAAGGAAATAATTTAAATAAATGGTATAATAAGATCCTTTGAGAGACAGCTGTTTGGATCCACATTTAGATTCATGTTCTTTTATCCGTTCTATGAATAAAAACCAGCTTTTGTTATTTCCTTACACGAAACCATTTTTAAAATAAATTTCAAGTGCTATGAATCACTCAGAATGTACGTGCCCCTAATTCACGCAGTTTTATTGCCACTAAGGATATCATCATTCTTTCACACTTTGTATCTCTGTCTTTTTCTCCGAGTGCACTTCTTTATATAGTTAAAGTGTTTGGTTTTTTTTTTTTTTTCCAATGTCATGATTGGGAACCCACTTTTTCAAAACAAAATCTTTTCACAGTTTTAAAGGGGGAGACATTTAACACCCTTGGTAAATTTTCTTTACAAAGCCTGTAACCAGTATGTCGATAGACATGTAAACATCGATATATTTCAAATACCTATTTATGTGAATTTAGGAAGACTTAAAGGGCCCTCATTGTACAAAAAGCAATGTTGCAGGCTGTTAGTCCAAAATACAGAATAGCCTCTTCGGCATATTTAAAGAAGAAAGAAAAAGCAAACAGCCAAGGTATTGAGACTTACAGAGTGGTATCAACCACCGTACAGGGGTTTATTTCCATGCGGCGTCTGGCTTGTGAACATTCGATAACGTTTCCATCACACACCCATGTGCGCTATTGCACAAGCCCGTTACAATGAGTAGGATCGATTTATGCACGTGGTGAATATGCCAAAGGATAATACACAAACACAGGTAAACACATTCCTCCTGTCAAATCAATTACAGAAAGTCCACACTGTTACTAATACATCAGAGCCATAATGGCACGAACTGTGAAATAGTGTTGTACTTACACATACACGGTGTAATCCATTGACATCTCAGGAAGACCAGCTTACTAATGAATCTGGGAGTAATAACTCAAGTATTTAAGTGTGCGGAAGAGGGGCTGATGGAGGAAAGAGGCCAACTGTCCTTCACCTGGGAACTAAGAGATTCTCAGTCATGGGACGTTCAGCACCAAAACTGGGAAGCGCCCAGGCAAACCGGGGCAACGTGGTAACCCTAGAAGGAAGGAGATTAGGAATTCATTTTCGTTAGGGCAAGGACCACAGAGTAAGTGGTCTGGAAAAAATAATAATAAACCCCTCCAAAAAATTACAAACCTGAAAAAAAAAAAAGATTTGAATTTGTTGTTTAACAAAGATGGAAATTGAAGGAAATTTACCTCCTCTTTTTTGTAACTTTTATTTTATTTCTCTAATTGAGGTATGTTGGGGATTGAACCCAGGACCTCACGCATGCTAAAGAGGCACTTCACCACTATGCTATGCCCCCACCCCCAAGGAAATTTACCTTTAACAGTGGTTTTTAGTCTCAAAAAACCCCAAAAGTCCTCAGCATCCGAACACAATGGCAACCCCAAGGAATTCACAGTGTTTAATACCTCCTCACGTAAAAATGAGCTGCATTTTTAATTTTACTTTCTGAAAAGAATGGATTTGATTGGCCCAATGTATTTTAATAGCAATTCTGAGTGTTCTGGGTGAGGAGTCAAAAAAATTTTACTTTGGCTCGTACAGATTTCAAAAATGCTGAAAATAGCCATTGAATAAAATCCTGAACTGAAAAAAAAAAGTCAGATCAATTTCACAAAAGATTATAGTAAAAATTTTTTAAAATCAGACCAAATTTCTGCCTTCAACCAGTGAATGATTAAGACAAAGTTACCAATGAAATCGGATGAAACCAATCCAGAGGCAGGCTTTTGAAATTTTACCCCCATAAAAAAGATCCCATAAAATTAATCTACCTGGACACTTTCCATGTTAAATCATCACAGAAATAACTTTGAAGCTCTTAGGACATCGGTTATAAAATGCCTGGTCTCTAGCTGTCCAGACACACAGACCCATGAGGCTGTGCACTGGGATCTGCCCAATTCAACCTGCAGAAAAGCCGGACAAGAACGGCAGATGCGCTCCAGGAACCCCTGGGATTTGTGCTCCTTAGAAAGAAGAGAAATATCAGGAACTCAGGAAAAAGGCGGGGGGAAAGGCTGGAAATCCCCAAATCATTCTCATTCATAGTATTCATATGTGACTTGCACTCCCACTAACAAAATAAATGACCTCAGTGCGGTCTTTCTGCACCACTTACTTAAAATCCGCCATATACCGTGCATAGTAGCACGGCCATGTTGGTACAGGGCATCTGTATCTCCTTTAATAGAGGAATAAAAGCTCAGAGAGCTCAGATGACTTGCCCAAGTGGGGCTGGAAAGGCCCACGAAACCGTGATTCCCAGTCCAGTGATCTGCCTGTCACAGGTAAACTGCCACCTTTCAACTGATGGGAGTCCTCTTGGGGCACAAAAGAAAACCTTTACCTTCCAGGAGGGAGAGTAACAGAGAGACAGAATCTGAGCTACCACGTCAGACGAATTCCAGTGGAAATCCCAGCTCGCAACTGGCCACTTACATGTAATAGACCAGCTCCTTAACCTCTCTGAACCCCAGCTTCCGCTCATGTAAAACAGGACCATGAGGTTCCTCAAAAAGTCAGACCTAATGAACAGCAAGGTCCTGCTGTCTAGCACAGGGATCCACACTCCACACCTTGTAACAACCTATAATGAAAACGAGCAAGAAAAGGAATATATGTGCGTATAACGGAATCACTGTGCTGGACACCAGAAACTAGCGCAACATTGCCAATCAACTAGACTTCAATTAAAAAAATAAATTCAGTAAAATAAAGTAGTTGCTCAGTAAAGGTTTGTTGAGTGAATAAATTTGTGAATGAATAAATAAATGACAAGGGCTTAATTTTGTTAACTTTTAAAAATTAAAAATCAAACATACTTTTTTAATTAAAAAAAGTTAAACCTAGAATTACTGCACAACCCAGCGATTTCCGGGTGTACACTCAAAAGAACTGAAAACAGGGATGCAGGCAGATACTTGTGCATCCATGTTCACAGCAGCTCTACTCACAACACCCAACATGGAATCACCTCAAGTGTCCATCAGCAGATGAACAGATAAATAAAATGCGGCCTCTGCAAACAATGGAGTATTATTCAGCCTGAAAAACGAATGAAGCTCTGAAACAGGCGACAACAGGGATGAACCTTGAAAACATTATGCTAAGTGAGATAAGCCAGATACAAAAGGATGACTAGTGGCTGGATCCGCTTACATGAAATATATAGAAAAGGCAAATCCATAAAGACAGAAGGTAGACGAGAGGGTCCCAGAGGCAGAGGGGAAGGGGGATGTGCAATTATTGCTTCACAGGGAATAGAGATTCTACTTGGGGTAATGAAAACCTTTGGAAACAGATACTGATGATGGTTGCCCTAGACTGTCGATGTCATGAGTGACACTGAATTGTACACTTAAAAATGGTGACAATCGTAACTTGTATGTTCTGTGCATATTACCACAGTTAAAAAGGATTAAAAACAAATAAACAACCGAAGCTTTCATGACAGCTAACACACAGGGCTCAGGGAGGGGTAAGCAACAGGGTTCACGTGAAAGAGAGTGACAGAGAGGGGACACTCAGGTCTGAATGTCCTTCCTCTTGACGTCCGGCCCCCACGGCACACGCTCAGGGCTGCGCTGGGAGGCTGGCCACCCACGTGGCCCCACGGGCAGGTGCAGGGCTGAGCACTTCCGGTCCAGGAGTTCCGAGCGTCTCCTCGTCTGCAGGGCCTGTGTTCCCACCAACTCAGGAAGTTTTGTTCCTTTAAGGGGAGAGGAAGCCGTGGGATGTCAGTTTCTGACAAAGGCAATTAACAAGTTGTACGCGCAGGAACTTACGTTTTTTCCCTAATCACGAGCTTTACAATTTACTGCATCTAGAAAGAAACAGAATTTAAAATGCAATTATTGTGCAGTAATTAACTTTGTCCAAATGAGGCCCTTTCAGAACTCAGTTTCTTTAGACAGATGACTGAGCCCGGTACCGGTTGTTGTTTTTTTTTTAATGTTTTTCAGTAAAGTATTTTTATGGTCAAATTGGTGGATTAAAAAAAAAAGCCTGATTTGATATATTTGGGTCATTTCCAAGAACTCTGTCACAGTGTTCAGAGTTTCAGCTTTCCACTTGTGTGCGTGGGGGGCGGGGGGTGGGGAAGAGTCTCATTTCTGCAAATCAACTGTTTGCTGCCACGCAAAACAGCCTCTCTCAGAAATCTGCCGCCAGCCAGCCAGCCCAAGACAATGGCAGCAACACTTTGATGTCATTTTGCCCTCACTCCAGAATCAGCACAGTCCTGCCTTAAAATGGCTAGGGCAGCTGGGCCGAGACAGGATGTCAAGCAAAGCCCCTGCTGAAAGGGACAGAGGTCTCCGACAACAGGGGGACGCAGAGAAAGGGCTGGCTGGTGCCCTTCCCTCACCTCCTCCGCCAGTGGAGATTTCTTACTTCTCTTTCCTTTCTTTCTTGTTTCCCCACATACGGCATCCGGGAGGCAAGACATCCCATCCCACGCGTAAATGTCCATCGGCCCAAACACGCGGGCGGGAGTGGACAGCCAGGGGCTGAAAGTCCCAACTTAATAAATGAAAGTGAAACACAGCCGACTCCTCCCCTTCTCTGTTTCTCTCCTGGCGAACGTTTGAAACAAGGCTTGCTTTAGAAAGTCCTCTCAAATAGTTCTTGAATCTGAAAAAACCTCCCCTCGGCTGCAAAGAATGTGAAATTTCAAACTACTGGGCTCTGACATGGGAGACCACCTGGAGGGGACATTCTGACTGTGCCGAGGGCTCTGAATCCAGGACATGTCACATTATTAACCCCATTCTGAACACAGCAGAACTCAAGCCCTGAGGGAGAAACTAACCCCTTCCTCCTCATCCCGCGAAAACCCCAGCTGGGCCAAGCCAAGGAGTCACCGGGATTCTGCAGAAATCACCGGCCTGTCCGTGTATTTTGCCAAGAGGGAGAAAGAAAAAGAAAGAAGAGAAAGAAAAAGGAGTGAGTGGGAACCTCAGCAGATACACGTTGGCCCTGCCAATGACTCTCTGTTTAACTTGTAATCAAAACAACTCAAACCCAGTTACTGTTTGCATATCTGCCAAGTTTCTCAGGTTCCGTGTCGGCAGCAGGCCCTCAGCATGACAAGCTGTCTTTCAGAATCCAGCAGAATCTGCCAAAGCCCCAGCTCAGAGCAACTGGTAAATTAAATGCCAGCGAGCAAGGACATTCCTGCACCTTTCCTCTGCACACACAAAGCGGCACCCCGGCCCTGCCTCCGGGCAGGAGCCTCGAGGGCCCAGGACGTGGAGAAACTCCGGCCAGTGCCCACGGGCCCGACTCCCTGGGTCATTACACCCCAGTGCCTGCTGGGCATCAGTCGGTACAGGGGTGGAAATCAACAACCAAGTTTTCTTATTAAAAAGAAACTGGGGTGGGGGGGGGTGGACCACTCTGCCAATAGATGAAAAGAATACGCTCAAATCAAATAGACTCAGGAAAATTCGCTTTCAAGTGCCCAACGATATCATGCAATCTATAGATAACGTGAGGTATTCAGATCCACTGCAAAGTGTAATTGAAAATAAAATAGACATTAAATGCATACAGGCGCATCTTTAAATCTTGCATCCTAAAAGCTTCTTGTGAAACTAAAGATAAGGCTTCTCTTTTCCTAGGGAAGTGTAAGCTTTTAAAGCCCAGTTAATCCTCCGAGGGGGCAGGGATTGGACGGGGCAGGTTCAAGCCACCTCCCTGATGATCAGGTGCCGATTTGCATAGCAGATATTAATGAATAAGCATTGTTTTGACGGCAACTCTGACTATAACCTGCTGATTTAATGACTCACAGTAAGTTTAGGGAGTGCGGGCTGCAATCTTAATTACGCAAACGTGGCCGCGCTCCTGGTATTAGTAACAGCTAGCATAAATATCGGTACTTGACAGAAACATGTAATTAAAGCAGGAAAGATGCTCAAGTCAGTGGGCCCAACGGACAGTCTAAATGGGCAGATGATTCCTGATTTCACCACTGTACCAAAATCTGCTTCTATAGTAAACAATATTTTTTTTTTAATTACTTGAAGGTGGGGCAAGGATGAGAGTACTCAAAATAACAAAGCATTAAAATGTAGCTTAGTGTTTGCAGGTGATGGGGAAAAAAACTGGCACTGGCAGGGAAGAGACCACGGGCAGGGTGCTGTGACAGTGGTTTAATTTGTCTTCCTACCTGGACTGACATGCAGGCGAGGGGCTGCCAAGGAGAGGGACCAGGGCTCCTGAGAGCCTGCCTTGGCTGTATGTGTCGTGGGTCTGTGAATATCTGCGTGGTCCCGGGGGGCGTCCACGGTGTCCTGTCTCTGCACCCCCGCGAGGTCGTCCACCTGTCTGCACTCGGCGTGGGCATGCCTGCTGGAGGTGATCTCCCAAAAACCTCCCTCCTGCCCTTTGTCCCCTCCTGAGTCCACAAGGGTCGAGAAGGGCCTGCCGTGCCCGGCGTCCCTGTTACTTGCCATCACCTGGCAGGTAGCAGTCTGCGAGGCTGCAGAACTGAGAAGATGAACACTTGGATGCAGCCTCTGATGGGCGTCAGGCGCAGGGCACCATCAGGGTGATTCTAGCCTCTAAGCCCCAGGACACTTTCTATTCCAAGCTCAGGGGCTTCGTTGGAGAGGGATAAGAATTTTTTTTTTAAGTGTAACTCATCGACCTGCAGGTTTTCTTCCCCTAAACTAGCAACATTTCCAAAAGAAAACAAAATTCGAAATGTCTGCAAGGTGGAACAGCCAGGCCCGTTACCTGGCGACGTTTCTGGAGACATAGCCACCATGGGGAAGGCTGCTGAAAAATCCTAGTGGCCAAATTTTAATTAGCTGACTGACGAATTCCCGTTGAGTTTCTGTTTTTCAATCAGTGAAGCCATGACTGGGTCTGATCACTTTCTGGGGAAATGGTAACTCTGTGGTGTGTGTGTGTGCTCGCGTGTGCGCGTACACGTGTGTGCGTGTGTTGTGTTTGGAAACAGAAGGCCTTCGAGCCTGCTTTCTGGTCTTGGGATGGGGAGGGCCCCACCTCCGTTTTGAGCAGAAATGTGCCAGGGCTGCATTTTGGCCCCTGTGGCTGTCGCAACCCCCAGCTCCCAGCCCTCAACACCGCCTTACAAACCCGGTTCTCGCCCAGCATCTTATTGGTATGCTAATACCGGCAGCTGCCTCAATTTGCAATTCCTCCCTGGAAATGGTATTCAGATTTCTGCGTCCCGTCGTGGGATGGGGACGCCAGGAGTTTTGTTTTTTTTTCCCCTGCATCTGGTCAGACAGGTAAAATAAACTTAGCTCAGTAACAGAAGATCCCCTCCCCTAAGGCCTTCCTTGGTCTGAACAGAAATGGAGGAGTGTGGGCAAGTTAAAACACTGATAATGCTTTTTGCAGAAGATCAGGAGGTGGGGGGAAGGCCAGGTTCCTTTCACAAACTGTTGTTCTCCATGATTAACTTCTCCTCCTTTGTCCACACGCAAGGAGATACAGTATCAACGTCTTTACTTAGCGCTGGGGCGGCTCCCCCTTTGCTAAAGATAAGCCCCTCTCTTTGCATGGGAAAATAAATGTAAAGTTTACCTTGGGAACAAATGATTAATGAAGTGTTTCCAGTGTATCCCAGCTGTTCACTGTAATAGACGAATAATTTGATGTTTGGGGTCCTTAAGCCATTTGATGGCATTTTTTTTTTTTTGGAGGGGCGATGGGGGTAGGGTGATTAAAGGGTTAATATTCAAATCAGAAATTTGCAAGGCCTGCATAATGGGAGCGCCACCCTCATAACAATAGGAATTTTTAACAATATCCAGCCTTGTTAGCAAGAGAGTTACATGCATTGAGGGCAATCAGTGTGTCTTGTCAGTTTCTTTTTATCTACCATCTCCAACCGCCGAGGAGCCGAAATGAAGCACTTTGGAATTATCAATTTCAGCCACATTTGCATAACAAAGCCCCCGAGGAAGAGGCATGATAAATGTGAAGGACCCCTCTTGGAAAAGGAACTGTCAACCGCGCCCCGAAAGATTCTCCGACCAAGCGCATTCTCCGGGACTGCAGTCAGCGAAAATAAAATGAAAGCATTAAAGAAAGTCATTCTCTCAGAGAGAAAAATCTCCCCCTCTGCACAGAGAGAACTGGATGAAATGACATTATGCATATGAAAATGTCCAGAAAGATGTTTGATTTATGTATGCATTAGATGCAAATTCCATTACGGTGCGCGCGCTGTTGTGTGATTTGGCGCTGAACACATCAGCGCCCTGATCAGATCTGATCTCATTAATTCCGACAAGGAGAGAGAGAGGGAATTGAGAAGAATTTATGGCCTGGACACTTGAAAGAAGTAAATTGTAATTCTGTTTAAAGCTGTAGCGAACCTTTTAAACACCTTTTATTATAGGAGAGAAGCACTCACTTTTGTAACACTGTAAGGACTTACTTAATCTTGTACGGGGGGCTTCTGGTTCTCATTTGGGGGTGGGGGGAAATCTATGACCTTGTTTAGAGGAAGAGAAAAGAAGAAGGAAGTGCCTATCTTAGACCAAAATTCAGGGAGAATATCACAATAGTAGGATCGAAGGAGAAATGGTGACTTTGAATAACTGTGTAAACGCTGGGCTTTAAGAACCATGTTTTGTTTTTAGTTTTTGCCTTTTTTTTATTCCAGTGGCTTAATATTTTCAAATAAAATACCAAACAGTAAAGGAATCTTTTTTTTACGGGACTAGGGCGGCAGATTACATTTTAAAATGTATTTAATTGCGTCGCAGATAAAAGTACCACTAAAAATATATGAGGGAAGATGTCATGGGAAAAGCATCTTTTGAAACCCGCACTTACTTTCACTGCTTTGGAAACAGTCCATTTCAAGCCAAAATTAATAATAGTAATAATAATCATCATCCAACTGCCAAAACTGTTTTGAGAGGAAATATATTTCCACAGGAAAAACCCCAGATTGTTTGTTTCTATCAATAGGAATTCTTATCATTTTTTTTCTCCCCGAGCAAGATTTTAATAAATTGTTTCCTCCTTTTAGAAGCGAGAATCACCCTTCACGGGTGAGATGTCCTGTGTTTACCTGATAGCGAGTGTAAAACCGAAAGTGTCCCAATACGTAATTGCAGGGAGGAAGCATGGTTCCTCCCCCGGTATTCATGACCCCCTGGGGTGCAGCTTTGCCTGCAAGAGTTGCGCTCCCCGAGCATCTTTCATCTTCCAGAGCTATGATTAACTGTCTTCCCAGGGCCAGAGGTGGGCGCCGGGGCTGGATTCGGAAAGCCTTAGTTACCGATCATGTTTGGTTTGAGAGGGAAATGAAGACGAGGAGGTGGCTCTCTCCCCCAGCGCAGCCTCCAGCTACCGGGGTAACCCTCTCCCACCAAGTCATCTCTGAGTAGTTGGTTTAGCCAATGTTAATCCAAACGGATGCAGCAAACTTGCACGTGAACGCAGATAAACAGCGACTCGGAGGGCAGACTGTTACAGAACCAGGCGAACCTGTTTAAATGTCACACTTTGTCAGAGGCTAATCCCCGTGTCGGTCCTCCTTCCCACCCGAACTACAAAAGCACCTGGCGTGCGCTGTAGATACAATTACAGATGAAACTCGCACCTTATTTACATGACGCGTCAGTGTTCCTGTCCCCCCCCAACCCCGTACTGTGTGTTTTTAAGGACACGGGGACTGTGTGGCATCTATTGGTTTGCCCACATTCCAGCGTGGAACACCAGCAAATCAGGAAAATAATTGGGTTTTCCTCTGAGAAGAGAGGGGGGGGGAATTATTCTTCCTGTGATGTTTTAAAAATTCAAAATTTCCTCATTTATCTCCATGATAGCTCTAACCACGCAGCTGAAAGGTATATTTAGGCTGAAGAGATGGTATTTCAGAATGTGGAATTTCAAGTCCTCTCACTTGCGGGAACTTGAAAGAATTGTGCACATTTCGAATAGGATTGTCTGCGAGTAAGAGGGAAAAAAACTTACCTTGGCATTATATGAGTGATTTTTTTTCCCAAGGCGTTTTAATGTGTCTGGGTATGTGTGAAGGCATGCATTGAAAAAGGAATCCAGTCTGTTCACCTTCAATTAAATCATCCCTCAAATATATATGGAAGGAAACGTATATATTATATTTCACAAACAATAAGGGAGGGGAGCTTTCTTATATCTTCACACAGTCAGCCAGACCCTTACACGTCTCTCTCTCACACACACACACACACACATACACACAATGGGTAAGGCTTGGTGATTAAGGTCATGCTGTTTGTTCATTTCTGCCCTGGCTAATGTGATTGAATTGGAACAATACCTTTGAACTCCCTGCCTCTGATCTGCATACTAATTGAACCCACGTCCTTGACAATGACCTTTACTAACCATCCACCCAGTCTGGGCCCTGCTCAAAAGTTGCTATCAAAATGCAGCAACAACAACAACAAAAAAGTCTCTTTATAAAGAGCTTCTTTCCACAGCGTGCTACTCCCTAGCTCCCCCTGCGAGATGCTTTAAGAAATAAAAAAGTATTTGTCCAGGACTGGAAAACAGATTCAGCTAGGAATCACTCAAGTTTCTGATGCGGTCACCTCGAGAGCAAGGAGGAGGGGATTTGATTTTCAGAACTTACCCTTGTGCTTGTCACATTTTATCCTAAAATAAAAATTGTTGATAATCGTTTCCCTCCGAGGGATTTCCGCGAACAGCCGTCAAGTTATCAGAAACCTGCATATGAATTTCATTCTTCTAATAGCAGTGGGCAGGATCAGGTTCCATCTTTATTTAAAATTTAGGGGTTTTGTTCATCCTGGCTGTTTGTACATTCATTTTGATTTTTTAAAGAAATATTGCATTTAACACTTTTTTTTAGAAATATTGCATTTAGTGTTTATTTCTCTTGATTACTGAATTTGAGGCACTTCCTTAAATTTTTCACCTGCAATGCCTGCTTCACTTGCCTTATTGTAGTCCCAGCCCTGCTAGATGGGTTTGCATTATCTCGGCCACGTTCTTCGGGCAGTCCGGAGGAAAGAAATGAGGAAACTAGAAGTAGTATAATTACCCCCAATTTATACGTATTTACTTAAGACTTTAAATGCTCATGAGAAGGTGAAAGTGTAATATTCTACGAGGACCCTCATATAGCTCATCGAGATGAAGTGCTCTCATTTGGACACAAACACACATGGAAAGATATTAATGCCCAGAAGCCGTGCTTTTAAAATTGTGCCGTGCAGTAATGAATTCACCAGGAGCTCGAAGACACCAACCACGTTTCCACGAATAAGCCAAAGGTACATTCTTGGTGTGGCCTTGAAAAGGAAAAGACATCGCTTCCGAGGAGAAAATTTATCAAAGGAATTTATTCAAAGCAATGGCAATATCAGTCCGAAGGCAAACACTTGA
Organism: Vicugna pacos; assembly: GCF_048564905.1. Lineage (NCBI taxonomy): Eukaryota > Metazoa > Chordata > Mammalia > Artiodactyla > Camelidae > Vicugna > Vicugna pacos. Next base: position 89,001,218 of record NC_132992.1, on the reverse strand, counting down.
ACAAAATAAAAATACCAAACCTTTTCTCGGATATTAAAGCATCAATTGTATCAGACTGCAGGGGCTCCTTGAAATTTGCCTGGGGGCGTAAATCGGCAGAGGCCACCACATTTGGTCGTGAACAGAAGACATCTTACTGCTGGAATAAGTAATCAGCTAAACCCGAGGAGCCCCGGACCGCGCTCCCCCCAGCATATCTACCTGGGCTCACCTTGCTGACAGCAGGAAAGCACAGGTGCTCAACAAAAGGGCCCCAAAGGGCCACCTGTCATGGCCACACCAGGACGTGGCATCCGGCCCTCATTTCCCCGCAACTTAGAGGCCAGACCCTGGTCCTTGTCAGCCCAGGGCGGCCACATGTCACCAGACCACGTTACCTCACATTCACAGGCATGCTGGGTTTCCAAGCTTCCCCACTGCACTTTTCTAGGAACATGTTGTTCTAAAAAAGAAAAGAGGAAGAAAAAGACTCTCTGTTATCTGTCATGAATTTCAATGACTGAAAACTTTTGATTTTTTTTCTTTTTTGAAAAAAAAAAATTGGCAATCCTCCAGGTTTTAAGAATGTGGATAACGCAGAGAATGACAGAAAGATAAAGATGTGTGTGTGTGTGTGTGTGTGTGTAGAAACAGCTCGGAAACCATTCAGATAGGCCTGGGTGGGTTTTAAGTCTCACAGAAAGGTTCCTGGTGACACGGGTGAGAGGGAACATTTTGCATTGATGTGGCGCAAATGTTCCGACAGGTTCCACGGTGTTTTTCGGAGCTGACATATCACAAAAGTGACTCTCGACGTCCCAGAATTGTGCACACACCTCAGGAAGCCAGTCTACACTCACAAACTCACTGCACCGAAAGGGCTTCGGAGAGAAGATGGAGAATCATTTTGCAATTGGAAACTACGCGGGAATTTGTTTTTTCTCCTTTCAGATACACAGAATACTTACCAAACGGGAGCAAAAGCAGAACTTTTTTTTTTTTTTTTGAAATGTGCCACTGTGTGAAACTTCTCTGGTTTCAGATTTACACAGAAATTTGGAACCCTCTTGTTTTCATCCAAACAAATTCAAACTGAAGAACCTCTTAACTAAGCTGGGAGCATATTTGCACCAAGAAACCCATGTTCCTAATTCATTAACCTACAGGCGTTTGGTGCCCGTGTTGCGTACAAACGATGCATAACCCAGCGACTTGTTTTTGTCATGGTTCCATTTGATCCAGGGCTGACTCTCCACCTGCACTGTCCTAGGAATGAGGTGAGAGACTTAAAAAAAAGAGGGGGTGGGAACTGGCATGATACCTATTCTGTGCTCTTAAAGAACAGTTTTGGATTTTGGAGGAGCTTAATACATAGTTGGGGCTGAATGAATGTTTATCCGATAAGTAAATAAGTCAACCCAGAACACTTTAAGTTGTAACAGGAGATGGTGTACAATTTAAACGCCAAACTGAAAGGTCCAGGTCCTTCCAACAGGAGTTCAAAGGTCAGGGGAAGCGGGGCTGGTGAAAATAACCCCTCCTGTAAACACAGCACCTGGCGATCTCAAAGGAGTGTTGCGTCAGTCATCACATCCAGCCACAAAGGATGAAGTCCTTGTCCTCGAGGGGCTCCTGCTCTGGTGTGTGCTGTGGGGGAGGTGATGCGCCCCGCGCCCCAGACGATACGTGCCGTGGGGGGGTCACGAGGGGGACGTGGACTCCCACGGGGTCCCCGTGTGCCGCATTAGTACTCCGTGCACCGTGCTTAAGAAAGCGCTCCCACAACGGCAGGTGACATTTTAGTGAGGACCAAAAGAAGCAAGGGCGGAAACCGCATGTTCTTCCAGGGGAAAAGAAATTCAAGTCGAGGGGGGAGCAAGTTTGACACTTGGCGGGGGCGGGGTGGGAAGCCCGCTTGGCACATTCTGGAAGAACAGGGGATGCAGCTAAATGATCAAATAAGGGGGCAGCGAGGGTGGGGGAGACCACACAGGGGCTCAAAGGATGCAAAGCCAGCGGAGAGCTTCGCGCACTGGGTGTCCTGCTGGGAGGGAGAGGACGCAGCCTCCGCCTCCAGGCGGGTGGGAGGTTAAACAGCAAAGTGCAGGCAGCGGTCTCAGCTCCAAGGGGGCGCAGGAACCAGCCCAACTGAAAACTCACCCATGAACGTGACAGGCGCGGGTCCAATGGGGAGCTCCAGTTTCAGAATCTCAGGTTTTTGCACTTTACAGAGAGGCAAGGAAAGTGGGGGGAATAAACACACCAGTTCTCTTAATTTTTCATCACTCTTGTGTGTGATACATCCATCCATTTGCTGAACTATGCTCATGTTTTTTAAAGACACAGGAGCAAAGTGAAGAACAGAGAAGAAAAAGCAGTTGGGATAAGTCAGTGGTTCTGGGTGACTGTCTTGTAAGTGTCTCCTCCCTCCACTCCCTAATGGCAGGGCACCTTCAAGTGCAAGGCCAGACAGTCAGGCTCCAGGACCAGACAGCCCTGCTCCTTCCTGAAACTCTGCCCAAAGAGAGGGGTCCAAATTGCAGGTTGGCCAAGAACCTCTAGCTCTGCCGCTCACCCTCTCATTAAACTAGACTGGACCTCAGTCTTCTTATCTGTAAAATGGGAGCTTTAATGCAGATTCTGGCCACCTCCAGCGTGCTGGGGGCACCCAATGAGATACTGCACGTGAAAGTGATTTGCTGCATGTAAATGAAACCGTATTTACAGAATCAAGTATAACTGTGTTCTTAGGTATTTTGAAACAGGCAGAAATAATGAAAGAAAACTAAACAACAAGAAAACTAAACAACCGGCCTAGACTTTCTATGCTGATGATAAACATATAGAGAAATACATAGAAATTGGTGTATTTCATAATGCAAATTTTAAATGTATCTGTATGCACAACAAGAATAAAAATTATAGTTTTAGCACTTGGAGAAAACCAATAGTAACTTTTCATTATATTTCCTTCCAGCTTTTAATCTATGTTTAGAGCTGAAATACAAATATTTACATTAGTATTTATATCATTATTAATATATATAATATATGTATGTGTATGTATATAATATATATGTATATATAATATGATACTAAAAAGGCTAGGTTATGGAACATTAGCCATAGTTATAAGCCATATTACAGATACAATATATAATATAATTACAAGTTATTTTATATGGCCACAGAAATATGTTTACATTTATACTTGTGAATCAAATGCAGATTTACATCATTAAATATATTACTATAAAATTAGCACCATTTTTTAAAAATAAGTAAATCCCACGTATTGTTAAAAAATCAGCAGTACCAAAACAAAGTCTTCCCCCATCTCTACCAATTTTCCACCAAAAAGCAATAGCTCTCCTCACTGATGAATGATAATATACTGAGCATTCTATATATAGATATATAGATTTGCTGCTTTCTTTCTAATGGCTGTGTGGCATTGTCTTGTAAGGATATTTTGTATTTTATTTAATCTACAAATCTATGTTAGGCTGTTTCCAATCAATCACTACCCCAAACAAAGCCACAAAAAGCACATTTTTGTGACTATGTGTCAATGCATCTGAAAGCTAAATTGCTAAAGTGGAACTTCCAGCTTCAAGAGTACAAATCATGTTAAGTTTGATATATACGGCCAGCTTGTCCTGCAAAGAGGATGCACCTTAATGATTTGCAGGAGCTCTTTATATATTAAGGCAATCAGTCTAGGATACATCACATGTGGTGCAGAACAGAAGTTTCAAATGCATAAAAAGTAAAATGCATCCATCTTTACCTTTATAGTTTCTGGATTTTGTATCATACTTAAAAGGTCTTTCCTAATTCTGAAATTCCTGATGGAGGGAAACCACCCTGAAGAGTGAGGGGTAGCACCAGGGCAACATATGGAGAAACGAGGCAGGGAGTGGAGAGAGGGTGGTGGCATTAGCAGTCGAAGAGTGATGTGGGGCAGGCCGAATGGGAGGAGGACCTGGAGTGTGGGGCGGTTCAGGAGGAGAGGATTGGGTGGCCCCTGTACTGGGGATGGGAGGTGAGGAATCTGCCGTGAAAAAATGCCAGGTGGGTGGAGAATTCATTGAGGGAGCAGGAAAGACTGGAGGTGAGGAGCCACAGGGACAAGCAGTTTACTTTTGGACACCATCACCTCGAGGTGGCCTTGAGAAACGTGCAGGAATCCACCCCAAGGAGCAGCTGTCTACAGGAGCTTGGAAGAGAGCTACGCAGGCACTCACTCGCTCCTGGAGAAGGTACTTAATCTTCCTCACTCACACCTTCCTCCTCTGGGAAATGAAAGAACTAACTTAGAAGGAGACAATGCTGGAAAACTTCTAACATGGGGCTCGGCCGACAGGAGGTGCTCCGAACCTGGCCCACTCGCTCCACCTCCTCCTTCCACAATCAGAGACACCAGTGCATGCAGGTGGTTCTTCTATATCAAAAATGTGCATGTATTAGTCTCCGAGGCCCGCCATAAAGGCCACAGACTGGGTGCCTTAAGCAACGTGAGGTCATTTTCTCACAGTGCTGGGAGCCGGAGTCCAAGGTGATGGTGCTGGCCTGCGGCGGGTGGGGGAGGGTCGGCTGCTTCTTCCCTTCTGAGTCCTCGCTTCTCGATTTGCAGACGACCGTCTTCTCCCTGTGTCCTCACCTCGTCTTCCCTCTGTACTTGTCTGTGCCCAAATCTCCTCTTCTTATAAGAACACCAGCCCTACTGGATCAGCACTCCCCCTCATGACCTCACTGAACTTAATCACCCCTGGAAAGACCACATTTCCCAATACAGTCACATTCTGGGCTCCTGGGGGTTAGGACATGGAAGTGTGGATGGGGGGCCCACAATTCCACCCATCACGGGGCACGTGGTAAGTGTTGGGCCCTCGGCAGCGCCCTGAGGACGCAGGGGAGAGTGAGACTCAGTCCTTGCCCCAGGGGCACAGGGTCCAGTGAGAGATGTGTAGCCAGCCAGGCACGTGATCAAAGGTCGGTTGAGGGCAATCAGTCAGAGAGAGCCAGGCATGCAACCTGTGAGTCTGTGTATGGAAGTGCCAGGAAAGTAGAAAAGGGCAAGCATTTGTGCTCCCCTGAGGCAGTGAGTGCAAACACACAGGGGTATACTGACCGCAAAGGGCGAATGCTGTTTTTCTTTACTTTCATCAAAATTTAACCCATGAAGCATTTTCACACCCATGATATCATTCAGTCATCTGAAGGGTCCCCAAGGAAGGCAGCATCGGGGATCACTGTCCTGCTTCTGTGTCTAGGGAAACTGAGGCACCGTTTCCATCTCTGGGTCGGATGCAGTGATGTGGGTGCCCATTCAGCCCTCCTTCCGAGCACCATCCCACCACCCGGGATGCAATGCACACAAGGAAAGCCTTGGAAAGATACCATATGAGGTGGAAATCCTGAAAAGGGACACTACAAAAAGTCATTCTGAAAACCAACAAAACCATACAAATGAGAGTTTTTCTGCCAAACTGTGAAAGTGATGAAACCCCACTGGGTCGTCCCGGCTGCCCCCCATCCTCCCTCTGCTCCTGCCCATCGCAGCAGGCGTGGGGCCAGACAGTCACAAAGGCAGTACCCTCTGTCACCGATGAGCTCTTTAAGGCTCCTCTTACGGCCTCATAAAGTCACTCGAAGACAAAGAAGGGATAATTAAGCCATCATGACCAGGACGCATAACGGGATGTTAAAGGCTCAAGCCTTGACCTCCTAGTTGGCTGTCAGGCGGCTGGTAAAGGCAGATAAACCGACCACTGTGGCTCCTATAAACCTCGGGAGTCAATTTGAAACACTCCTGCTCATCCTGCTTCAGTCCTGCCTTTTCCATTCATAAAAATGTGAGGAGGATGGCACACGACACAGGTCTTATTCCTACCATCTTTCCCAGGGAAAAACATCGAGAACTTAGGTGATCATTATCAGCAGGGAAACTCAAGACATTGACTTGGCTTTTGTTTCTCAGTCCCTGACCTGTGAGCTCTGAAAGAAAGACAGCTCCCCCAGCCCCCCACCCACCCCCTTCCCCGGGTCAGGTCCTCGTGGGCAAGTCGCTCCTGGACGCAGTGATTCGTGACTGACGGGGTGAAGGCTTTCTCCCCTGGATGAGCGAGGGGGTGTGTCTTTATGTGTGCATGTGTGTCTGTGCGTTTGTGTGTGTTGTGTATTTGTGTGCGTGCATGTGTGTGTACATGCGGGGGTACATTTGTCTGGGTGTAGAGGGCGAGTCACTGAGAGGGGTCAAGTTCAGAGTTGGAGAGGTAAGTACTGAGAAATTTCAAAGAAAATCCAAAGTTTGGTCTGGGGCCTCTAAGTCCCAGAAAGCAAACCAGAACACTCACCATTTTTAAAGCAGGAAATAATCATTGGTTATTTCTTCTAGGCACTGGTGCTACGAGAGCGGCTTATGTTCTATTTGGAATAAAAGAGAAAATAAAAGAACAAGTCTGTTTCCATTTGCAGGAAGTGCTGGGAGGGGACGGACACAGGGTGGTTTGGTGGAGTCGGGAGTTGGGCAGCTGGGGCAAATTTAGCTCCAGAGATGGGGGAGCAGTGGCTTTGGAGGGGAGATCCCAGCACCAAGGAGGATTCTGGCAAGTGGAGGTCAGGGGTCAGGTTTCTGGGCTGGGAGCAGCGAGCACACCAGCCTGAAGGCAAGGGCAAGCTGGGAATGTCAGGGTTTGGAAAGACTCTCCTTTGTACCCCTGTCGCCTTCCCCGGCTGTGATCAAGTCCTTACTGCTGTCGTTGCTGGTGATGATAAGCCTGGTCTCTTCTGTGCTATGGAGAATAAAAAAAAAGGCACATGGCCAAATCTGGGCCATCGGGGCGAGGGGAGCCAAGGACAACTCCGGAGCAGACTCGGGTCAGGGTTGTGATCCAGGAACCGGCTCTCCTACCTGCGACAGAGCCTCGCCCGTCCTGGGCCGGCTGTCAGGATTCTTCTGAGATCTGTTAAATTGAGTTCCTGCCTTACATGGCAGAAGTTCTGGGTTCATTCCGGGCTCTTCTCTCCCTCTTGGCAGAAACTGAACAATCAGCAGTCAGACAGGGAGACAGAGACTCAGACAAATTAAGAGAAAAATAATCGCAGGGTACAAATGAAGGCTCCTGTGACTGACAGAAAGGTGCGCTCCCCTGAGCGTCTGCGTGGAGAGTCAACCTCTTGTCCCTCAGGAGGTGACACAGAGTCAGCCTCCCCCGCATCTCACCGGCTGACATGCCTGAGCCCACAGACTTTGGAGGGAACCCTGCCTCACCCTCAAGGCCCCTGGGAGGACCTGGCACTTGAGCCAGCATCCTGGCAGGTGCAGGCAACACCTAGCCAATCAGGAGATGGCAGGATGCAGTCTCCTCTGGGTGCTGGGGTCTGCCTAGGGCTCCCAGGGCAGATGAGTCTCTTGGGAGAAAAATATAGAATGAATGGAAACGCTAAGTGCATCCCCAAAAGAGAACACTCTTGCTGACAGATTGAGAAACTCTGAGATTGTACACAAATACTTGTGCACTCAGACATAAGCCTCCTGGGTCCCGGGAGAAGATCCATAGTTTTCAACGATGCTCCAAGGTCTGTGATCTCCAAACCATTCAGAACATCCATAGACATTGCTTCCTTTGTCAGCCAAGACAGTCCCATGTCCTCCCCTAGAGATGCTCCTTGTCTCCAAGACCAAGTGTATCTGTCCATGAAGCTGTTGCTGATAATCCCTCCCTTCCTTCTCTGAGTGGTCCCGAGACCTGCCACGTTTTCCTCTGGTGTCTCCCACCCAGTATCACTATTGATTATATTCAAAGACTAGCTTCCTTCTCCAAGGACAATCCCTTAAGGACCCCAACGGTGTCTTATTTGCATCTCCATCCCCAGGGTCCAGTACACTGCCCGACACCTACCAGGTACTCCTTAAATATTTCCATGAATGAATGAATGCATTCCTGTTTCCACAAAGATGCCCTTTGGATGAGCCACCCTGAACCTGCCTGTCTTCATCCTAAGACATCAGAATAGAGGCTGAAATGTGGTTCTTGATCTACAGCCTCTTACAATTTGGAGAGCAGCCAAAGTGCTGTCCCTGGATGAGGCATCCTCCCCAGATCGCCAGCTTGGTGAACACTATATGCAAATCAAGGAAATGGCATGACAATCATGCTCCTTGCAAGTCAAACTCCCGCATTCGATTATAAATTAGAATTAGATTATCGGGGAGGCGGAGGGGAGTGTCATCTGGGTGAACTGCACTGATGTTAACGGAATCCTGTCCTAGCAAAATGCAGTTTCCTGTCATCTTCTGTGTTTGAGTGGACAAGTCCAGAGGCCACTGGCCTTGTTTATCATCACCAATAAATATGTCTGTCACCATTGCCAGTTTCTGCTGTGCTAGATTGCACTGTTGGCTGCAGTTTCTCACCCTCCCTGTTTCTATGGCCTCAGCAAGGGTGCAATGGACTCCTCCTCCTTTTAACATTGGTCTTGGCCATCAGATTTGTTTTGGCCAATATCGTCTGAGCAGAAGTGACACTGTGTCAGTTCTGAGCCTGAGCCCCAGAGATGTTCCATGATCCCATTTTTTTTTTTTCTTTTACTCTTCTGCCACTACCAGGATAGGAACACGTATGTCCTGGAGGAAAAGAGCAGGGCTATCCTGGCCAACAGGTGCGTGAGCATTAAATACTCATTGCTGTAGGGGAAGGGGAAAGCTCAGTAGTAGAGTGCACACCTAGCGTGCATGAGGCCCTGGCTTCTAGCCCCAATACCTCCTTGAAATAAATTAAATAAATAAATAAATCTAATTACCTCCCCACCTCCAAAACAAACAAACAAACAAACAAACAAAAAACCTCAAACAAATACTCAATGTAAACCATAAAGTCTTGTAGTCGTTTGTTACTAGGTTTGCTGCAGCAGCACCTAACTGATGCATCCCGGATTTATTTTCATACTGGTCTGTAATAAGTTATCATAAACTTAGAGGCTTAAAACAATATAAATCCATTACTCACACTTTCCTTGGGTCAGGAGTCTCAGGCCCAGCTGGCTAGGCCCCCTTCTCAGTCTCACCAGGTTGAAACCAAGGCTTTGGCTGGAACTACAATCCCCTCTCAGGCTCGACGTCCTCTTCCAAGCTCACAGGTTGTTGGCAGAATGCAGTTCCTTGTGTTTGGGGGCTTCTATCAGATCCTTGTCACATGCCATAGTTCCTATTATAATAGAGAAATAGATGAGCAGAAAATCTCCCTTTTTTTTTTAATGGAAGCCTAATTGATTTACAATGTTGTGTTAGTTTCAGGTGTGCAGCAAAGTGATTCAGTTATGAAATCTCTCTGCTTTTAAAATCTCACCTGGCCAGGTCAGACAGGACAATCTCCCTTTTCACTAACTCATCCAAGTCAACTGATTAGGAACCTTAATTACATCTGCAAAATCCCTTCCCCTCTGCCATGTAACCTGACCATGGGAGTGACATTCATCACAGACATAGGTCCTGTCACATTCAAGATGACAAGGTTATGAAAGGTGTGTACACCAGGGACAGGAATTTAGTGGGGGGCATCTTAGAATTCTACCCACTTCAATCCTCATTCTGTAGAACCCTGTTTTTTGCTTGGCCAAGAGTTGCTTTATGAAAGTTTTACGTTTGAGGCCAAAGGGTGCTTGCATCTCCAAATGTAAATAATTTTCTCAGGTTCTTTTTTCCTTCACCCTCTCCCATGGGGGTTTCACAGGAATTTGACAGCAAGCCTTTCTAGGCTGAAAGAAAGCTCAGCCTGTCCCCTAAGCACCAAACCCAAGACCATGACAGAACTCAGCAGGAGTTTAGGGTGAAAGGTCAACAAGTAGAGATAACAAGGAATCCCTGAGAAGCAAGCATCAGTAAACGGGGTCCCCGGAGCTCCCTGAAGCGCATATCACCAAGTCCCCGCACCGCAGGGCCCTCGGTGCGGCCAGGCCAGCCCCGATGATGTGTCCTCTCTGATGGCTGCACGGAAAGTGAGCAGTTACATCCTATGACCGGCCCTGGAGCCAGAGAGATCCTGGCTTTATAACATTCAAGTTATGACCAATCTCAAGAGACACACAAACACACACACAGACGCCCACACACACGATGGAGTTCTACCATTTCTATAATCAGCACTGGCAAATTTTCCTGGGTTTGAGCCCTGGTTCCACCTCTTATCCACACTGGGCAAGTCACTTAAACTCTCTGCACTTCAGTTTTCTTACCTACAAAATTAGCAATAGTGACAGTAACAATAATAATAACCAAAAAGAGAAAAGAAACGAATTCCTGCTACAGTGTCGTGAGGATTGAATGAAATCACATATGCAGTAAGGCCAGCCCTGTGCTTGGCTTGTGCAGACACCTGAGCAACGGCCAAGGCCAGATTTCCATCACTCCCTCCTTCGTTCGTTCTTTCTTTGTCGATGATGCTGTCACACTCTGCTAGACACACATATCAAAGTAAGTTAGGCCCAGTCCCCGTCCTCAGAAAGATGAAGTCCGGTCAGGGAGACAGAATCAAACAACTGCTTCAACACAGCACTTTAAATTTTATTTTTCCCTCGAAGAGAAAAAGAGCTTAGAAGCATAGAAAGACACAAGGAAGATAAAGGAACCAGGATGAAAACCGGGGACAGGAGGAGGTTGCAAAGAGAAACAGGATGCCGAGAGCTCAGTAATTCTGCGTTTGCATCTCATGAACTGCTGGTCCTGCCCCTTTCAGGGAATGCGCCCTTGACCTAAAGAGCAGGAGAGACAAGTGGCCTTGGGAACTGTGAGGTCGCAGAGGAAGGCAGCCCTTGGAAGATGAGGGGACCTGCTTCCGCAGCTGGGAACCCCTTTGTTGATAACCGGCAGTACATACACTCGAAATTTTAATGCGGGTTCAATTCAGATGCAAATGGCTCTGTCCAAGTGGTAAATGCGAGAGAAAGACCAGGGTGACAGCAGGGACATTATTCCTTCCCGCACCATTTCGGCGTTCTCTGAATCACCGCGATGTAAGTTTGGGTAGTGAGCTATCACCTTCCCGTGTGAGTAATGAGGGACCGTCCTCCATACGTTTTCCCTGTGAGCGGGATGGCAAATCCAATTAGTTATCTCTGAGGACAACCCGTAAATATTATCAGGACATAAAATATTGTGGGCATTTGGAAAGAAAATACAGTCATCTAAATATTGATGTTTTTTCAACTGAGACTTGGAATTTTCGAGCAGGAAACAGCTCAAGACACAACTTACTCAGCCTCCCTGGTTCAAAGATGAGCAGTGGAGGGTCTGGTACGTTCATTTTTTGTCTCTGTTCATTCGTCCATCCATCCATTCATGAGAGAAGCAAGCCCCGAAGCTCAGCTCTCCACCAGGCCCTGTGTAAGGCTGGGAATTCAAAGACAAATAAGACACAGTGCCTGTGATTGAGGACTGCCCATCTTCGGTGAGAAAGAGACAAAGAAACTGACCATTTCCATTTGGTTGATGACTATAAAGACAACCAAACCCCAGGGCTCCGGGAGGACCTGGCCTGGGCCTCCAATCCAGTCAGGCATATCAAGGAAGGCTTCCTGGAAGAGGTCACATCAGAAAAGAGTCTTGAAGACTGAGTTCATCTGTTTCTGTATGCCTGGCATCTAGCACAGGCCTGGCACCAGACAGGTGTGCTCAACATATGAGTACATATGAAGAAATGATCATCTAGGGAATTTAAGTAACTATTTGCAAGGGCTGTAACTCAAGTGCCACCAGAGAGCAGACTGGTGTCTTTCATGAACAGAGACCACAGTGAGGTGCCAGGGAAGACTGGGGTCTGTGGCAATCTGCAAAGCGCATGCCCCCTGTGAACAGGGCCAGTGTTTGCATTGCACAGATGTGGGCTCTAGGTGGCCAAAGCTCTCATTTCACTCAGTAGAAATGAGAAATCTACATTTGTCTCATGAAATGTCCCAACTTGTATACGTTGGTCACTGATGCAATTTTTTAAACACCTTACAAGGGCTTGTGGCTCAAGGACTGCCAATTTGCGACTTCTGATTTACTAAGTCCTAGGAAGCTTAACAGAACTTCCACAGAAGTTAATTGTAAAGATGAGGACATTGAAATGAACAGAAGTTAATAAGCGAGTCCCTGTTTTTCAACATCCTCATCACTGGAAAAAAGAATGACTGAATGAATGAGTCAGCAGAGCCGAAGAAGGGATTCTGGGCAGAGAAAACTGCACACGTGAAAGCCAGGGAGATGGGCGCACAGATATTCAGGAAACTGCTTGGATTATAGGTGCAAACAGGGGAATGATGGAGTTTGAAAGAAAGAGACAAGGATCAGGCCATGTGCCTTGAACACCAGACCAGGAAAAGCAAACTTTAGTGTGAAACTGATGTACAAGAACTCGGGCAAATTTCTTGGCTGCTCCATGACTTTGTTTCTCCAGCTGTGGAGTGGGGACAGGGGGACAACCTCCTCCCTAGGGCTGCTGAGCACCCCAGGAGTCGAGAAGTGAGACTAGGGCCTGAGGCAAGTCACCTCAAGCGCTCAGAACGGCATGGCCATTGTCACAACTGTGTCACTATTACGTCAGCATTAACCTACCTCGGCCCCAGTGCATGCCCGGGCCAGACCCACCGGGTCCCTGGACACAGAACGGAGCCAGGCAAGGAATGGGACTCCAGTTTTCGAGAACGTCACCTTGTCGGGGTTGCCGGCCGGGGTCTTTGCCAGGGTTGCCTTCACTCTGTGCTCCCGGTGAACAGCTGGCAGACGGTGAGGCTGCTCCGTCTTTGATGGTGCCCTTGCTGGGATGATGAGCTGGAGGCCTGCGGAGAGAGGAGCCGCAATCCCCTTCCTGCTCCAGTCACACTGGGACACCTTGATGCATAATTTGGGGATGTGGATTTATGGCTCACAGATAGCTGTGGACCCCAGTGGCTTGGGCTTGAAACAAGCAAATAGCTACAAAGTTTTAATGATGCTAAGTAGTCATGACAGTACCAGGTACCACTTACCTGCTCGCCAGTGCATCCAGGACCCCTGACAAATACCACTGATCTTCAGGCCAACACGGAAAGGCAGTGATGATCTCCATTGTCCAGAGGAAGAGACCGAGGGTCCTAAAGTTCAGTGAGTTGCCCAACAACACACAGCTAATGGGTGGCAGAGCCAGGTCAGGCAGCTCTGCACTGCTCTGTCACTGCAGCCCCAGGTCCAGGGTCCTGGCACCCTTAGCTGGCCTGTCCTGCAAAGGCTTGGGTGCAGAAGGTCTCTGATTTTGAGTAGGAGCCACGTGAGGGGACATTCCCGCCCGAGGAGACATCCGAGACATCCTTGCAGTGAAACTCGCCCCACAGAGCAGCTGCTCTCACCCCCTCCCCCCAGAAATAAATAAATAAATCCAGAAGAAGAAAAGAAAAAAAAAGTTTCTGACTTTCGGTAACCTTTTCTTAGAGTTCAGGTTATTTCTTTAATGCATTTGTCTGCTTTAAAATTGTCTCCTTAGCCTCTCAAGGGAAACCAATATAATACACCATCACATTTCTCACCGGTGAAAAAAGAACACTTACTCTTAATAGGTGGCAATTTTGCCAGATGTTATTGACATAGTAAGTGCGAAATTTCCGTGATACTCAATGCAGAGTGTAGCAGATTAAAGAACAATGAAGCACAGTGCAAAATGAAGTTTCAAAAGCCGCAGTGTCAAAGTCAGGGAAGGTGTGAAAAAATTACGTCTGCGAAACACTATTAAGAGCAAGAGTTTACTAATTACTCTATCCGGCACAAATTTCAAAGTAAATTCCCCAAGACTAGGGAAAGTTTTATAAGTGTTATTTTTTTCCCCCTCTCCACTTGTCATCATTTCTTTCTTGGTGGCAGAGAGAGAGGGGGTGGGGAAGGGGAGACAGGGCATGGAGGAGCTGGGCTGGGTCGTGGATTGCTGCCTCGGGCACAGATGAGACGGGAGCTGGTGGGCCGGCTCTGAGATGCCCACTGACCCACCTCCTGGACACCCTCTCGCAAATAGCAAAGCCATGTCCAGCATCAACAGGGCAGGTCTAGCAAGGAAGGTAAGACAGGTGCTACATCCACATGGTGCTCTGTGAAGCAGAAATCGGTACCATCCGCCTGTCCCCCAAAACCGATCTGGAGATGCAGAAACCAAAACCCAGTGCTGACAATTATACAGACGTGGGTCCTCTGTTCCCCACATCTCATCCTCTGCTCTTTCTTCCTAAGACATCATCGATGCTAAATTGTTTTTGAAGTAGTGAAAATCCTTTTCCAAATGAAGTCTTAAACAAATATCCAAAGTATGAAGCAGATCAAAGCAGAGCCATGCTGCTTGGAAGGGAAGGCAGTTCAGGGCTCCGAAAGCACCCCTGGCTCTGTGTGTGTCTGTCTGTGGGGTCCTTGTGTGAACACCATCCATAAACCATCTCCGAGCGTGTGATCACGCCCACATGTGTACAGCTGCACGCACGAGCACACACACGTATGTCAGTGAGGGAAGGGGTTCACGGAATTTAACAGATTCTCAAAGAGATTCGGGATTCTTCCCAAATTAAAAAAAAAAAAATTGAAACTTCAATAAGTACATGATGTTGCTCCTGCTACAGAAGTCCCACTTATTCCTCTGAAAAACGCACAGATTCACTGACATCCTGACTTAATAAAACACGACAACTCCTGGGAACCTATAGTCAGCACCAACTTATTTTTTTTTTTAATTAAAGTTTTGATTTGGAGATCATGGTAGCTTCACATGCGGTTTTAAGAACTAATGCAGAGAAGTCTGGTGAACCTTCCACCTGGTTTCCCCCCAATAACCATATCTTGCATCCCTATGGGACCACACCACGGTCAGGAGATTGATACCATCTACCCGTTCCTCATCCCATTTCCCCAGCTTTTCTCGTTTCTGTGTGTGTGTGTCCGACTTTTTTTTTTTTTTTAATGAAATCCTTCTCAAAGGAGCGAATGCCGAGTAGAAAGGCTTCCGCCTCCGGGGGAGAATGGAGATAAAAGGCGGAGAGAGTGGCCCACGTCGTCGTGAGCGCCGCGGACCCGAAGCCAGCCCGGACCCGGGGCGGGCCGCCTGCAGCGCGGGCAGAGCCGAGCGCATGCGCGGGGCGGCTTCCGGGGCCTGCCCGGGGTGCGAGCGCTCAGGTCCGGCTGCCCCGCTTTGTAGATGAGAATCACCGCCCTGAGTGCCGCTGGGAGGCAAACGGCGAGAAGAGCGGATGGAGACGGCGCTGACAGAGCGGCCTGCATCCCCAGGCCCCTGGCTCTGTGAACGGCCGTCGCGGTGATGCCGGAGACTCCCTCCGACAGACGGCCAGAACCGACCTGTGAACCAGGCAGCGCTGCCTTCCGGGGGAGTTCTTCACGTGGCATCCTGGGACCACACCCAGCAACCTGCACGGTCCTCTTAGTCCCCTAACCACCCCCTTCCCCACCCCCGGTGCTTTGGACACAGAAATGCAGAGCCCCCAGCCACAGCATCTGCACCTCCTGGGCCACTCGATCCTCAAATCCAACCTCTTCATCTCCCAGCTGGGGAAGCGGAGGCCCCAAGAACATACGGGGAGCCCTGAGTCCACCCGAAGATTGAAGCAACGTGTAGCTATGACATCCAGGATACAGGACAATGACCCTCAGCCATGGACTTGGTCAGACAGAGGATGGTGTGTAACCTCTTTGAGCTCAGCTTTGCCATCCTTACCAGAGGTCAGCAAACTACTTCCTGAAAAAGCCAGAGAGTAAACAAGTGAGTCTGGTAGGGAGGGAGTCGGGGAAGGCCACGTGATCTCTGTCCCAGCTACTCAGCTCTGCCTGGTACTTCGGAAGCAGGCTTCAACGATTTGTCAAACAGTGGGCGTGGTCTGTGCTCCGGCCAAGCCTGGTTTACAAAAGCGGGTGGCAGGCATGCTTCAGCTCAGGAGCTGTGGTTTGACCACTCTGGATCTATATATAAGCAGTAAGTTCATAGTTCCCTCACAGAGCGTGATGACACGTGACAGAGATGGTGTGCATGGAATTCTCTAGAATGACTGACTCATAGTTGGCGTTCAAGGCACACTGGGTGTTAGGTGTTTTTATGTGATGTTTGGTATTCAAGCCCATGTAAGATGCTGTGATCCTGGAATGAAGTACTATGTCAATGATGCTCAGAGACAGGCAAAGTATCCATCTAGAAACTTCCAGCAGAGACCTGTGTGTAGAGAACAGGAATTCAGATCTTCAGGCAGATCTTGTGTTTACATTTCAAAGGGGCTCTTGACCCAGAGAAGGTGAAAACACATTTAGTTATTGCCTGTGACATAACAGTACCAAGTCTGGAGCCCTAAAGACAGCTCCAGCTGACCAGGGGCAAGGTCAACTACACATGAAGCTGCCCCTCATCCCCTGCAAATACAGACCCAGGCAGCAGCCAGAACCAGGCCAAGTCCCAGAGGGGGACAGGGAGCCCCCCCACAGATGTGACCTCTTAGCTCAGACATCAACACAGATCAGAAGTGTTGAGACAGAGCACATGACAAAGAGCAGAGGGGATGGCAGGTGCAAAGCACCTGAGGCATGTGAGACAAAAAGGAATAGACGTGGTGATCCTTCACTCCAGTTGGGTACCAGAACAAGGGAAGGCAGTGAAGTCTTCATGGAGGAGGTGGCCTGGGGGTTGAAGGATGAATAATAATTTCCCAGAAAGAAAAGCATTTCAGAAGAGGACCAGAGAGTTCAAAAATATAGACACCAAGAAAGTGTGGCATCATATAGGATTTCAAGTCTAAGAGAAAGTTTAAATGTATGTATGGCTGGAGAGCTCACAGAAAGGACTGTACCTCTTCGTCCTCTGCAGAACTCAAGGGGATCAACCGCATGGTGGACCTGTGGGTACCAGGAAGAAAACCAGCCTTCTACAGCAGAACAAGCCTCATTCTTCGGTGATTATTTAGGAGCCTTTGGCTTCTTCAGGGCAAAGACTGGGTGGAATTCCCGGGAGGAGAGATGTACGTGGCCTGCTGCACACGCTACCAGAGAGACGCCACATAACCCAGGTGAGACAGGAATTGTTTTAGAAGCAGGGTCTCCAGACTCAAGAAGCCTTGCTTGACGCCAGCATGGTGCAGTTGCTAATATTCTCATAATTCTTGCTTTTTCATCTCATATCCCCCAGTGGCTCAGTCTCTTTCCTAAAACCCTATTTAACAGTGTCCCCTTGGTTTGGGGGTGCTTAGACACAACGGGCTGCCCATCGCCCATCTGCTTAGTCATTTTCTATTCCTTCAACAATCTCACCTTCCGCCTACTTAAACGTTCTTTTCCTTTCACTCAATAGCTTCAGTCTCCCGTCATACCAGTCACTTCACCGTCTGACTGGCACGGCTCAGTTTAACTTGGACAGTGTGGGTGGGATGCTGCAGGCTCCTGCTGCTGCGGGAGGGGAAGGGGCTTTCAAAAGTGAAGATGAGCGGAAGTGGAGTCGGTGGGGGGAGAATGTCCCAGGGTCAAAGGGACACCATGAGGCAAGAAGGGACAGGAGTCTGATGGCTGATGCATTCCCAGCCGTGTGGTTGAGAGGTGCTGGGAGAGCAGAGAGGCTCGGAATAGAAAGAGTGGTGGAGCTGAGTCAGAGCACGAGAGGGGATGGCAGAGGGCACAGGACGCCCACACTGTGACAAATCCCCACACTTTTCAGGTGGAAAATGTCAGCCTAATTTGGGAGCCCATCTCCCCACCTCCCCTCATAAAAGCTGCCCAGGTAATTTGCAGTATCAGCGTGGTGGTAATCATGTGTTGTTTGCCTTGCAAGGAGCTTGAAGTTGGGAAAGAGAATGGAGATGATTCTAGGACCACTTGGAGCCATGCCTTGGCTACAGACGCACGACCAGAGGCTGGTTATTAGCTCAAGTTGCTGAGTTCAGTTTCTTCGTCTGTAAGATGGAGATTAGGTGCAAAATCAGAGCATGTCCCTGAAGCAGTACCCGGGGCATCAGAGCCTCGGCCCTGAACTCAGAAACCAGGGTTCAAATCTTGGCCCCTCACTTACTGTGTGACCTTGGGTGGGTGATCTTACTCCTTCTACCTCAGTTTTCTCATCTGTAAAGTGGGAATAACCAACGGTTCTAATCTCATAGAGCTGTAGAGAATATTAATAATCAAAGCCCTGGAGTGATGCTTATTAGGTGGTCAAAACTATGTGTTTA
Organism: Vicugna pacos; assembly: GCF_048564905.1. Classification (NCBI taxonomy): domain Eukaryota; kingdom Metazoa; phylum Chordata; class Mammalia; order Artiodactyla; family Camelidae; genus Vicugna; species Vicugna pacos. The sequence continues at coordinate 88,983,035 of NC_132992.1, read as the reverse complement.
TTGTCATTATTATTATTCTCAGTTCTTGTACTTATTGTCATAAAAATGCAATGGAAACCTTTATAGTTGGGAGGTGGGAGGCTAGAATCAAGGGAATAAGGGCTTTGCATAGGCCAGGAATTTGTTTTAGAATTTAATGATTTCTTTGAACTAGGAACATGATTCTGGAACTGCGTGTCCAAAACAGGAGGGAATAAACCAGCTTACCTGTGAGCATGAATCATTGAATTTTGCCACCTCCCCAGCCAGGCCCCACGGCCACTCGTAGGTGTTAAGCTCACAGCCAGAGATAAACATTCTGTGCACAGCCAGGTGTGCTCTTCTCCAAAAACATGAGTTCTCTTCCTGGAGACAAACCAATAACGGTGATGATCATCATGATCATGATGATGAAAAAGCACCCATCTTGCTAAGTGTTTGGAAATCTGTGTCTGTAAACCAGTATCTGTTTTTCTGAAACTTTTTCTAACGTGTCCTACTGAGAATTCCTAGCCTTTCTCGTGCCTTCACTGCAGCTGCTGCCGCGCTCCCTGGCTGACTCCTACTAGGGCTTCAAGTCTTTCTGTGCTTCCCTTGATCAGCCTCACTCTGCCATATTGGAATTAACCTCTCTCCTTGTCTGAATCCTTCACTAACCTGCGAGCTCTTCTAAGGGGAGGGATTCCATCTCATCCATCTCTCTCTCCTCTACTCTGAACAGTACGTATTAGGCAGATGAGGGGACAATGGTCAGATGGATAATTGAGTGAGGAAATGGGTTGCCAGAAGTTCACAGCACTCCTAAGCCAGAAGAAGACGAACCAAGCCGCCCGTGGGCTTAAAAGCAGACCCACAGTTAGAGGCTGAGACAAGAGGCCGACAGCTAAAGGGGCTGAGAGAATGAAGGTGTCAAGTAGTTGAAGACAGGAAGTCCAGGTTTTGATATAATAATCTAGGAACCTAACAGTGTTTTCCTCCTTTGTGGGTGCCATGCAATTTGCTTAAGCTGACATCCTTAAAGAAGCCAGACAGTCACAGGTAAAAATAATTTTTTACCAAAACTGTGGCAAAGGTATTAAGACATTCAAAAAGTCAGAAAGAAAAACAAAAAAAGTAGCAAAACAAAATAAAAAAATGCCTAAAATTCACCCAGAATTCGAGACTCCATAGCTTGCCCAGATTGATAGTGATCTTATGGCTTACTTGGAGTCTTGGATGTGCAAATTATGCCACATAAACACTTCCCACAGCATAAAGTATGTCTGCGGTGGACGTATAGGAAGGTATCTTTCATGGAGTCACAACCCCACTGCTATGCAAATTGTGGTATTTGTGCATAACTTCCCATGTACATCATCATGCTTCCCAAATTGCCCATTTATAGCCCTTAATGCAAATGCCATTTTTAAAATCAATTCTCTTCTCTGTTAATTTAAAGACTCCAACATATGTCAAGACAATACAGGCAATTTCAACCTAACAGCGGTTGGCAAGAGCCAAGATTTATGCTGTGTTTCTATCACATTGAGACACAACACCAGTAAGGAAAAAGAGAGAGGGAGAAAGGCAGATCCAGGAGATTTTAATAAATCATTTTGTCATCAAACAATACGTGGTAATGTGGGGTCAGACCAAAATGTCAAGCTGAGACGTGGACTTCTCCGCTGAGTGCACCCAGGGCACACCGTGGAAGCGTAGAGTTGCCGACCACCTTCTCCTGTTCAGCTCTCCACGGTGTCGTTTGTCCACTGATTTCTTAGAAAACTTGATGGAGCAACCTCTGAGTGTGCCACACTCTGTGCTGGGTGCCGGAGATTTGTAAGAGAATGACGTAGCCGTCCATCACGGGGTACAGAGTCTCGCAGAGTATTCAAGACAACCAGATTCTAGCTGAGATGCCATCATGCTTGGAGTGGGATAGACTATTAATAATGGCCTAAATAACCCATTTAGCTCACACTGCTTGGCTCACAACACTTGTGGTACTTAAGGATGTATATATATAGATGTATAGATGGATGTAGAGATTATCCTATTAAGTGAAGTAAGTCAGACAAAGAAAGACAAATATCATATGGTATCACTTAAATGTGGAATCTAAAAAAAGATACAAATTTTATTTGCAAACCATAAATAGACTCATGGACATAGAAAATAAACTATGGTTACCAAAGGGGAAAGGAAGGGGGAGGGATAAATTAGGAGTTTGGGATTAACAGACATACTATTATATATAAAATAGATAAACAACAAGGACCTACTGCAGAGCACAGGGAACTATATTCAATTTCTTGTAATGAGCTGTAATGGAAGAGAATCTGAAAATATTTATGTGTGTGTATGTATAACTGCATCGCTTTGCTGTGCACCTGAAACTAACACTGTAAGTCGACTACACGTCAATAAAAAATAAAATTAAAGAAAAACTAAAAAAGACTAAGAAATTATATATGTATAATTATAGATATATAACATATATCTATATATATGTGGCAGGTAGTCCAAGACTGGTCTGGTACTCCGCGGAGTCAAGAACTTTATTACAAGGACACCCACGGCTGCATGAGAGCATGGGAAATGTGGTCCTGATTTAAGGTGACCCTGTGCCATCCAGGATTTTGCAACTATGAAAGATACATTTCTCTTCTGCCCTTCATCATGGGGTGACTGGACTGAGTTTTCCCCACTCAGAACCTGTCCTTTGCTTGTTCAGAAAATAACAGGTCAAACTAGGGTTTCAAGGGACCCTCCCAGCTCTCAGTAAATACAAAGTGAAAGAATGCATGAATGAAAATAAATGAATATCGTCTGTTGATTTAATGAAGTACACTAAATCAGCACCACGCGGCGCTCGTTAAAAACACAGACCACTCCCCTGCTCCTGTGCATGTCACTTCTCGTACATCAGGATAAAAATTTCCCTGACCCCACGATCTTTGCAGCATTTGGACTGAAAGTTTCCTGTTCCCTTCATTTTTTTATACCGACTTATCATCCGATGTGACAGAGGCATTTTTGTGCCTCTCTGTCTTTCTAGAACTTCCAAACTATTCCCATCAAAATTGGCATTGCCTTTTTCTCAGTGAAGCCCAGCCGAACCGGAGAATAACATAATCAGCAGGTTTCAGAGGAAATTAAAGTCAGATCACTGCCTACCGCACCCCCGCGCAGCTGCAGGGAGACATGCGTTATCGATGCTTCGGTTTTTAACGTTCAGACGCATTACGTTAAGCCAGCTTGTGCCAGGGAAGGATTTACTGATTAGTTTCTGATTCGGTCCAGAATTGGCAATGGCAATGACTTCTGCAATGTGAGCTAAATTAAAAGAAAAAAAGAAAGAAAGAAAAAGCTTACAGGTAATTCTTTGCAAGACCCTTGACAGAGATATGGGTCCCAGCACATAAGAATCATCATTTAACTTAATCAACGGTGACTTCATCGAGAGTTTTTATTTATAGCTAATGCAAACGTTAAAAAAAAAGTACAGCCATTAATTATTAGTAGGTTTTTTTTTTAAAGCCGAAAGTACGAGTTGAATAAACGTACTTTAAGACACTTAAAGCTGAGGCATTCTTTATAAAATGACTAGCTAAAGAGTCCCTTGGGCTGCCTTTTAACTGCTTTCAAAGCTCTAATAGCACTTTTTCCACCAAAGACACACCCCTTGAATCCTCCGAGAGATACAATAGCATAATTGTTCTTTTAGGTTTCAAGGCCCTGACATATCTGTCACGGAAAGAATAGTGAATAATAATACCAGAACTATTTTATGCAAATTCCACTTAGAGGTTTCAAGATTTCCCTGAGACAGATCTTGCCCCCTTGTTGACACTTGCATTGTCACATTAGCTTTACATAAGAGAGTGGTTGGAGTTTTCCTTTTGTTAAGTAATTCTCATTTTTAAAAAAAATCTTTAGATAAAGTTAAAAAACAAATACAAAAACAATGAGATGGAAACATCAATTTGGAGATGTATCAAAGGGAAAAACACTAGTCACTGGAAGGATTTCTGCCCCCGGAGCTAATCACTTTGCCAACGGAATCCTCCTCGAACTTAAAACATGATGGCGTCAAACGGATGTTGACGAAGACGCAATATTTGCAAAGGCACCTGTGACGCCTCCCAGCACGCAGGCCACACGGATGTATTTTCCAAATTCACAGCTCCTCTGGATGGAAGGTGGTTACAGTGATCGCCCATAGGAGCATGGAGCCCAAGCCCTCATCTCTCGTGTGACTCTCTCGAAGATGAGGAAGGAGTCTGAGCAGAGCTCTGGCTGCTTGAAAACATGTCCTTAAATTCTTTGGCCCTCCTCCCATTGAGATGTGGGGGACAGTGTCCACTTGGGACCTCAGAATGCCAGAATAAGACTCTTTGCAGATGTAATTAAGGTAAGGATTTTGAGATGAGAACATCTCACATTACAGAGGGCCCTAATTCCAAAGATGGGCATCCTCATGAAAAACAGAAAAAAAGACGGTTACCCAGGGAGGCTATGTGGAGATGGAGGCAGAGATGGGAGTCATACAGCCTCCATGCCTGGCACCCCCAGAAGCTAGAAGAGCCCAGAGCCCTGGGGGGAGCATGGCCCCGCTGACACCCAGATATTCTAAGCTGGGCTGGCCCCTGTGACTCACTCACACTCAGTAGCAGACAACAGACGTGACCCTGTGTGACTTGGTCAAAAAAGAAGCCAGTAGCTCTCACTTTGTTTTCCTGAACATTCATGCCTGGAGCCCCGAGCAGCCGCGGGTGAAGCCTGACTGTCCCGAGGCCACCACGCTGCGGGGAAGCCCAGGCCATAGCGAGGGGCTAGGAGAACGTGCTCCGCCCACAGCCCTTGAGTCTTCTGATGTTGGAGTCTTGAGGCCCCAGAGATCACAGATCGGGGAAAGAGGCCCAGCTGTCATTTTACCAAATTCTTTTGGTAAAGAACGTGCGAGTATAATAAAACTAGTTGTTCTAAACTGCTGAGTTTCGGGGTAACTTCTCTGCAGCCACAGTCACCAGAACGGTGGCAGCGGAGGTGTAGGTCTGGCTAGGACTGAGGGGGCAGCGGGGTCCTCTGCCTGGGCCAGCACGGACCTCCTCCCTGCCTCTTCTTGGAAAGTTCCCCATCGCCCCCTCTACTCTATCTCAAGGCCAAAGTGGTAGGAATTTGGTCTGACTCCCCCAAAGCAAAGAAAAGTACATGAAGCAAGCAGGACCTGGAGGGCAGCTGCGGTCAGTGTCCAGAATGGCCACTTGGACCTTAGTGAGACATACAGATCCTCATCCTACGTGTGTGTGTCTACCTCTCACTGGCTGTGCAACCTTGGGCATACAGCTCAACCTCTCTGAGCTGCAGTCTCCACCTGTGAACTGGAGGATAGTTACTATTGTGACAGGATCTAACGCAGGGCCAGGGTCTGCTCAGTTCTCCACAAATGGTAGTTCTTCCTGTTCTTGATCTTTTCACCTTGGCCCCGAACCTGCAAAACCCAAATCTCTGCCATCAAACGTGCACAACCACAAGAGATGCTCAGATTCTCTCTCCTCCTCACCTGGACGGGAGGAAACCACTTTCGAGCCAGGAAGAAGAGGGATCTGCAAGTTCTGCCTCAATTTAATGTCTCCCCTGGGGGACCAGGAGGCTTAATGTTTATCAAGTACTTTGAGGTCCTGAAAGCAAAGACTTTTATACAAATGTGAGATAATCATGATAATTAAGCCATGAATATAGCGGGGCCTTTATTGTTCCCTCATCCCGCAGTGAGCAAACTCCTGGCGGACTCTTTAGCACACTGAAGAGATAATTTGCTAAATCATAGGCCACTGCCCTGAATGTCTCACACACCTACGGCCAGGATCGAGTTCCTTCTCAGCAGTAATGCTCGTAGCAGGCCACCGTCACGACCACGCTTTACGGTTTACAAAGCACTTCAGATAGCTTCTCCCACTCTGTGCCAGTAGGACCAGGAGGGACAGGAGTGGGGAAAGAATGCCCGGTTGACACATGGGAAACTTGGGGCACAGATTCATCTCAGATCCCGCAGAGTAACTCTACTGTCACAGAGTCTCAAATCTGGGAACCACAGTCAGTGTTTAGTCCAAGGTCCAGATTGTCTAAACGAGAACGCTGAGGTTCAAAGGGCTGAGATGACTTGACACAGGGCTGCTGCTAGCCCACAGGGGGCTTCTGTGGAAACTGGAAACACGCACACCCTCCGCCGGGACCTGGTTTAGCCCAAGGCTGGATTTGAGCTCCACTCACTGGGCCAGGAGACTTAGGCACTCCCTCAAGAACACGGCTGTGTCTTAAGATCTAAGTTCTGTTCTTATTCAGGTGTTACAGGCGAACAAATCAGGAAACAATTGCCATCGAAAGACAGCTTGTTAGACCCACAGAGCTCAAGAAGGGGGAGCACCCCACTCCATGGTGGGCCCCACCCCGGTCAGGAGGCTGTGCGTCTGGTGGGGGGCCCGTGAGCAAGATCTTCCATTGTGGTTTCACAGAAGGAGCAAAAAGTGGGTGAGCAGGTTTACAACTGGCTGGTTTGTGGGTTTTTTTTTTTTTTTGCATTTTTTTTTTTTAAATTGATGTAGAGTCAGTTTACAATGTTGTGTTAATTTCTGGTGCCCAGCTTCGTGATTCAGTTGCACATAGATGTATTTTTTTCATATTCTTTTTCGTGATAGGTTTTTACAAGGTATTGAATATGGTTCCCTGTGCTGCACAGTGGGGCCTTGTTGTTTACCTATTTTATATATAGTAGTTAGTATCTGCAAATCCCAAACTCCTAATTTATCCCTCCCTCCCACCTTTTCCCAAAGAAACAAACCATACGTTTTTTTTCTGTCTGTGAGTCTGTTCCTGTTTTGTACATAAGTTCATTTGTCTCATTTTTTTATATTCCCCATATAAGTGATGTCGTATATTGCCCTTTCTCATTCTGGATTGGCAGGCTTGAATAATTGCAGCTGGCTCTGAGGTCCGGGGGCCGGCCCTAGTGGGCTGGTCCCTGGCCCTGGGGTGAGGAGGGCAGGGGCAGAGGGGTCTGGAGTGTGAAAACTAACACAGTAGGTGCTTGGAGGTGGGGGCTCTGGATTGCTCAGTTTGCATATGAAAGGCTGGTGCTGTTAGAGCCAGCTGTTGGCCAGCTCTAGGAGCCAGGCAGCCCTGGGAAGGGCCGTCCCTGCAGGGCCAGCAAGGCCCCAAGAGAGCAAAGCATCAAAAATAAAGACGAAAAAGAACGTGGTTGGTCCATGCTTGTCCCGGCCTCCGAAATCATAGTATCACACACCCATTTCACAGATGAGAAATCTGAGGTTAGATAGTAGAATAACTTGGCTTCACTGCCAACTGGTGGTAACCAAGGTGGCCTTCCAGAAGTAGAGCGGACTGGACCTTGGGCTCCAATCCCTTTTATTCCCATTGCTTAGAAAATCACCTCCAAGGACCCTAATTTAGGGACCACGGTCCTGCCCCTCTGACCTCGCGTGTTACCTACATCTGTCGCAACCTCACACGTCGGCTCCCGCGGTTCAGAGGGAAGGCGAACGCTTCCCTGTCATGCTTTGCTGTTTCGTGCGTTTGCTTCCACCATTCTCTCCACCTGCCTAGAATCCTTCCAGCGCTTCCCTGCCAGGAGATCTTCTCTGTATCTTTCAAGATTCAATGCAGGGCTTTCTTGCTCCCAGGAGCTTTGGTGGAAGACCCCCAGTGGGCTCGGTGTCCCCATCTTGGGCTCCCAGGAAGCCTCTCTATGGTAGTGATGTTTTTGTTTGCGGGTCCCCGTTCTCCACTGGACCGCAGGTACCTCGAAGGCAGGGACCGGGTTCCACTCCCCTGCCAATCCTTAGCATCTGGCATGTGGCGGCACTCAAGCATTAAACCAAAACCCAGCTCCACACATAGGACTCCCGGTCCAGTGCCCCTTTTTACACAGACACACTGTAAAGCCACGCCTCCATTTCCGTGAAAGCAGAAAGGATTGCACACTGAGCAATGCTTCTAATACACTATATATTTAAGCTTCACATTATAGCCACAATTATTTTGCTAGATTTTCCATTCTGTTTCTTTGTCAGAGTCAGCTGGATTTTCCAAGAGAAAGAGTCTCCGCATTTCCAAACCATCAGCTCTAAACCGGGCTCCCGTAACCTCCTTTACACCTGCGTGTGTACAACCAGGAATGGCTTGCCTGGGTGCACTTCTTTGCCTGCTGATTTAGAATCTGCAAATAGATATCTTCTTCCAAAACATACCTCTCCACAATGCCAACCCACTGAATCAAGCTCATTATCTTAAGACACCTCTATGGCCAAAGGTTATGCTTTTCAGAGCTATATTAATCTCTTTGTCTAAACAGCACAGGCTTAATTGGTTTAGATCAGAGTTGTACTGTTTTGAGTAAAAGGGTGTGATTAATGTGAGCTGAAGATGGTTGGACGGGCTCAGACTAATTCACCAGCATCCACAAACCTATTATCATCAGAACCGTGAGAGCTTGGGGGAAACCTGCCCCAGTGAGCAAGTTTTTTTTTTGCTCAAGAAAAACAGAAACCTGAGAAGGCTGCAGAGATATCCCCTCCCCTTCCCCCCACCCCGTTTCTCCAGCAAGCAGGGTACTTTCACCGTCTTCCATAGCCTCTTTGCAAGATGCAGTGGGCACCGTGTGCACAGTGGAACAGAGTGTACCTGCTTCAGCAAGAAGTTGGGTTCATTCGGTCCCCCACACAGGAGAGGAAGATCTTGTCCTAGTTAGAATATTACCTGATCACTCCCTAGCCCCCGAGGCCACTGTCCAACCCTCTTTTCTCTGCACTGAGCCCCGCAGGCTGATCTTCATAGATTGCCCCCTGACCCTGCAGTCCCGGATCCCCTTAGAGGGGTCACAGCCAGAGACGTGGGTAGGGGACTCACTCTCCAGGATGCCATGGGCTGGCTATGAAGCCAGTCGTCCCCTGACAAGCACTCTGCCTGGGCCTGGGGATGCACTGTCTTTTCTTGCCCAAGTCATGGGAACAGCCACTGTTTCCAGGTCCAGCTCCTGCGCTCTGCCTGGTTGGTTTCTCTAAGTTACTGCCTGCCAGCTTGGTTCTAAAGCTTTACAGACATTGATTTATTTAATCCTCCAGAACCGTATCAGGTAGGCACTACCCTTGACTCGTTTTACAGAAGAGGAAACTGAGGCACAGGGAGGCTGGACAACATGCTGGAGATACACGTCTACTGAGTGGTAACAATGCCGCTGGACCCGCAGGTGGCGGTCGCCGGTGCTCAGCCTTTCTCTGGCGCCGTGGTAGGGGAGAAAAGGAAGGGAACTCCAGGCTCAGAAAACAGGATCAGCAAAGGTCTTCAGCTTCAGGGCAACATGGAGGAACACTGAGAAGTCCAGTGTGGCTTGGAGTGGATGGGGGAGTTGGGGGCAGAGAAGGCATAGCTATGAGGCTATCTGGTGCGGGCTGGGGTAGTGGGAGCATCTATTAATGCCGCCCTCTGCAGTCTGAGTGTTCTAATTCGACATCTCGGAGCCTACGGCCCTGGGTGAGGTCCAAGGGAGATGCAAACGTGAGCTGAAATAGCCCCGTCCTCTCAGTAGAAGGGAGGTGACACCCACCGCAGCCACCTCTCTGGTGTCACAGGATGTGATGAACAAAGGACGCTGGGGCCACAGAGGCAAAAGGCTCTAATTCTGGCAGGGCTGAGACCAGAGCTGGGGCAAGGCAGATGCCCACTGTGGCTGCAGAATTGTTAAGGGGGTCCTGAGAAACTCTGTTATTAAGAGAAGTAATATTTTAATGCAATGCTGTCTAAGAATGCAAAATGAATGCAAAGTCCAGGATGAACAAAAGCCTGAAGCTTGCCTGATCTGACGAACAAGGTCGGTCTGACTTGTTTTTGCCTTTTGCCTCAGGTTCCAAAATAGCTCAGCATGCCTGAGCCACTATTTATTTAAAATTTTGATCATTTTTGTTCATCATGGACTTTTTTTTGCAAATTTTTAACTTAGAAAAGAGTGCATTCATGCTATTTATCTTGATGGCTGGGTTTTTCTGCACCTCTTAAACTTTCCACTACCTCACTGGCCTCACGAGGGTCCCAGCCCTGCTCTCTGAGGCCTTGACCTTGAACTTTGCCCTGTGGACCCTCAGCAGTTCCAGGAGAGACACTGACAAGATTTTCCAGGTAGAATGATCGTGTCGGGGAGGAAAAAACTTTCTCCCCTATCCTTCTAGGTTCTTCTGACTGGTCCACGGATTAAATGGACATGAAACCGATTAATTGGAGAAAATCAAATTTAATTTTTTACATACAGGAGCCCACCTACATGAGAGGGTCTGAGACAGGAAGGTAAAATGAGGTTCCTATGCCACGCTAGGAGGGGGGCCTAGGGCTTCCAAGGACCGAGGGATATTCACAGGACAGTGAGGGGAAGAGAGGATGTTTGGTAACTAGATGTTTGCCCCGCCACCTAGATGGGGCCCCTCAGATAAAATGTATCTCCTGTAATGACTCTTTTCTGGGAAAAAAAATCCCCGCTTTGAATTCTTCTAGGTGGTTATGGGAGGGGCAGCCGTTTCTCTGAAACCTACAGGGTATCCATTGCCTTTAGCTCAAAAGATTCCTTATGCAAAAGTGACGCATTTGGGGGGTTTGTTCTCCACCCCTACAGTTGCTTTCTCAGCAGAGTGGAGATCAGGTCAGGGGTGCCCAGTATGAAGGGTACAAAAGCCAGGTTGAGTAGAAACGTGCAGTCATATCTGGACCAGCCCCGCAGGCTCGAGAGCTGAGAGGCTGGAGGCCGCCCCGTGGTCCTCGACGTGGATGCTAGAGCTGTGTGTGTGCATGAACGCAGGCTGTTTCTTCAGTTCTTGGCCTGTTTCCTCTTCCAAATTGTGACCAGATGCACGTTAAATTAGGATTAATGGGGCTCCTTTGTGGAGCCCTGCATTTGAGCTGCGCCCAGGAACGGTTTCATAGCACATCATTCAACTTTCGCTGAGGTTAAAGATTGTGTATACTTAAATCTCAAGCATATTTGTCTACCGTCTGGGTGATTCTAAGGGGGGGATGATCAGTCCACTTGGTTAAAGAAAGACCAGTTAAAGAAGTCAGCAGTGGGCTTCTCCTGCCAGTTTCGAGCCCAGTGGCATTTTTAATATAAATGTCCAGTTCTTGATCGAATTAGCTGGCCTGCCCTCTCCCACTGCAGCCACGGTTTTTACACCATCTATTTGGGTTGGATTCTTTGCGCATGACTTATTTCCTGGAAAATCTTTAGAGAGGTCTGGACTGCGTAATTATAAAAATTGTTGTAACGTATTTTCTGCGCATATTAAACTAGCTCCCCAGACTGATAAAAGGTTGAAAAGCTATTATTCTTTATTCTTCAGTTTACTACCACCCTCAAGTAATAGCCTTCTATTAAAGTTTATTGATTTCTCCCACTGTTAACTAGCAAGTTGGTATATAAAAATTAAGCAGAGAAATCTGCCATTTCTTCCTCGTTTCTTCCCCCAGCACGTGTCCATTGAGTCAGATTTCAAAGGACCCGCCTTGGCCGTACTGGGAGGCATCGCTGCGGGTCTGGGGGAGGGTTTGGTCCAATTGTTTACTTTTGCTGTCGTTGCTTGTTTTTGTTTTTCCCGGACACTGAAGTTTTGAGAAAGATGTAGTGTAATGTTCTTTTCCCTCGCCTCTTTTTCAGAGAACAAAAACCAAGAGGTCTGGTCTGGGAGACCATCCTGGATTAGTATGCGAGTCAGTTACATGATTCATCCGTTCACTTCACAGATAATTCTTGACCACCTACTACGTGCCAGGCCTGCTTCTAGGCATCGGGAATTGAATAGTGAGCACAAAAGACTGAGGGTTCACTCCCGCGATGCTAACCTTCCAGTGCTGGGGAGACGCAATGAATATGTACAGAAATCCAGGTTGACCCGGGTAGGTGGCGAGAGGTGCTACAAAGAAAACAAAGCAGGTTAAAGAGACAACGTGATGGTTAATTTTACGTCAACCTGACGGGGTCCCAGGGAGCCCAAATATTCGGTTAAATTTTATTTCAGGGTGTGTCTGGGAGGCCTTTCTGGGTGAGATTAGCATTTGAATAGATAGACAGAGTAAAGTGGCTGCCCCACCCCCCAGCGTGGGTGGGTCTCAGCCCGTCCCCTGAGGGTCTGCACAGAACAAAAAGGTGGGGGGAGGGAGAATTTGTTCTCTCTGCTGGACCATTTTCAAGCTGGGACACTGGTTTTCTCCTGCACCCGGGTGGGGACTTAGATTATTATTGGCTTTCCTGGTTTTCAGGCCTTGGACTTGGACCAGAGCTGCACCATGCACTGCCTGCTCTTGGACTCCAGCTTGCAGATAGCAGGTTGTAGGATTTGTCAGCCTCCATAATCCCATGAGCTAGTTCCTTATATATGTGTGTGTGTGTGTGCGTGCGTGTGTGTGTGTATATATATATATATATATATATATATATATATATATATTTCCTATTGCTTCTGTTTGTCTGGGGAACTCTGACAGTGATGGGAGTTTTTTAGACCAGGAGGTCAGGAAAAGTCACTCAGATGGATGCATTTCAAGCCCCAAGGTGATGGGGGAGGCCAGCCATGCAGATTCCAAGCAAAGAGAACGCCACAGGGGCTCTGGGCTTAGTAAACAGGACACCTCAGCCCAGTCGTGGACTCTACTCACACAAATGTTTTGGGAGCATCTACTAAAGAACATGGTATTACACCAGACCCTGGGAAGAGAATAATCAATAAAACAATAAAACACAGCCGTGCTTTTCTCAGGAGCCCACAGTTTGGTGGGGGGGTCATCATATAAAGATAGCATCCGGCAGTCTTAAAGTCTTAGAAGGACGAGTGGAGAAACCATAACGTATACAAACTTCCAGGTACCACGTGGTAATTGAGCTGTGATTGGTCAAGGCACATTGCAGGAAGCCAGGAAAGGGAATTTCCTCTGTTGGCTGGAGTTGACTTCAAAGGAAGGAGTTGAAATTATGCAAATGCCAGGCAATGGCACCTTCTGTGTCCACGTGACTGGCAAGATGGGTGAGTCCAGCAGCGCAAGGGCCCGGGAGGCAGGCAGTGGCGGGAGAAGCCAGTGGGGACAGGGTTGAATCCATGGAGGGGAGTCGGCTGTCACCTGGTGGGTGATGGTGATCTCAAGGCTTCCAAGCAATGGTGCTATTTGTCGGGTATTTACTTTGGGAAGATAGATCTGGCAGCCAAAGAGAAAGTAGCTGGCGGCAGAGTGGGTGACCTAGCTCAGTGGGAGAGCACCTGCCTAGCTCTGGGTCCTGGGTTCCATCCCCGTACCTCCCTCAACAAGGAAGGAAGCAGAGAAGGAACGAAGGGAGCGAGGGAGGAAGGAGAAAGCGTTTTAGAAACAGTTCTATCACAGCTCTGTCTCCCAGTCTCCTCTCATCTATAAAATGATTCAGATGATTCCTAAATTTGCATCCGGCTCTAAAATTTGAAAACATGAGGGTATCAGTAAGTTACTAATGATCATATGTAAAATAGATAACAAGTTTCTACTCCAGTAAATAAATAGACAGGAATCTCTTTAAAACAAAATCAGTAAGTAACTTAAACATGCTGTCTCTTTCTCTTTGACACAGAGTTTAGATTTTTTGAAACTAGTTTATGCTTTTATTCAATGAGTAATTATGAGCCCTACTTATTGACTGGGATGGGGGTGGGGAATCCTTATTTTTTAAACAAAATGACATGTTTACCTCAGCTTGCCCCAGTTGGATGTGCGCGTGTGCATGTGTGTGTGTGTGTGTGTGTGTGTGTATCTTTGCTTCTAAGGTTGACCTTTTTTCCCCCTTTTTCCCTCTCTTTGCAAATAAAAATGAGTTTTGTATTTATCATGTTTATTCCGAGTTACAGCTTTCCCATCAAACACAATGATCCTGCCTTGAAATCCCTGGGCCCCAGCAATGCAGAGGGGGAGGCGGGGCAGATGTGGGAAGAATGCACTTCATTTTTAATCCTGGTGTGAAATTCTAAAAAGGAAAACCAGGTTAGAGGAAATACCACACAGAAGAGAGGCAAGGGGGACACAGGGACACGCTTCCAGGACACAGGCTGAGATCATTTATGGGACAGGAGGTCTACTTGCTTCTACGGGAGTGTTCTGGAATCTTCCATGACCCTTGTGGTGAAGTCCTTGTGAGGTTGGTTCCAAGTCTCCAAATAACTTGATGTGTGACTTGCAGTGTTTTAGCTTCACTTCAGGAAGAAGGTCAGGTGATGACTCTCTCTGCCTCGAATGTCTGCGATACAGGCGGAAGGAAGTGGGGGAGGTGTTGCGGCAGAGACGGTGAACTGTCTACCAAAATCTGAGCACCTTCATCCAGAGGTGAGAATTGTCACGGGCTGGCTCAGGACTACATTTCCCTGGCTCCTTTGCATCTAGGTGGGCCCGCGTGACCAGCTGCCACCAATGAAATGTAAGTGGCAGTTACGAAGCCAGTGCACTTCTCCATCATCTCTTCTGACCCACCAGCTGGGTGGAGGAGGGCAGAGCCACCAGGTCGAAGGACCCTGGGTCCCTGAACCACGAAGTGGAGGAAGGCCACGGCCAAACACAAACACCCACACCTGTGTGTTACGTAAGCGTTCAGTGAGATGATTTCTGAGGTCTCCTACTTCTATAAATGTCTATCACCCTAGTCTTTGGAAGGTTGGGGTCTGTTAGGGTGCTTAGCAGTGCCCTAAATAATACAAAAGTCGACCAAGGAGACTCGCGCTTGGAGGCTGGTGCTGGTCTCTGAGGGACAAGCTGGACTTTCCAGGCGTTGGGTTTTTTGCTTGTCATTGGAAGGTATTCCCCATGGGTGATGGTGTGACTCTGGGACCTGCAAGGTGTTGTGTGCGCCTTGGAGGGAGAGCCAAGTTGAGAGGCTCAACCTTTAATTTGTGAACTGGGGACGGTGATAATTCTTCCTCTCAGGTCAAGATGAGGGTCGCATGAGCTCCTACACTCAGCACAACGCCTGCCACAGAAAAATCGCGGTATTATTATAGTCGTTGCTGTTGCTGTTGTGATTATCACTATCATGGCACAGTTCCGAGGAACTCGCATTCCTGAGGGCTGGGCGTTAAGACTGCTGTGGATCCCACTTACCAGAGGAGGACGCTGAAGAAGGCCACTTAACCAAGACTGCAGAGCCGATGAGAGATCGAGTCTGGCCTCCAGATCTTCTGCCTCCAAGCTTGCCTCTCGCCCCGCTGACCTGCTGGGCGCCGCCCTGCACCCTAACCGGACACCGTAGTTCCGTGTTGAGTACACTTCGGGGCAAGTAAAACACAACCGGAGGAAAAAAAAAAAGACATTTGAGCTACTGGCTTCTCTTCCAAGACAGATTTCTTTCTGACAGACAGGAGGACACGAGGCAGGAGTGTTTTGCATCCTGTTGTATAAATAGGGGTAGGACAAATGGCTTGGCTAAAAGAAGCCCGGGCCTGAAACTTTACTGAAACTGGAACCAAATCCAGACGGACTTGATTTTATATTTCCATCTCTTTCTCTCTCTCTCTCTTTTTCTCTTTCAATTATTTTTTTTTTTTGAAGACTTAAGGAAAAGTCCATTCCAATTGTGTTCTCCGGAGTTACTTATTCTGTCTCAAAGAAAAGGCAAAAAACTTACAGAAAACGTAAATGGGGAGGAGAAATAAAAATATCCATTGAGATTAAAAAAAAAAAAAGGAAAGAAAAATCAAGAAGCAAGGCGCATTCTGGCTTGTAGGCGCTCCCCCGGAATGGTGCAGTGTAGCTCCCTTGTACGAAGGTGACGGCGCAGGACTAAGCGCAGTGGAAGGGACTGAGGCTCAAGCATGGCTAATGCATATTGCCCTTCAGGAGTTAAAAGGTAGCTCTGCTTTTCCCAGGGCAGAAGGGAGTCAGTAGTGTCTCAGAGAGGCATTTCTACTTGCTATTTGCTCAAGAGCTCTCAGATGCCCTGTCTTGGGAACACACAACTCAAAGCCATCCAGACAAGTTTATCTGCCCTCCCGCCTTATTTTTCAGGGTCACAAAGCAAACTTTTCATCTTCTCGGAGCTTTAATAGGGAAGGCAACAAAACCAAGAAGTGAGTTCCCTGTCATTAAGAGTATTCAAGCACAGAATGGGTAGATGCTTGGCAGGATCATTGGAAAGAAGGTTCGAAATCAGTTGAAGCTTTAAAACAGATCAGTAATCTCCAACCAGAAGTTTCTGCACTGGTGGTGGGTACTCTGAGTTTGGACCCACCTCCAGGGAAGGTACAAATGAACCCCACAGGCCCTCAGGTCAGCCAATCGCAAGCATTTCTTGAGGTCTCCTAACTTGGCATCCACGATTGTCGCTACAGATGACAGCACCTTGTTTCAGATAACTGCTCACTGAACAAGTCTGGCCTGGGAGACAACGTGTGCCCATTTTCAGGTAAAAAGATGATGAGATTCAGCTGGGAAAAGCGAGATAAACTTTTCCTGAGTAGTACTTTGAAAAGAGGGGCACCCATGACTTGTTTTGTCGCGTATCAAAATATGGTACAAAACACCACCATATTTTGGGGAAAGAATGTGGGGGCTCGACAAACCAGTTGGTGGGATGAAGTTGGAAGCCCAGACAGACAGCGGGCGGCGGGACCAGGTATCTGTCCTGCTCAGTATATCCCTAACACCACACACGTGCCTGGCATATAATAATTAATCACTACTGAGTGACTCAAAAATGAGAAATAAGAGAATGCTTATTTAATAAAAGAGTTCAGAATAATTACTTAGTGATTTAGGAGGAAATCAATTTAGACTCAAATTACATTCTGTAAGCTAGAATGAGTCTGATGGATAGACTGAAATATGAAAAAATGTAAGTACTAGTTAAAACCAACAATTTATCAGAATTGTGGAAGGTCACAAGCTTTGACACATTGGAAGAAACCACAAAGGAAAAGATTAATACTTTACAATATATAAAAATTAAACAGCATTAAGGTAAAAGCAGAAACAGAAATAATAGGACGCCAGAAGTAGGAGAAAATACTTAATAAGACAGGACATAAAGACGTTTTATATGTTTACATTCAGGTTTGTAAATAAAAATATCGAGAGTCCAATAAATAACTGGGTTAAAGACAATGGCAGACTTCAAACAAGAATAAATACAAATAGTAAATAAATGCCTCTTCTTTGTAATAAAAAAGTGTAAATTGAAGCAAGCTTTAAGTTCAGCTTAGAACAAATGGCTGAATACACTGGGATAATCTCCAAGCGGAGTACCACTCAGTGATTAAAAGTGATCAATCTGAGGCCTATGCGAAAACATAATGAAAAGTTCATGATGAGAATCTAAATAATGTAAAGTCAAACTCAAATCAAAATATACAATCGGATTACAATTATGTGAAACATTTGAAGAATTATGTGGAAATGAAAATAGTTTCGTGGAAAGGGGCTGGATAGAATGTTACTAAAGGAGTTGTTTTGTTTTTCTAAAATTGTCTTTAGTACTGTTACAGTATTAAAAAAGAAAAAAGAAAAGAAAAAATTATCACCTACTGTCATGGAACCACAGTAAGTAGGGAAAGAAGAGAACTTGCCAAGTTGCCAAGGAGTATCAAAAGCAGGTACCAGCCAGATACGGATTGCCTGGTACCCCAGCACCTCTGAAGTTGCTGGTAGGGGAGGCTGCCTCTGTGTGTGTGTGTGTGTGTGTAACTTACACCCAACACTGCGTCAAGTCCAGCAAAGACAGTGAGTACTTGCTGAATGGAACCGATTGTGTGTGTGTGAAGTGAATTGGACACTGACTTCATGACTTACCAGGTGGTGACTGTAAGCAGCACATATGACCTTTCTGCATCTCAGTTTCCCAATCTGTGAAAAGGGAAAAAAACAGCGTTGCTTCCTCCATAGGGTTAGCAGAAATGCAACCTACCTCTACCATCTGGTAAATATTACCTACCTGCTCCAGCCCTCATCCAACTTAAATACAAAATGCTCAACTCATTCATTGCATCATTAGTAACCACAGTGGCAGTGCATAATTCAGTTCTGGTCGTCAGCACCCATCTTTATACAGGACACACACATACGCACCCCCTCCAGAGTCTTTGGACTGGACGCAGGTCAGTTTGAATCTCAGCTCCGCCATCTGATGGCTGTGTGACCACGGGGGATCGACGAAACCTCCCTCAGTTTCAACTTCTGTCAAATGAAGATCAGAACGGTCATCCAACCCAGCAAATGGCGGGAAGATTTGAGATGATGCTTAATTAATATGATTTGCCTTCCACTGCATATTGACTTGCACCCATTTATCTGTTGGATGAGAGAGTGTGGGATTCCCCAAATCTCATTGGAAAGCAAGAAAGGACTCAGAATGAATGGAAACTGAGGGGTAGGTCATGATTTTTTCCAACTCTATTCTTGTATTTTTTGGGGGGAAGTAATTAGGTTTCTTTATGTATTTTTTAATTAATTTCTTATTTTATTTTTAGTGGAGGTGCTGGGGATCGAACCGAGGACTTTGTGCACACTACGTACTCACTCTACCACTGAGCTCTGCCCTCCCCCTCTCCAAGTCTATTCTTGAGTCCTACTGAGAAGGTCCTCATCGAGTCACTGCTGTGGGGTGAGGCTGCCTGGATGCCCCGGGTCACACCCCAGCCACTCCTCCCGTCCAACTCAAAGAGGAAAGACTTCCGGCTCTGCCTGGCCCAGTGCCCTTTGCCAACTAAGGTGCCCACATCGGCCGAGCAGCCTTCCTTCCCCAGGCTGGACCCCACAATGCTAGCTGTCTCATGTTCTAACCCGAATGCCAGCATTGGGCACAAAACAGCCCCGGGAGCTGGACATTTGGAAGCCCTGCTGAGAAAGCAGGGAGAGTGCACCAGGCAGTGAGGGGAGGGGGAGAAAGCCGGCTTGGGCCTGCCTGGGGAAGACCAGAGCTCCCTGGGGTTGGGAACAGGCCACCGAACCATCAAGCTCAGTGCTGAAAATGACCCCAGGCCCCCACCAGGCTCTGCTGGATGGAGAACCAGTTTCGCATGGCCTCCCCAAGAGCCAGGCCAGTGCCCGGTATTCATTTATTATATAAGTCAATGATTAAGGAGGCTGAGAACCAGAGAGGGAAAGCAACTTTCCCAGGGTCACGCAGCTAGTCAGAGGCCAACAAGGTGGAGAAGCCAGTGGCCTTCCTCCGGGCCGATGATGGCGTTCCCCTTTGCCACGTGGCGTCCCAGCCCGCACTGCGCAGAGATGGAGGGGCTGGTGTCCACCAAGCCGGCTTTCTTGGGAGCTGGGAGCCAAGGGGCTGTTTGGTCCCCAGTGGCTCCAGCCAGAGTGGTACCCCAGCCAGCCGAGGCGGGGACCCAGACAGGGGTCACCAAACTCCTCTTAGGTTCTGTTTTCTGGACCTCTCTCCCATTTCCACTGTGAATTGTCTCCGCTGTTTGCTTTTCCACAAAACACTGTCATCACTACTGAGTGAGGTCCTCTAGCGAACCAGGGCCTTCCAGCCTTAACCCGCCCATCCACAGAGTAACCCCGAGTGAAACACTGGGAGAGCCCAGGCTGCCCATTGGACAGATGAGGAAACTGATGTCCGCAGAGCAGAGTGCCACCCCGAGGGTCACCAGCAAGCGAGTCTTGGCCCCAGGCCCAGAAGACGTGTCCTCTGACCCCAGACCTGGGGAGTCCCCACTTCATTCTGACCTTCAAGTGCAGAGCCAAACAGAGGTAGCCTGAGTGATGGATGAACCCTAGGATAATGAAACCAAATGAATCCTGAGATGCCTAAGACATGGACTAGACTTAACCAGCTCCGTCAACCCGCTGGGTTGGGTCTGTGTAAAGAGAGCTTCTGAGGCCTAGACAGAGCCCCTGACAGGTTGCAGTGCCTGTTCTGGAAGCTGGCCTCCAGGAGGGGAAGTGCACACAGCCAGGCTGCAAGGACCACTGAGCCCGGGGCCACGTCCGACGCTCCTGGGCTATGGGTACTGTTGCCTCTGTGGGCCCCTTCCTTCATAAAAACAGATTTTAAGATGTATTTTGCCCATATTGGTATTATGTTATTATCTTTTTCCCTTTTTATTTTAAAATAAATTAATAGTAAAATATTTTCCTGGGCTCCTTAAACTGTCCTGGGCCCTGTGCCGACTGCACCTAACTGGAGAGGTCAGTGTGCTGAGCCCCGCTGGGTGCTGACACCACGGGGCTTCCGAAATGGCCACGTCCCAGTCTCTGCACGCCCAGAGCTCCCAGGCCCGAGCAGAGGGGAGATGTGCCCTGAAAGAGCAACAGCAGCAAATAACAGGGAGAGAGAGCCCTCCACCCCCTACCCCAGGGCTGGGGAAAGCTCCGAGGGCTTCCCGGAAGGGAGCGAGGGGCTCTCAGGAAGGCTTCCTGGAGGAGGTGGGCACTGCAGCCCGGAGGGTGGGGGAGGCTCTCCACTCATCCCCCTTCAGGGACCGGCCCCAGAAGCAGAGGAGGGCTACTGGGATGCAGGAGCACATCCCCGTGCCCACAGAGATGCCTGTCACGCACAGGCAGAGGACGCAGCCGCTTTTCCCTCCTCCCCTCCTTGCCTTTGGGGACACTTTTAAAAAACTGACAAAGAGATTTTTTGTAAAGTAAGGAAAGTAGGAAGGAAAGAAGGAAGAAGGAAGGAAGGGAAGAAGAGAGAGAGAGAAAGAGCCCGGGCCGCTCTGCGCTGGCACAGTTATCATTCATGTTGATGTCAACATTTCTGCAAAGACAGGTAGCAGGGAAACACCGCCGGGGAGCCTTTGAGGGCGCGCAGCGGGGCCCTGGGTAATTACCGTGGCCTACTTATTTCTCTGCGAAGGGAAAAATAGTCCAGCACCCGATCTGCTTTTTTTTTTTTTCTTAATAGGAGAAGTTGAACCTAAAGCACTGTAATTTTAATCAAATCTTTCCCATCTGCGTGTAGTGTCTCTGAGAAGTTGAAGATTTAAGTGTATGTTGTAGGGTTTGTGGAATTGTCCCAGCGGGGGAGGGAAAAGGGGCAGAGCGGTGGTAATTATGCTACACTTAAAGGTATTTTGGTTGCCAGGGAGCCTTTTTTTTTTTTTTAAATCACCGCTTTCCTTCAATGAGGGTTTGGATGATGTCATGGACAGGAAAGAGAGTAAAAAAGGATGCAGCAGCTCAAAGGGCAAGAGGGAGAAAGATGAAGTTGCAGTTTTCAGTTTGGGTGAAGGTTGGAACAATTTGGAAAATGTGGTGCTTTAAGGACCACGATCTAAGGTGAAGATGGATTAACATCCTCTAAAGTGAGCGCGCACACACACATACACAAATGCCAACACCCCACAGACACATCCAAACACACACATGCAGGACGGACGTGCTACACAACACTCACTCATCCCTGTGCCTAGATGTGGGGAACACACACGTTCCATGTCCCAACACACACAGACACCCAGTACCAGTGGGTGTGTGCGAACTCACATCAACAGAGACCTCAAGGACACACACAACTACCAGGGTCCATCAGAAATCATCAAACCCACGGCCCAGGGAGCAGGGCTCAGGGAAAACGTGGCTGCAGGTGGAAAGGTGGGGAAGGGCGGACAACCTGGGGTCCTTTGCTGTTTTGATGAGCTTTAGATCTCAAAATAGACTTAGATTTAGGGAGAATTTGGACTTAGATTTAGACAGTGCAAAGAGCTCTCGTGTCCCCACAGCCGGCCCTCAGCTGTCAATTTTTTTACATTAGTTTGATCCATTGATCACACTGAAGCTATATTGATTCTGGTTTTTGGTGTTGTGACGAGAATCCCTTGACCCCCGTGCCCCCCAGGATGCAACGAGTTAACACTTCACAATTCCAAGCAAGCAGACATCCAGAGAGCTCTTCGGAAGCTTCTGTCTCGGAATTGACAGCCTGGAATATTGTTGCTGCCGGTGGCTGTGTCCAGTGAGAAACGGGATCCCTTGTCGCTGAAAATCTCCAGCAGTCCCACCCACGGTGGATTTTCCAGATGGACAGACAGCTCCATGGATTCTGGCCCTGAAATATGTGTACATACTTTTACCTTTCTGTTCAACAGGTCACTTTCCCAAGTCAAAACCTCCCATGGGAGTTAGCTGGGATCAAGGAACTCCATGGAGGAAAAGGGGCAGTTTCTTTTTTAATGAGGCACCGTGACCTAATTCAACAAGTAACTGCTGATGAAGACAATTCCATCAGAAGAAATCAGACTGAAAAAGCCTGTCACTCACATCCTTAGCCCTGACATCTTCTGCTCAGCTCCACACTTTATCTCTACAGATCTCAATTGTAGTATCTTTTGAAGCCCAGTATAGTGCCACCTCCTCCAGGAAGCCTTCCTGTGTACCATCTATTGTCTCTCCCACTCTTGGAACACTTAACCCCGTTTAACACCTGATCTATTAGGTGCCATAACCAAGTAGTGCAAACTGAGTGGCTCAAGCAACAAAATTTTATCTCCAATGTGGAGTCCAGAAGCCAGAGATCCTAGTGTCAATAAGACTGGTTTCTTCTGGGGCTGTGAGGGACAATCTGTTCCAGGCCTCTCCCCTGGCTTCCGATGGTGTGCTGGCCATCTGTGGTGTTCCTTGGCTTGTAGGTGTGTTACCTGGTGTCTGCCTCCCTCTTCAAGTGACATTGTCTCCATGTGTGTGCAAGTTTTTATGAGGATGGAGTCATATTGGATTAGGGCCCACCTTAATGGCCTCATCATAACTTGATCATCTGCAAAGACCTCATTTCCAAATAAGATCACATTCACAGGTGGCAGATGTTAGGATGTTGCCGTCTTTGGGGTGGGCACACTTTAACCCCTAGCATCTTCCTTGTTGGGCCCAAGCACCAAAATATGTAGCCTCCATTTTTATATTCATCATGTAGCTTTGCAGGAGCTACATGTGTGCTGGCCACGTAACAGGAGCTTAGCAGAGGTTGACTTCATGAGCTAAACATTCAGGCAGCCCAGACTGAAACATGATTACAAACCACTTCAAAAAAGAAATTATTGTATCCAGCCAGATGGACCAGGAAACGCTGGTATTCTGAGACATTAACTCAGAGCAAAACCCTCTTCAGAAGAAAGATCTCTCAGATGCAGTCCATTTAACAGCTAGTATTTGGACAAAATAATACCTTCCCACATGTAATGCCAATTGACCCACTGACTTCATCTCTCATCCTTTGCTACTAAAACTCTAACCCCTTGATAAACTGATCATGAAACCTAGCAGTGCCCAGAAAGCCACAGTGCATTCGTGAGAGCCTGCTGGACCAGGCGTGGAAAGAGGAGACGGCAACCTTCCCTTCCCTGACTGGTACTCAGAGCATCTGAGCATGGCAAAGTTGTCCATGTACCCAAGTCACTCAGCTGGTACCTGGCAGTGCACACATTCTGACTCCAGGGTCTGTACACTTGACCATTATGCTAGGCTGCAAGGAATAATTAAAGACTAAATCTGGGTCTTAAAGAAGGGGAAAATAGGCTAGATAGCAAGAAAGAAGGGAAGGTATTCCAGGAGAAAGAAAGAGCATGTGCCCAGGTGCACTGGCTGGAAAGTAACAGAGATGTTCAGAGTCTGGGATAGAGCAAAACCCTCTGGGACACAATGATTACTTTGTCAGTACATCTGTGTGTGCAAAATAGAAGTTCAAGTCCTGGGGTAGTGTTCTTGCTCTGTCCAGAGCTGAGCCAGCTGGGAACATTCAAGGTGAGTCTACACTTCTTTGTAATCTGCAGCACCCAAGCAAGATCTTGGACCTTGCTTGGTGGGATGGATCCAACAGATAGGGCTGAAGAAGCATGGTCTCTAAACCCACCTGAGATGTTGAGTCAAAGCCAAAAATGACCAGATTCCAATAGGAAGGAAGGAGAGGGGGAGGGAGAGAGGGAGGAAGGGAGAAAGAGAGGGGGAGAGAGAGGGAGAGAAAGGGAGAGAGAGAGCAAGACAGAAAGACAGAAAGAAAGGAAAGAAAGGAAAGAAAGGAAGGAAGAAAGGAAGAAACCCTCCCATGGATCAACCAATTGGCAGAAAGGGGGCCACCCCGACTCCTCAGCAAATTGGTATGAACTTTCTCACCATCAGCAGTGCAGGCAGCTGGCCCCATTGTCTGCCTCTTTACAAAATCAAATATTTCCCCTTCTGTTATTCTTGGCACAATGACAAAAAAGGAAGAAATAGAAGCTCCCCTTTTGAATGAAGCTGTTGGGGATCCTTTTTTTTTTATCAGAATTGACATGACCGTTACCATTTTGATTCCGGTTCTGACACAAGAGTCACATAGCAACGTGAACCTCTCCATGGCAACCTCCCCACTCTTCGCACAAAGACAATCTTGACTGTTTAACATTCAATAAAAAGTACTTATAATTAAAAGATAACTAAGAACTGGCAGCACAAAAAATATATTGAACACATATTTTCAACTGTTGTTAACATTCACTTAGAAAGGAAAATACCAACCTAAGCTTGTTTTTTGAAAAGGATGGTCATCTGCCTTGAATGAGGCATGGAATGATTCATTGAGTCCACCTAAAGATATCATGTTCCATTCAACAAGTGTGCAATTAAGTACCTGTGAAATGCTAAGTCTTATCCTGGGTCCTGAGGACAAATATTGGAACGAGGCCTTGACAGGGAACAGCGCAAAAATGGCAACAACAATAATAGCATCATAATAGTTACCACTGTCTATAGAGGGCTGACTGCGTGCTAGACATCACACTAAGAGCGGGGCCAACGTTTAATTTCATACAGCCTCTCAACAATGTTATTATCCTCATTTTACACATGGGGAAACTAAGACTCAGAGATGATAAGTAACTCACCCAAGGTCATGTGCGTGAGCTGTGCTGAGTCAAAATTCAAACTCAGAGATTGTTAACTGCCGCCTTGCTGTCTTTCTGCCTTGTGCTTCAGAAGGAGGCAGAAGCAACCAGGAAACTTCCAGGGCATTGGAGAGGGCATCCTGCAGGCAAGTATATAAAGTGTGTGTGTGTGTGTGTGTGTGTGATACAAGCTCTTCAATGAGACAGTAAAACGTGGTGATTCAGAACACACACACTGCTTGGCTCAGAACCTGGCTCCATCACTTACCCCTTGTGTGATTTTAGGCCAGTTTCCTCCCCTATAAAGTGTGTATAATAATAGTATCTCTCTGTTACAAGAATCAAAAAAGTTAATATATGTAAAGAACTTAGAGTAGTATCTGACCCAGAGTAATCATTATCAATGTTAATATTAT
Source organism: Vicugna pacos (assembly GCF_048564905.1). Classification (NCBI taxonomy): domain Eukaryota; kingdom Metazoa; phylum Chordata; class Mammalia; order Artiodactyla; family Camelidae; genus Vicugna; species Vicugna pacos. The sequence continues at coordinate 88,957,792 of NC_132992.1, read as the reverse complement.
TACTATTAATATTATCAAAGCTCTTACCTCCAAGTTGTGGAAAAGAAGCAATAATAATATCCTGCCTAAATTAGGAAATGAATTGAATCAATCATCTGGACTTTCCATCTGACTCTAGCTCTTTTGGAAATACCATGGCCACACTCAGCTTGGAGCCAGATCACTTTGAAATAAGTTTTTTTGGCTTTGGAAAGAGTAAATTATTCCAGGTGATAAAAGCTGGGGAGATAAATTATTTATAAATACACACACACACACACACACACACACACACTTTAACATGTTGGCTATGGGGTTGGCCACTGGAATATAAAAGGATGAAGAACTGTATAATGTAACCACAAAACAGGTCACCATGAGGGTACATAATTCCTTAAGTATTTATTGAAACCTGTTATTGTTATAAGTAAGCAAATGGTCATTCAGAGTTTCCAGAGCACATCCAAATACCTTATTAGTGCTCCACCCCAGTCTGCGTTTTGGTGCATCTATAGGCATTATTGCTATGGAGCCATTTTCTGAGATTGCAAACTTATAACAGGTTTGGTAAAGAAAATAAGCTCAGTTTTGGACAGGCAACATTTAAGGTGCCTATGGGGCCTCCAAGAGAGTTTGTCAAACAACAGAAAGACAGAAAAGTACTCACTCTATGTGACAACATGGAGGTCATCAGATACCAAAGGAGTGGATAGCGTAGGTGCCATATTGGAGTGAGTTGAGGAGAAAGGGGGAAGGATGATGGGAGATAGCACCTAAGGACCAGGTCAGCATCCAGAGGAGGGTGGCAAGAGGGAGACACCCAGAAACGAAGTCAGGATCTCCTCCTCTTTCCATGCCTGGAGGTTACCACAAGGTATTGAATATGGTTTCCTGTATATGCACTATACAGCAAATCCTTGCTGTTGGTTTATTTTATGTATTGTAGTGTTTGTGTACCAAGACCACGCTGTTTTGATTACCGTATTGTCTGAAGTCTGGGAAGCTTATTCTTCCAGCTTTGTTCTTTTCCTTCGGTATTGCTTTGGCAATTTTGAGTCTTTTGTGATTCCATATCAATTTGAGGATTATTTTATATATAGTAGTGTGTATCTGTTAATCCCAAACTCCTAATTCATCCCTCCCCCTCTCTTTTTCCCTTTGGCAATCATAAGTTGTTTTCTATGTCTGTGAGTCTGTTTCTGTTTTGCAAATTCATTTGTATTATTTTTTAGATTCCCATGTAAGTGACACATAATGTTTGTCTTTCTCTGCCTTGCTTCGCTTAGTATGATAATCTCTAGGTCCATCCATATTGCTGCAAATGGCAATATTTCATTCTTTTTATGGGGGAGTAACATTCCATTGTAGATATAATCTTTATTAATTATACTTAAATAACTATATAATCTATCTATCTGTAATATACCTGTATTTATTTCTATCTCCCATTGGTTCTATTACTCTGGTGAATGCAGACTCATCAAATATGTAGATTCAGTCTTACATAGACTCAGTTTTGCTATAAAACCATCTACTTTGAAAAATCACACAAGAAAAACCACAGGGCCTGTGGAGAAAAAGGGGTTGAGGCTGCACATTCAAAAATGTTGTCAGTAACCCATTATAAGAAGATAAGATATTGAAATTGGGGGTGATAAAAATGGAACTTATTATAGGTAATGGTTGTACAACACTGTGAATGTACTAAATGCTATGAAATTTTACGTTTTAATATGGTTGACTGTAGGTTATGTGAATTTGGCCTTTATATTTTAAAATAGATAAGAATTTTTAAAAATCCTAGCACAGCTTTACATCTGTCAAATTCTTGAGAAATGCACAAATACTGCAATAAATATGGTGTTTTTCCTAAGAAAAGGCCTGGAGTTTGCTTGTGGAAGTGGACATTGGATGGGGTGCAGCTCATGGGTTACTGTGAGCAGTGGAAGCAGGTTATCTGGAGTCTGTGGGAAAGTTAGAGGTGGATGGATGTGACTCTAGCACACAGGGAACTGAGGGAGCAGGTGGATGATGGAGAGGTGAGCGTATCTGCTGTGTGTTCTGATGTGGCTCCGCCCATCTGGGCCCTGAATTTTTTCTGTTTCCTCTAGCGTTCAGGGAGCGTGTCTCAGGGATGAAATTGCATGTATGCAAATATCAAATCCAAGCTGGGCTAGCTAGGTTGTGTTGGGACAAATTGGTGTTTTCAAAATAAGCATTAAAGCAGGAGTAACTGTACGGTCGTATTTAATTTTCACCATCCCTCCTTTTATAGAGGATAAAACAGAGGGTCGGAGACGTCCTCTTGCTTGTCCAGCCACACACATAGGAACGGACTCAAGGAACAGAGCCGAGGCTTCCAGTTCCCCAGCTGTTGCTTTTGCCCTGCCAACTACTGCATCCTCCACACACAGCCTAGGTGCACACGGGGAAGGGGGCCCAGGCTCTGGTCCAGCGCAAGGGGATGAAATAGCGCTGGGCCCGTTGTCAGAGCCAAAGTCCTCGCCCAGCTCTGGCACTCATTGTGGGAAGGAAAATAACATTTACTGAACCCCCACTCAGCCAGGTACCGGGCATAAATCATCTTAAAACTATCAAAAAGTCCGAGTGACCCAGTTCCTGTTATGCTTACTAGGCAGGGAAGAGGAGTCTGAGGGTCAGAGAGGTGAGCGCCCTTGCCCTAAATTGCACAGTAAGCCAGGAGCAGAGCAGAAGTTTCCACACCTGTGGATCTCCCCGCCACGTCTCAGCTGCCAGTCTGGAGGGAGCCTGTGAGTATGTCTGGCCCCCCCACTGCCCAGGACCCCTGACTGCACCCCAGTATGCCTAAATTCACTAGGCTTTCAGCATCCCTCCCCATGGCAGTGTCTCCAAGGGCACATCAGCTCCCAGTATCTGTCCCAATTGGGAAGGACAGCCTGGCGGTGAGGTTTGAACCTGCGCCTTGCGGGGAGTGGGAAAAGCCCTCCACGCAGCCTTTCCTGTCAGAAGCAGCTGCCCCTCCCCTCGCTGTGTTCGAGAGCATCGCCTTTATTATCTCTAACAGCCCCATAGCCGCTGATTGCCCACGCTGATGGCTAATTTAATTTCTGTCAATACAGCGCTGAATGGCTTTAAAAGAACCATTATCCACAGGGTGGTGCTTGAGGGGGATGTTAGTGGGTTCGTCAAACAGAGAGCTGGCTTCCATACTAAGGTCAGAGCATGTTCAGAGCTGCGGAGACCTCAGAGCTGTATGGTCAACCTCTCAGCTTGCAGATGGGACAATTGAGGCCTGGATGGGTTTAGGATTTTTCTCAAGATCTCGCAGCAGGGACAACCTCTCCTATTACAATGGAGAGTTTGTTCCTCTGTGATCACCTAGCAGACCTGCCCCATCTCTCATCTACTCAGTGCCGAGAAGGACTACGAAAAAGATCAAGCAGAGGCTCCCACTCTCCAGTTTAAAAGCCTTCAGTTCCCAGAGAGATGCTGTCCCACCTCTCAGGGCCGGGCCCTGCCTGCCTGGCCCACTCATCGCTCCCTGCGGCCCTGGTACCCTGGCTGACCCAGCTGCCCGCCCTGAACCTCTGAAACCTTGCACCTGCTCCTCCTTCCACCAGGAAACCCCTTCCGACCTCTCCAGCCTGAACAACTTCCTTTTATCTACAAGAACACAGCTCATTTCTGGAAAGCTTCTTTTTATTTTATTTATTTAATGGCCAGTCATTGTTTATTTGTTGAGAACCTCTGGCAGATATTGTGGTTAGTGCCGGGGACAAACAGCTGAGCAAAGCCAGACACGGCCCCTGCCCTCATGGAGCTTAACATTGCCAGGGACAGGCAGAAGCCAAACAAAACAGCACAGTGATGACTGCAGGTAAGATCCTGAAAGGGGGGGAGCTGTGCCAAGCGACCCCAGATCGGGGGAGCAGATCAGACCAGAGGAGTCCAATCTGCTTCTCTTCTCCGTGACTCCCTGCACCCACAGCCTTTGTCACTCTGTGCTGTCACCATCTGCTCATACGTGAGCTCCTCGGGATCTTAGCAACCAGCCCCAGGCTCAGAGCCCAAAATACACCCATGGGACAAATGGAAACTTTCTCTTTCTTTTCTTTACTAAAACATTGTCCAAATTCATATGGAGAATATTCAGTGTGTAGAGTAATGAGGATGTGTATAATGTAATAGCTGGAAAAATATTGCCCATATGGCAAAATCTTGCCCTGGAAATTACCCAGGCTGGTCATCTATCCATGATCCGTATATCCACCTGTCCTTCCATTCATCCACCTTTCCATTCATTTAGTTTCTTCAACCATCCTTTCATTTAGTTTATCCATCCACCCATCCAATTATCCATCCATCCATCTAATTATCCATTCATCCATTCATCCATTAATTTGCCTATTCATTCATTTAGTTTGTCCAACCACTCTTTCATTTAGTTTATACATCCATCCATCCATCTATCCATTTATCCTTCCATCCATCCATCAACTAACATCCACTTGTTTATTCACTCACCCATCCACCCCTCTATGGATTTCATAAGCATTTATTGATCCCCTAGCATGTACTCGACATGTGATAGATGTTAGGGTACATAGATGGGAATCACTCATGGCTTCTCCCTGGCTAACTCTTCTTGTCCTTCAAATCTCCTTTAGATCACTCCCTCCAGGAAGCCTCTCTCACTCCCAAGGCAACGTTACATCTCCTCACCCCTCCCCACTCCTGCTCTCCTCACCGTCACTCCAAGGACCCCATTTCCCACACGCCATTAACAATACTCAGCATAATATCATATTTGCTTAAATATGTTTGTCTCTCCCACAAAACTATGAGCTCCTGCATCTTATTACTACTATGTTGTCGTAGTACGGGCTCCATCTGTATTTGTGAGTGATGAATTGGTAAATAAATGATAAATAAATAAGTAAATTAACATGGCCTTTACCTTAAGGGGGAGAGCTGGATCCCTTTGTGTGGAAGCAGCTACATGAGTAATAACAGTGGTAAACCTACGTTTGAGATGGACGCAGGCTTTGCGCCCTGACGCCTAAGGAGGGCTGAGGAGACATATGAGGTTCCAGGCTCATGGAACAGCAAGGGCAAAGGCATGGAGTATGGAGAACATAGATTTGATCCGCATGAGCCCAGCTCTGGGTACATGAGGAAGTGCAGGGCAATGAGGTTTCAGAAGATTGGAAAACTTCCTCTTACAAGCCAATGGTGTTATACTTTTTAAACAGCCAACTTGCGTTCTTCTGACCTAGACCTGACCCCAGTTACCCAACGGATGAAGCGGGATTGCCATCAGTTCGTATTTCTGGTACGTGTACTAGAACAGGAAGCCGGCAAATGTAAACAATCAGGTTATTTTGACAGACAAAATACTGTGAAAGTAGGGATTCTGAATCAATCGTTGTCTCAATCTGCCCCAGCCCCACACAGTAGAAAAAAGTCCCAATTCACACGAAGCTGTTATAGATCGTAACAGGTTATTAGATGTCTCCGCACGTTCAGGACTCCTTTAACGGAACGGACTCTGAAACTTATGAGAAGAGACGTGAAAATCCTTGCTTCAAATTTGACTCACCAACAATATTTAACATCCAAAGATTTGGGAGAGTTGCTAAAACACTGAATATAAGGCATTGTCCCAATGGCATCTCGATGTCCTGTGGCTGACTCTTTAAATAAAGCAGGCATGGAGTCCACATGCTTAAACCTCATTCTAGAGAGTGCAGATATGGAGGCAGGAGTAACTCACAGGAGATCCAGAATAGGAAAGGGTGATGCAGTTTCAAGATTAGGTTCAAAGGCCAACTTGCAGAGGAGTTCTTGGCACTTCCACCAGTTATCTGGTGGAGGCAGAAGCCCTGGTTTGTGCTCAGGGAATGGGGTTGATGAGACAGAAACACAACAGGTTTCAGGAAGGAAGGTTGATTTGGTTCAAGACATGCTAAGTCTGGGGTGCCCACGAGACATCCAGGAGGAGTCAGTGGGAGTCAGCCATAAATGAAAGGTGGGTCTGGAGGTCAGGTGAGAAGAGGATGGTACAGACCGAGATTGGAGGGTCTCTGGCTTGAAGGTGAAAGCTGAGGTCATAGAAGTGGGGGAAGTCAATCCGAGGAATTATGTTATGAAACAAAACAGCCAAAGACAATAGATTTCTACGCCCACCAGCCATTCCTAGTCTATATTGTCTTCCCTGCTCACAGAGCTCCAATTTGGGGTTCAGTTACTGGAATGACGTGTTAGTTTCCTGTGGCCACCATAACAAATGACCATAAACTGTGTGGCTAGAAACAATGGGAATTCTCCCAGTTCTGAGCCCAGAAGTCTAAAATCAAGGTGTCAGCAGGGCTTCCCCCGACCCAAAGTCTCCAGGACAGAGCCCTCCCTTCTGGCAGCTGCTGGTCGTCCTTGGTTGCAGTTGTACCACTCTGGCGTCTGTGTCTATCTTCACGTGATCTTCTTCCTTCCGTCTCTCCTCTTGTCTCTCTATGTCTCAAGTCTCAGTCTCTTTCCTAAAGACACCAGTCATTAACTTTAGGGCTACCCTAAATCCAGGATGGTCTCATCTTGAGATCATTAACTTAGTTACATCTGCAAACACCTTTTGTCTAGATCGGGTCACGTTCAAGAGGATGGGAGGTAAGGACTTGGACAGATGTTTCTGAGGGACACAATCCAACCCACTACACACGGTGACTCCTTGATCTCTGAAAGGACTCACCCTTCTCCCAGCCCCAGGAGATGAATCTTTATTGGTTCATCTTGACAATGATGTCAACCCCTTTTCCATTTGCTCACACCCTGTTTCCAACTTTTAAGGTGAGCAGTTTGGAACATAACACAGTTCTATCCACTGAGACCCAAGGAAAATTCTGCTGGGGTTGCTGGGAAAGATAAAAAGCAGCATGGTTTCTGTGCTTGTATGTCTTTCCTGCTTTGGATGCTGGTGTGAGGACAAGAAGCCTTAGATGGCAGCCATCTTGCAGGCATGAGGATGAAAACCAGCCCGCTCAGGGTCTGACATGGCATCATTGAGGAGAAAAGCAATGCCAGTCCCGGTTCATCTTCAGACGTCTTGTGCTTCCCTTTGTTTAAGTCACTGCTCCTTGGCTGTTCTGTTACTTACAGGTGAATTCACCCTCAGCTGGCACAAAACCTACACTTAAGGAGCAGACGGAGAAAGAGAAACCAGCAAAATAAGCAAAGTGCACACCCCAAGAAACAGGGGAAGGTAATATCCCAGAAGCCAAGGAAAGAGAGAACACAAAGAAGGATGTCAGATGCATACGGATTAGGAGGTAAAGTAAGATGAGTGAAAAAGATGAGTGCGTGCAGATTGATTGTTGAGAAAAGGCAAGCAGGTCATGCCTTAGTTAGACGTGGCCCACTGGAATTGCCGGCTAGAACTCATCGATGGCTAGCTGAGAGAGGTTCCATATGCTGGAGAAATTGGGCTTAACAGAATGGAGCAAGTTGCTAAAGATGATTGAAGGAACTGGATGAAGAACACAAGGGCAAGACTTGGCATGAGGAGGAAGAAACAGACCCATTTCTCAGACACAAGGGGGAAAAGATGAGGAAGCTGCAGAAAGAGAACACAGGCAATCAAGAAGAAGTCAGGTGGATGGGATGACAGGTCACAGGTAAACGCACTGTTAGAGGGGAGGAGTTTGAGAGAGGACTTGAGAAGTATGGGCTCGTTCAGGACAGCTGCTCCCTACGGGAATGAGGAAGCCACTCAAGGGAGCCACGGCTGCTTGAGCAGGCCAGGCTGCTCTCTGTGTGCTCCATTTTCCAACGGGCAGGTGGCAAGTGAAATCTTCTGCCCTCTCCGTACCAACTTCTTGTGAGCAATTGGCAGTGTTTTTATCTTCTGCATAGAGAAAGAGAAATTACCTGACTGCTGATCTCTGTTATGACATATATCTTCGTGGGGGAAGAAGGGAGGAAAACTCACCAGTGACAGAGAAACCAGACAAATACCCCGTCTTTCCTCATCAGGGAAGAAGGATGTCATAACAGAGAGTCAGCCATGGCCTTACGTCCGTGCATGCAAACCCGCCACTCTGCAAGGCAGAAAGTTCTTCGGATAACTGCTACGGAAAATAAAAACACTTGCAATATGAATTCTGCTGTCAGTGCAGTAATGTACGGGTGGATGTTTGTAAAGAAGGAAATATTACCTGGAAAAAGTCTCTTGGTTGATTATATATTGGCAGTGTCTCTGGCTTAGGCAAGCGATGGATGCCTTCTATTTATCTCTGTGTATGTGTGTGCATATGTGTTTAATATTTTAGAGCCCAGGGAAGACGTGCCATTTCTAGATAACAATGTTGCTTTTTATTGCCAAGTGAGGCAACCAGAGTAGCTACAGTGACCTGCTGTTTGATGGCAATGCTCTCTACCTATTTCCCCTTCACTCAGAAGAGGACCCACATCTAACAAGTCACCCTGATGGTAAGGAATGGGCACCAGTGTGACAGGAAGGAAATCTACAGCCAGTGCATTTGCCAGAGAAGTAACTTTCTATGTCATGCATCAGTCCTTCTTCATCCTTCACTGAGAAGGACCTTGCAAAGGAAAGATGAGACAGTGACCTTGAAGGGGGAAGCATTAAAATGTGGCTGAAGAGGAAGGAAGGAGGAAAAAGACACTTCACATAGCTCCATGGCTCTGTTGGTTTCTGATGGCTTCAGGTGGCATCTCCTTTAGCCCCCAGAAGCCGTCCAAATTGCCAGTCCACCTTCTGTGACCCTCTTTGAGGTTTTCACGGCTTCTGGAACTGACATTTATCCAGGGAGATCACTTCCCTGCTGACCCTGAAGATGGGGTTGGTGCTGGGTGTTCACCAGTTTAAGGCTCACCTCTCCCAGGTGAATTCCTGCATATTCAAAACATCTCTTAGCCTACTCCTGCCTGAACCTTGCTAGGTGAACAGGCAGGGAGCAGTGCCAGCCCACTTGCTCTGGGTGGGAAGCTGTAGCACCAGCTGTAGGAACAGAGCAGTAAATGCAAGTACCGTGATCCCGAGAATCAGAAGAGCAAGTTCACCACAGTTTAGGTAAAGGGGGATTGAGGTGAGTACTAGGTGCTGAGGTATATATCCCAAAGGGAGGCATATATCCCCCTCAGATGGGAGGAGGGAGTTGGGAGCAGCAAGTCAAAGCAGGCAAATAGAACAGCTGGATTAATTACAGAGGTGGGGGAAGGGGCAGCAATGACTTTGGCATAAGCACCTGTACACTTCCATCATGCGATTTTATAGGCTGTCCACTTAAAACTGTTCACCAGTGAAGAAAATTCAGCTCTAAAAATATAAGAATCACATCAGATCTAGAATGGACTCTCATAAAATATGCCATGATAGCTAAATTCTCAACTTATTTCCTATAACTATTACATATAATTTGTTTCTGGAAAGAACTTCAACCAATTTGTTTTAAAAGGCACAGATATAAGAGAACCAGAAAAGAACTCAGTAATAGAGGACAGAGAATTGCACTAAAAATCTAGGACAGGTATGGCTATGGGTGGTAAAGTACTAGATTTAATTAAGTGGGAGCTTCCTAGCTGTCAAGGCAAAAAGGGAAACAGGATAGGTCACAAAAGTCTCATGGTCTGACAAAAAGCTTTAGCACAGCATTCAGGAAGAGAGAAAATTATCCTAGCACTGAAGTCTTGACTTTTCATCCATGTTTTATATAATCCCTTCTTAGAAGCCTCAGTGAAAATGTAGATGTCAGAAGGTGTATCTGTGAGAATGGTAGGTCATGGACTCTGGGCTCTGGGCTGGCAGCACCATACAGTGTACAGCCCTGTCCACCACCACCCTGAACTGCAGTTGCCTGAACATTTGCCTTTCTCCTTCCTCAATTTTCAAGGTCTTGAGGGTAGCATTTGTTTTTTGCTTATATTTGTAACCCTGTGCCCAGGACAGTGCCTAGCACACAGTAAGCACTTCTGTGACAGGTGCTGGATACCGGATTTAACCTAATCCATTCATAGTATTCAGCTTGGCAAATCACTTAGCCAGGATGCTGCTCAAATAAAGTCCCACACAAAGGGTCTCACCTGACAGCCTCCATTAGCATTGCCTGGTGGCCTTCCAGACAAGGAGACAATCTGTTGGGTCCTTCTGGATAAGTCCTCAGTGTGACTCCATTTCTGATCTTTCCAGAAAATCGGTCATTCATCCTTTCCTCCCTGCAGACCCTCCCCTGTGCTTTCTACACATTGCTCTTCTGCTGTGTCACTTAGGGTCACGTCTGTTGCTGGTAACAGGCTCTCTGACCAGAAAAGTGATAGTGCCCCTACCAGGGACACCGAGAAAGTGAGAGTTTCATGTTGAACCTTATCTCTGTGAGGTTTCCAGGTTTGTTGGCTGAATAACCGGGTTTCTCTACAGAGGATGCCAGGCTGACTGTATGCATCTCTTCCAGACATGCGTTCAGCGACCTCATACGCGTAGTTTAAAAGCAGCTCTGATGAGAATATTCACACCATCGAAATCTACAAACTCTGTAAGTCAGATGTGAGCTCCCCTTCAACAAAGAGCAGATTGTTAAACATTTGACAACGCACCTCTGGCACCAGAGAGAAGAAGGAAAAAGGAGCAGAAAGTAAGAGGAAAATGGTCGTCTGATCTCTCCCCACACAGTACCTCCCCCTGGAGAGAACCACAGATCCATCTTTCCACTCAAAACTTCCACCCGGCTCCCCGACGACTGACAAAGGAGGCAGCAAGTTTTTTCTTTAAAGACCAGGTAGCAAACATTTCAGGCTTGGCTGGGCACAAGGTCTCCATCACAACTATTTAACTCTGCCATTGTATTATGAACACAGCCATGGACAATACTGAAGTTAATAGGCATGTCTGTGTTCCAATAAAACTTTATTCATAAAAGCAGGTGGTGGGCCAGATTTGGACCACAAGCCATAGCCTACCACCCCTGATCTAATACCTAAATCCAGAGTCTTCCTCATGACACTCAAGGACCCGTTAATCAAGGATTAATTCCCACACTCCCCACCTGCTTCCACATCTCCTCCACTCCCACACAGCACAGTGGGTTCTTCCTAAACTCACGTCTCTAATTTGAAAACTCTGTACTTTGGTCCCTCCGGTCCTTTGCCAGGAATATCACCTCCTGTGTCTCCTTTCAAAACCCTCACTGGCCTTCAGACTTCTCTCAAAAGCAGTTGACGTGCGCTGAATTTGTATTTACCCAAACCCATTATCTCCAAATAGACAGACTCTCTCTCCTTCCACGGAACCGCACCCCCAAACCTGACAGACTCACAATGATTTCTTTTTCTGTTTCACAATTATAGATGGGACATAAGCCAACCAAACTGCAGCCTTCCTGACATCAGGTATGGCTGTGTTAATTCATCCCGACCTCTTCTGAGCCTGGCACATTTAGGCACATGGTAGGGGTTCAGTATTGACTGGAAAAATAAATCGAAGTAATTGCTCCGCGTGGTCTAGAAGATCTTCCCAGATTGGGTACCACCATAGGCTGTCTGAAAACTGCTCTTGACATCAGTTTCTTGAATCATCTGTGCAGCGCCAGACATGTCATCTACCCTCTTTGAGTTTCATATGCTTTATCTGCTGAAAGAAAGAGTTATGTTCCTTGATCCTGAAGGTCTCCATAATCTAGAAAATGTCTTCCCAGATCAATTCATGGCTTTACCTCCACACACTGACCCCTTCATCAGGGCAAGCCAAGGGGCCATAAAAAACTACCGCCCCAATGCCGGCCCCTCACTTTACACCCTATTGATATTCTTCAGGGTCCAATATATTGTCTTAAAACGCATTTTATTACTGACAAATACTTGCACTATTGTCATGTTTCTATAATATATGAATCCAAGTAATCCCTTGAATTAAAGCTCAAACCGAGTTCTACCAATAATTCTATAAATGTCACAAACGTTTTTATTTTCTTTAAGGTTTTAGTTGATTGTTCTTTCATAAATCATAAGAAGCTGAAATGATTTAATGTCAAGTCCACACGGCTTTGCAAAAGAAAGATAGAAGATTATATTCTTCGACTCAGAACTCCAAGCTGATTCACGAGTTAAATTTCAAGTCCGATACTAACTCCAACCTGGGTAGCTTCTGCCGGATGTATGCTTTTAATGCTCATAAATTCAGAGGTCATAAATCACTTGAATTCCCCTTTCTAAATAAAATTTCCATGTTAAGGTCATTTTTCAAATAAGACCTTAACCCCTGTAGATGAGCAATGCCTGGAATTGAAATCATAACCATTTTTTCTCTAAGTCAAGAACTCTGGAGAAACTCAGACCAAATCATAATGTGTAGTCAATTTCTATAGACACATAAATGTACGTAATAAACAAAATGCAAGTGGGATTCGTTTAAAGAGATCGAACGTTGGCCTTATTTTGAAATAATCCTGCAGCAAAATCCAAACAGTGTCAGAGATGCCCCCTCCCCTGGTGATAGGACCTTCCAAATAATCTCAAACTGAGCCAGGAAACATGGGTGGGAATTCTCTCAGCTTCAAAGCAGGGAAAAGTAGTTTGAGACGTAAAGTCACTGCCATTCAAGAGCTGTTGACTTGGTCCTCAAGGGACCCAGCGGCGCCACCTTCCTTTTGCCCATCCAGTGCCCTCTTGAAGAGACAGAGTCCACCTCTCCCAAAGTGGAAAGAGTGTTGGATTTGGAACAAAAAGATCTGTGTTCTGATCAGAATCCACCACTAGAAAGCTTGGAGACTTGGAGCAAGCCTTTGAAAGTCTCTGGGGTCAAGTGTGTTTATCCACTAAAAGGAACATTCTTTTTTTTGCCCCCACATGTTTTTTTTTAAATTGAAGTATAGTCAGTGTACAATGTTGTGTCAGTTTCTGGTGTACAACATAATGGTTCAGTCATATGTATACATGCATATATTCCTTTTCATATTCTTTTTCATATACACAAGAAACTTGTTTCTTGTTCATATATAGTAGTTAGTATCTACAAATCTCAGACTCCCAGTTTATCCCTTCCCACCCTCTTTCCCCTCAGTAACCGTAAGTTAGTTTTCCATGTCTGTGAGTCTGTTTCTATTTCGTAAAGAAGTTCATTTGTGTCATTTTTTTAACATTGCACATGCAAATGGTATCATAGGATATTTGTCTTTCTCTTTCTGGCTTAGTTCCCTTAGAATGATGATCTCCAGGTGCATCCATGTTGCTGCAAATGGCATAATTTATTCCTTTTTGTGGCTGCGTAGTATTCCAGTGTGTGTGTATGTATGTGTGTGTGTGTGTGTGTGTGTGTATACAACTTCTTTATCCAGTCATCCATCGATGGACATTTAGGTTGTAAACAGTGCTGCTGTGAACATTGGGGCACATGTATCTTTTCGAATTAGAATTAAAGGGGGCATTCTTTTATTGAACAGCCACCCTCTCCCAGGCTTGTGGCGGGATAATCCCAGTGGATGGCAACCCTCTTTGTCCAGCTTATTCTTCCAGGTCTTTAGTCTCAGCCCCCTTTGAGAAGCCTTCCATGACCTCTCCACCTGGTCCAAAACCAACCTGATGACCTTCCTCTGGGGTCCTTTTTTTTTTTTAATTAAACATTATCTATTCAAATATATTCAATATTGATTTTTTATTTAATATTATTACACAGAATTAGAGACAACAGTCATGACTTTTATTCAATTTAGTATCCCATTTAGAGTAAGAGTGGTGAGAATTATGCTTAACAAAGATAGCCTCATTACTACATCCTTGTGATATGGCTTTAATTATTTGATTGTATATGGAGAAAAAATAACATTGGAATTAAGGCAATAACCACATGTGCAAACCAAGCACAGTCCCCTGACCCAGTCCTTGGGAAAAGCTCTTTGGGTTAGGTGACGGTGGTGTTGCTGTGTGTAGGCCAGTCAGTGCTTTGAAGGATAAACTTTGGACAGCTTCAGAAACCGCCTTCCAGCTCTGCTGTCTGGGGTGTGAACATCCCGTTATCTGTGTTTGTCTGTCATGATGTCCCTCCTTTAGGTTATAACCTCCCTGATACGGGACCGAAACTCTCGCCAGTGTACTTTTCGTGCGTGGAGGTGTGCGCTTCTGAAAAACATTTAAATGAAATGCTCCCAAAGGACAATTCCTTCTCCCTTCTCTGCCTGCCCCAGCATCCAGGAGCTTAACTGGTAGCAAAGGCATAAGTGAAATAGGCTTAACATGCCCAGAGACACTACCCGTCTTACAGCAGAGTTTCTAAGTGGGGTGATCTGGGAGGAAACTATCTTGAGTGCTCTTCACCAGAAGGGACGACAGTGACCACCCACCTCCTGCAGGCTCAGGGGCCGGCAACTGAACCCCTGTTTCCCACGAGGTTTTGGAGCATGGCGAGAGTTAGACCAGCTGGCTGAAGAGTCACAGGAATGCAGAGCTTGGGCAGAGGGACAGGGGCTGCATGCACATGGACAAGGCTGTGGGCTGGACTCTTCCCCAGTCACCAACCCCTGTCACTCCTGTTTCCCCATATGCATAATGGTGATTTTTATGATCTGTGGCTGGGATGTCCAACGGTCCCAGCTTACCAGGGACTGAGGAAGTTCTGGGGACACAGGGCTTTCAGTGCTAAGGCCAGGGGAGTCACAGGCACACTGGACTGAGTTGGTGGCCCTGCCTGTGGCCAAACCAGACCATTTCTCTGTGCATCTGGGAGGGCACAGCCCTGCATCAAGTCACCAGCAGGACGGGTTGGGACTTAGTATCTTTGGGAGCAGGGAACACCCAGATATCACAGTATATTTTACCCAGAACTATGCTGTGACGTCGCTCCAGAATGACATTTTGAGAAGTGGGCTGAATTTTCTTTTCCATGTTTTGTTTGTCCTTTCTGCCATCCTATCAGGGGCTTCCGTCCACTCAGGTGAAGGTTACATGGCAGGAAATCAGAGAAACCACTGGCCTGTTTCAAAAGCCAACGCCTGGGATTTGCAAGCACCTGAGCTTTGGGGTTTAAAATGCCAAAGGCACGAAAGACTCCATCTGTGCAACACACAGGCAGATCTCACGATATCGCAGAGTGCATTCCAGACCATGGGGATAAAGGGAATATCAAAATAAATGATGAAATTTTTTGGTTTCCTATCGCCTATAAGACTCATGTTACACTAAACTATAGTCAATTAAGTGTCAACAGCATTATGTCCAAAAATACAATGTACCTGCCTTAATTTAAAAATACTTTATTGCTAAAATATGTTAACCATCATCTTACAGCACAGGCTTACCACAATCCTCAAATTTGTAAAAAACGCAGTATCTGCACAGTGCCATGAATTGAGGCAAGTCTGCATTTTGTAAATAATAAGTTTTTAAAAAGATAAGCTGTATTCATTTCATTTCCTGTTTCTCCCATAACAAATTATCACAAACTTAATGACTTAGAACAGAATAAATTTGTTACCTTATAGTTTGGAGGTCACAAGCCTGACGTGGGTTGCACTGGGCTGAACTCAAGAATTCGTCAAGCCTGTGGTCACCTGGAGGATCTAGGAGAGACTCCATTTCTTGCATTTTCCAGCTTGTAGAGGCCACTTACATCCCTTGGCACATGGCCCCATCCTCCATATTCAAAGTCAGCAGGGTAGCATCTTCAAATCTCTCTCTGATTCTGACCATCATCACATCTCCTGCTCTCCCTCTGCTTCCAGCCCCCTCCTCTCTGCAACTCTTCCCTCTCCCTCATAAAGACCTCTGAATGACGCTGGGTCCATCCAGACAATGTAGGATACCCTCCCCATCTCAAGATCTTTAATCATATCCACAAAGTCCCTTTCACCACGAAAGATAATATAGCCACTGGTTCCTGGTATAAGGATGCAGACATTTTTGGGGAAAGAGGGTATCAAAATTTTGTCTACCACAGAGCCAAACAACTTTGCCAACCTCAAATATTCTCCAGGAGGAGACGCAGCAGATCACAAGGGAAAGAGAGGTCCGCGGGACTCAGGGAAATAGTTTAGACAGATCACATTGGCATCCAGATCCCATCCAGCCTCAACCTGAGATCTTGTCTGTTCCCAGAACCACAGAGCTGCATGAGAGCCACATCTAGATCCACAGACGGTCCAGTCCCCAGCTGAGGGTACTCTCCCAATGTTAGTGAGCAGCAGCCTCATTGGTGTGTCTGCCACTTGATGCCCGATAGGAACGTATTCTTATCAGCCACACCCAATATGTTACCCGGTGACCGTTCAGTGGGGTAAACCCACCTGGAGCCTGGAGTTCATCCAGGGTCCTCATACAACCAACCTCATATGCACAACCTTCAACCTCAAAGGCTGAGGATGATTGACACCCCCCCCCCAATTAGGAGGGTGGCACCATGAACAAGGACAGAGGGAAAGAAGGAAGAAAAAGAGGAAACAATAGAAAAAAAAAAAAACAAAGACCTCCCACCTGCCCATTGTTTGTGTCAGGTTGGGCACTGAATTAAACCAGCCCAGAATCCGCCCCGATAACGGTACAACACTGTCTTGATACACTGCACTTATTAAATGAGAATCTTTATACGTGCAAAAACAGTGAATATCTGTATGTTTATGCTTGCCTGGGACATTGTGCCGTACACCAGAAATTAACACATTGTCATTGACTGTATTTCAATAAAAAAAATTTTTAAGCACAAAAATACTCAATTTCTCTTTCCTCTACTTTCTTTTCCCTTCTGCCTAACCTGCTCCCTTAAAATCAAGTCCTCATAATGTACCTGTGTCAGAGGTCACAGCATGAGAACAAAAAAAGTAGAAAACTGTGGTGGGCGCACCAGGACACAAGGTGGATTAGAGAGATGTCTCAAAATTGAACAAACTATGAATCCTGGTCACTCAGTTTCGTCTCTTAACAAAAAGAGGCCGCACGTGAGAGGGCATCCCTGCTCAGCAAAGCTGGGAGAAGGGGCTCAGAAAGTTCAAGGTTCTCTCTCTCCTGTCTTACTTCCACTGAAATAAAAACCTCCCATCGAAAGCATCTTTCCTGTCCCTTGTATACGTCAAAATGTAATTGGCGATGGTTGGGGTTTGTTGCCTTTATTGCTTTTAATAGCTGTATAGCCACTGATTGCCCAAGCTGATGGTTAATTTAATTTCTGTCAATACAATATTGGTGCTGTCTGCATATTCAGACCATGATTAACTGCTACGGAGTCCATAACACTGGTGTTATTATTACTGCATTTAACTACCTCTCGGGAGAAGACAAATTAAATTATGTTGAAAATGCTGTTGATTATCATTACGAACTTATTTGTAGAGCACAATTACTGATCTGTTGTAAAATAAATCAAATTTTTTATCATCGTGGTATAAATTAACTTTACTGTAGGAAAATGGAGTGTGGCGCCTGGAAGAGTTGGGGGCTCCTTGTGTAAGTCAACAAAGCGCTGAATTAAAATAATAATCACACGTGAACGTAATAGTACATTTTAATAATGAGCTACTTCTGACCAAGAGTGCCTCCTAGATTACGGAATTTCAACAATAAAGCCACAAGCTCAATGTGTGTCATGTGCTGTTGACTCAAACGCAGGTCCAGATGGGGGAGGGCTGAATTATTCCTGGGCTGTGACTCCAATTCATTCTGAAATCACAAGTCATGTAAGGAAGGCAGCTTTAGGAACACAAGGACATTAGTGGTGTAGATGTGATCATCATTTTGCTTTTGGCATTTCCTTGCAATTTACTAGGGTCTGTTATCATAATGAGAGTTAGGTATCAATAATCCATAGAGCTTGTCACCTTTGCAACTGTAAGGAGGACCAAAGACATGGGACCTTGCAGACTGGCTGTCACGTCATTAACCACATAACACGCAAGCTTCAGCTCAGCTCGTCCATTAAGGGCTGAGGAAGGCCGTAATCATGTATGCTCCTTTTGCCATGATTTAAGCAATTTCTTCACCTTTAAATAACTAAATGGATCAAATGGTTGAGTAATCTGAATAAGAAATACGTACCCAGGGCTCTTTTATTTAAAAACACATGGTTGTGTGGCACAAAAAGGCAATAGACAGGGAGCTTAGCAGGATTCAGTTAAGTCCCTTCCCTGACACCGACAGGCTGATCTTGGGCAAGATGACCAGCCATGCTGGGCCTCAGTTTCTTCATCTGCAAAATGAGGGCATTTGTGTTCCATGGTTCATCCGAAGGTATTCATTTTTCTAGGCTGTGTAACCAACCACCACGACCTAGGGACTTAAAACAACACCCAGGTATCAGCTCACATCTCTGGTGGTCAGAAGTCCAGCTGAGCAACCAAAAAGACCAATGTTCTCAACAGTGACCCGGAATACAAAGCTTCCATTCCAGGGAGCAAGCTGGAGAGGAATCACATGGCAGGGAGTCACCGGACATCGCCAGCCAAATGTCCTTTGTCAGTGATGCATCTGTCAGGCCACGGGAGAGAGCATTTCTCAATGGTCGATCTGCCCTATCTGGCTCTTAGATTCCTATTGCATTGCTGGTCAGGCCCTGCCTCCCTTCTCTGCACTGTCATCTCCACTTGAATGTGACCCCCCTTGGAGAAGTCCCCTACCTCTATTTAAAACAGCTCCCTCCTTTCCACCCAACCCCTCATTTGTTTCTTCTGTACCTTTGAAATGGATCAGGACCCTATGCGGCTTTCTCAGGATAGGGCCAGCCACCCCCATGTCCTCAGCTTGCCTTTCATCTATACAAAAAATTTAGCCAAAGAACAAATTTAATCACAGAAGTGAAAAAATGCAGAAGCAAAGGAAAGCAGTCAAACAAGACCAAACAATCATAGTTGACACATTAAACAAAGCCAAGGACCTTTAGCTCCTCCTCAAGGGCCACAGGTCATATTCTGAGCCATGTCCTGTGAGCTGGTTTGTAGAGACTGAAACACCCACCAGGTGGAAGGAGTTAACTGCACGACGACCAACTGTAACCATGACATAAGCTGCCGCAATTCTAAGAACTGGCCTAAAGGAAATGGGACAAACCGACCCTGGAGCTGAAGGTTAACTGTACTTACAGCAATCAAGATGACACTGAGCAGACTGCCACGTGACTAATTTCAAGATGACTGTCAGAACTGACTGTCCTGTTATGCATGTAGGCACCTCCCTGTCCTGTGCACCCCTGAAACTCCCCTTTAAAAGCTCTTGCCCTCTGATCTGCAGTAGGAAATTGGCCTTTGGACGTGAGTCCACTTTCTCTGGTTGTCAGCCTCCACAATAAAGCAAACTTTCCTTTCTACTAACACTTGCCTCTCAAGTAATGGCTTTCAAGTGGTGAACACTGGACCTGAACTTGAGAACAATTTGAAATTAATCTATTTGTGTAATTATATGCTTAGGGTCTGTATCCTCTATAATAACACAGTGCTACAGGCCTGACACAAAGCCTGACCACGCATTCATTTGGAAGTTTTGCACACGTGCATCGTAGGGGCCTGGGGATAAAAGCTGAGACAGAAAGACTCGTTAGGAGGCTCTGGCAGTAGGGCAGGTGGAAGATCCTGGTGGCTTCAACAGAAGTGGTGGGGATGCAGGAGACAGAGAGGGCTTGATGTGGGAAGTGGAATAGATGTGGGATATGAGAGAAAGCAGGTCAAGAGGAGTCCAGCTCGCACAGAGTAGGAGCCGGTGAACGCTGCTTATTCTAAAGGAAGGAGTGAGAACATAGAAGGCCATCTCACAGCAGTGAGGGGCCACAGGTGACAGTCTCAGGAGGAGTCAGAAGTCCCAGGGAAGGGGTCATGCCCATTCCTGACTTTTTCACATTCCAGAACTTCTATGTCTCCCTCATTTTGGTTTTGAGGCTCTTTTGCTCCCCAAGACATCACAGAAGCTTATGGCTTTTACTTTCCTGCAGTTGAGAACCAGTATAAAGGAAGTTGCGGGGATCTCGTCTCAATCAAAAATGGAAGAACAGCAAAGGTGGATGATGGAAGGAAGGACCACTTCTAAACCTGAGATGACGCTTTGGGACTTGACAGGATGCTGCGTGATTGTCCAAAATGTACCTCATAAACTCAGCGTGCATATTTCAGCTTTCTGAGGCTATGTTATGGTAAACACACCACAAAGGTAGATTTTTTCCTATTACTTACGAGCTGAGGGTCTGTGCCTCAGTTCCATGTATGTGTCTCTTCACTCTGGAACTCCTCTCGGAGGATACCGTTCCCCTGGTAATGGGAAAAGAGAGCACGGCAGCTTCATGGAATGGTCTTTAGCTTCTGCTCAGAAGAAAGAGACATCCCTCTTGCTCATGTTATATTGGCCAAAACAAGTCAGATGGCCAACCAAGCCTGAAGCCTCGGGAGTTGTGGCGGGTTGAATGATGGCTCCAAGAGACGTGTCCACCTAAAGCCAGTGGATGTGAGCTTCTTTGGTCTTTGCAGATGTAATTAAGTCAAGGATCTTGGGAATGAGATCGTCCTGGATTAGAGTGAACCCTAAATCCAGTGGCAAGTGTCCTTACAAAAGAAGAGGAGGGAAGAAGGCATGTAGAGGAAGCAGAAGATGGACACAGAAATTAGAAGAATGAACTGTGCGCTAAGGAATGCTAGGGACTGCCATCAACCACCGGAAACTAAGACAGAGACGTGGGCTAGATTCTCTGAAAGGGCCTCCAGAAGGAATGAACCCGGACGATGCCTTGATTTCAGACCTTTAGCTTCCAGAACTGTCAGAGAATAACTTTCTGTTGTTTTAAGCCTCTCGGTTTGGTAATCTGTTAGGGCCAGACCACGAAAACAGAGAATATAATCCTCCTGGGGTGGGAATTAAACAAACAGTCTTACCCAAAGCCCCTCCCCTGTGCTGGGCACCGAGGAGTCTGGTGAAGAAAACCGCTGTCTGCACCAGGTCGCTCAGGCCTGGAAGTAACGCCACCACCCTTACCGGCCATCCGGACACGGACCCTCACCTAGTCCTGCCTCTCCTCACTCGAGCCACCAGCCTGGGTGCTTTCACAGAGGGCGGAGTCGGTCCCCAGCTGCACTGCTGCCCACAATAGCTGACCTTGGCCCGAGCACTGAGGAGGAGCCTGGGACCACGGGGCTGAAGGCACCCAGCCCGAAGGCTTCTTGAAGGACGTGTCTCCCTCCAGGGAAGGGTTACGACCACCACACACAGCTGCCCCGCTGCCCAGAAGTTTGGACAACAGGGGCACTCTTGCCACCTGGGGGCACAGAGCCACAGACAGCCCAGCCCTCCGCCCCGCCACGGTGACACGGAAAGAACTGCTTTACTATTCTCTGGGACGTGCTCGGAGTGGCCTTGCGAGGGCTGGAGCCAGATTAGCTTAGCTCCCTGTCACAGATTCAGACTCATGTGTCATTCACGTGAGAGCCGGACGTCATAAAGAAATGTTTCATTTGAGTCAAACAAGTGTGAGCTACCATATTGCTTTTTCTTCAAAGGAGCCCCCTCGGGCTTCACTCTGGCTGTAAAGGGTGGCGGTGCATTCTCTGAGCGTGAGGAGGGAGGGATGCTCAATAACCTACAAGCTCTTTTTAAAACACAAAGAACTTGGTTCCTAGAATCAGGATGCAGGAAGGAACCACAGAAATCAGGTCCAATCCACTCCCCAGCCTTCCCTTGGAGGACTGGAGCTGTCATTTGGCTCGCCGGGACCACCAAGAGCTGGGGTCCGCATTCCAGCCTATTAGTATGCCCATGCCCAGCCTTCTTCTGGGCTTCCAATAGAATCTTACTTAAAACAAAAAAAATAACAATTTATTAAAAGGGCTAATTTAGGCGTCTGCAGTGGTGACTTCAGTCTCGACTCCTGGCTCAGTACTGGTGGGAGCAGTCTGCTCAACACTGTCAGAAGGGCTGTGCAAGTCAGGGAGTCACGGGTGGATCCTCATCTGAAAACGGTCCCAAGTCTTAGGACCTTCACCACGAGGAGCTTTCCTCACAGTTGCTCTCAGGGTCGCGGTGGGCACTCTCCTGGTCCACTGCCGGGTGCCTTGAGGTATCAGGAGAGACTACTTTTTCTGCAATATCCTCCCTGACGCACAAAGACACCCCCAGGTCCGCGCCCTGCACAGCCCAGCCTCCCTTTCGCACAGCATCCCTGACACCACTGCAGTGGTCGGCTCACCTGCCTGTCTTGGCACCTCCACTGGGACGTCCACCCCACAGTCTCCTTAACTGATGGACACATCTTTCCCCTGAGTCCGTGAATGAATGAACACATGGAGAGCGACCTCCCTGGGTTTGAAGGATCTGTTTCCAGATGGCTCTGTTCCTCTGAAAACTGCTCTGTGAGACGATGGAGGGGAGAACAGCTCAAGGACGACTTCTCTCTCCAACAGCATCTTCCTCAGCTACGGCACAGATCCTGACGGCAAAGTCACAGACCCGGACAGTGCTAAACCATCGGTGATCGACCTCTGACTTTACCATCGCTTTGAAGATCTCTCCTGCAGTTCGAGGAGGATGCCCCTCTGTCCTGGTCCTGGATTTGAGTTAGCCTCCGAGATGGGAGGCCATGGCCCCTTGGGGCAGTGGCGGGTAAGTACAGAAGCAGCCTCAAGGTCAAGGCTGCTCCAAGTTGAGTTAAAGAGTCACTTATGTTGGTGCAACCAATGGAAAAAGCTGACAAGAGCTTTTCTGAGATTCTTGAGATTTATAATGGCCTCTGGGCGAGCCCCCTCGGCGCCCCTGCTTCAACACTGCCGCTGAGTTGTGCAGAGACCTCGCTGCCTGCGTGCCTGCAGCCCTCCAAGTGGTTGTAGATAGCTTCTAACTCCTTACATTAAAACACCTCACACCTTTAAAAGAAAAGACATAAGCAAGCTAATCCTAAATTTACATACAAAGGCAGAGGCCCCAGAATGGCTAAAACAATCTTGAAAAAGAAAAACAAAGTAGGAGGAACCATTCTACTCAATTTGAAACTTTATTACATGCCTAGAATAGTCAAGATAGTGCGGCATTGTCTGAGGGACAGACACTGCGATTGATGGAACAGAACAGAGATACAGGAAGAGGCCCACTCAGATAGGCCCAGATGATTCTTGACAAAAGTGCAAACACAATTCAATGGTGGAGGGATGCAGCCTTTTCAGCCGATGGTCCTACTGGAATTGGACATCCACCTGCAAAAGAAATGACCTTTACTCTAAACCTCACACCTTATATAAAAGCTGACTCAGAGTGAATCATGGACTTCAGTGTAACATATGAAACTATAAAGCTTTTAGGAAAAAAGAGAAATCTTAGACTTGACACACACACACACACGAAATATGATCCATAAAAAGAAAAATTAATAAATTATATCTCATTAAAATTATAAACGTTTGCTCTGTGAGAGACCCCATAAGAAGGTGTAAAGGCAAGTCATAGACCGGGAGATGGCGTCCGCAGACCACCTGTCCCACAAAGGGCGAGATACATGTGGATTATGAAAAGGCCTCAACAGTGAGAAAATCCAATACCCTCCAGTGAGAAAGTGGGCAAAAGTCATGAACAGTCATTTCGCCAAAGAAGATATCCTGATGGCAACATTAGGGAAACACAAATTAAAACCACAGCGAGATGTTACCACACACCCATCACAGTGACTACAGTGAAAATCTGTGCCAACCCCCAGTGCTGGCCTGGTGACGACGGGGAGAAATGGCCACTCCTACACTGCCGGTGGGAGTGGAAGATGGTATAGCCAACTCTGGGAAACAGCTTGGCCGATTTTACAAAACCAAACCTGCAATCACCATGTGATTCAGCCAGTGTACTTTTGGGCATTTATCCTACAGAAATGAGAACTTGTGTTTACACAAAAACCTGTATGTACTGATTATAGCAGCTTTATTCCTAATAACTCGAAACAACCTGGATGTCCCTCAGTGGGTGAATAGTTGAATAAACTGTGATGTATCCCCCACGCCATGGAATACTATTTAGCAATAAAACAAAACAGACTACTGACACCTGCATAAGCTTGTATGAACCATCAGGGGATTACTCTAAGTGAAAAAGCCAGTCCCAAAAGGTTACATGCTGCATTCTTCATGTATATAACACTCTTGAGATGAAAGGACTGTGGAAATGGAGACCAGATGAGAAATTCTGGGTGTTAGGGAGGGAGGGCTTGGGGAGGGGCAGGAGGGAAGTGGGTGTGGCAAAAGGGCTATACCAGGAAATTCATGGTGAGGTTCTGTATCATGGCTGCGGTGGTGGAGACATACATGTTATAAAATTGCACAGAACTAAATACACATGGCTATGCACATACAAAGGAGTACAAATGAAACAGGAAATCCGAGTAAAGATCTCTGGAATGTAAATCCTGCACGACAGTTTTGCAAGATGTTACCACTGTAGGAAACTGGGTAAAGTGTCCGTGGTGCCTCTCTGTATTATGTATATTACACATGAAGCTGCAATGATCTCAAAATGAAAAGTCTAGCTATTAAAAAAAAAAACCTTCATACTGGGAATTCATGAATGGCTGTTGTTTTTTGGCCAAATTCTAATAGCTACTAAGAGTTCCCCACACAAATCCCCCAAAAGGGAGTCTTTAAGAAACACAGTTGAAAGGTAAGGGTAGCTCGCCACTTAAATGAATCTCATGCCATTAGAAAGACGGAATTTTCTGTACATCCTTAGGAGTCCTCCGGATCCATCCCATCAGTGGATCACCCCATCAGTGGAAATGAATAAAAGATAGCAATTGGTTTCTTCTCTTGAGCTGATGTGCTATTTATTGCTTCTGGATACTACACACACACACACACACACACACACAGAAAGGGAAAAATGAAAGACCAAGAGAGGCCTTTCTCTATGAAAAGCAGCAGAGTATTAGTCAATATTTGCTTGATGCAAAACCCCAACATTTTGCTGCTCATTTCTCTGTGCAAAACCTACCAACATGCACAATAGACGGGAGCCAAGCACAGATTAAAAAGAGGACTGTGAACTGTGTGTAGAAACTTAAATTGGATTTCTTTATGATTTCAGGCGTGCTGGGTCATTCATAATTCATCACGAGGGCATCGTCAGCTAATGGAGTAACACAGAGACAGCAGCCTTTGCTCCACCGGGCGAGATGCGCGCGTTTGGCGGCTGTTAAGTGAAGGGGCAGCGGCGCGGAGAGGGAGGAGCGCATGCGCATTCAGACACGCGTGCACGTGTGGACGGACCCTGCGAATCAGCACACGCCTCCGACCCGCACGCCCTCCCCCAGGCGGTGTGGACCGAAGCAAATCAGAATCTGCTGCGGGTGCGTCCTCACACTCATCTCAGCCAAAGTTCAAGTCAAGAGCGGAGGCTAAGCCTTTGCTGCCCGAGCAGAGGCGTCAGGTGTCCGCGGGGCTTCGGGCTCTGAGCTGGGAATGGATACGGTTTTCTCTGCAGACGGGGAAGATGTGCAACAGCGAGGGAACCGGGTCTATCCGGGCCCTTCGTAAGACTTGTCAGGCGTGAGCCCTCGGACGGTTCTCGAAGCACCCTGTCCCCATTTGCAACGTACCGCCCAGCTACCTGCCTGTGGTTTTTTCCAGCTTTACGGAGGCATACCTGACAAACAAAATTGTAGTATGTTTGAAGTGTACAACGTGATGATTGGCTACACCAATACATTGTGAAAACATCCCCTCCCCACGCCGACGCCATTAACATATCCGTCCCCTCCCAGAATTACCTTTTAAGAAAAATCTTTGGTTGGAACATCTAAGTTCCACTCTCAGCAAATTTCAGTTACACAATATAGTGTTAGCAACTACAGTCACCACGTTTACATTAAATCCTCAGACCTTGGTCCCCTGATAACGGAAAGTGTGTACCCTTTTACCAACCTCTCCCCATTTCCCCCACACCCCCCGACCTTGGCGATCACCATTCTGCCCTTATTTCCGTGAATTCAACAGCTTTTCTTTTTCTTTTCTTTTTCTTTTCTTTTTCCTTTCCTTTCCTTTCCTTTCCTTTCCTTTCCTTTCCTTTTCTTTTCTTTCCTTTTCTTTTCTTTTCTTTTCTTTTCTTTTCTTTTCTTTTCTTTTCTTTTCTTTCCTTTTCTTTTCTTTTCTTTTCTTTTCCTTTCTTTTCCTTTCTTTTCTTTTCTTTTTTCTTTTCTTTTCTTCCGAGATTTCACATGTAAGTCGCGTATGCAGTGTTTGTCTTTCTCTGTCTGATTTATTTCACTTTACTGTAATGCCATCCAGGTTCATCCATATTGTTGTAGATTAGGATTTCCTGCTTTTTTTTAAGGCTGAATCATATTCCATTGCATCGTCCTGTGTTTCAGTTGTTAGTTAGGTGTCTCTCCTCCGGGTAGCCCATGACTTCTCAAAAGCACAGGTTGTGTGTGACACATCGCCCCCTTCCTAGAGCTGAGCCCAGAGCTGGACCAGAGTCGTGGCTGCAGAAAGGTGTGTGGAATGATGCTTATGGATGGACAATCGACAGAACTACATTTTTATGTAAATAACACCTTATTACCTGATTACAAAAACAACACTGGCTGTACCTCCAGATGCATTCTTTTTTTTTTTTTCTTGGTGTCCAAGGAGGCTGCCCGTGTTGATTACATTGCCTTGCCTTCCATGACCCCAGATTCTGATCGGGTTCTGTTAAAGGGCGCACCATCAGAAGATCAGATGGCGGAAGGAAAGAGAAGTAGAGTTATCTCCTTCCTCCCTGACAGCCTTGATTCCCCCCAAAGCACATGCCTAAGGCTGCTAACAGCTCCCCACTGTTACTGGTCACCAAGTGTGTCACCATCTCTTATTGGTCCCTTGATAGGTATTAGGGCAGTTTGCCAAATACTGGGATCGCTTCTGTCGGCATGAGTCAGGAGTGTGCTTCCTGGCTCCCTCAACAGGCAGGGCCATATGAATTTCCCTGACACATGGATAAAGAATCACCAAAGCCTTCTTTTTCTTTTGTCCCAATGACCAGCAACATTTCAGAGAGAGACAGTTCCATTAACCCAGACCCCAAAGGAACAGGGATGGAGCGCAAGACCCGAATTTCTAGACATGCAGCAGGAGCGAGAGGTAAGCTGAGATTTCAGGGTCATTCATTACTGCTTGGTCACCTCACCTCTCAGGACCGACACAGTCACCTTAACTTTGAGCCCCTGCAAACAGACACTTCACTGAATGCTCCTCAGTTCTCTGGGAATATACCTATTTCCTGCTGAGACCCTAAGTGGTAGTGGCCCATTTTGGAAATTTTGAAAAAATACAGAAAAACATAAATAAGCAATTAAAATAGTCAAAATCCTCACTGCTCAGAGATAACCACTATAAATATTTAGCATACTTCTTTCCAGTCTTTTTTCTTTGTGCGTGTGCTGCAAGTGGGAGAGACGTGTGTGTATGTTTCCATAGGTGTTTGTTTCTCAGTCTTTGTACATAACTGAGAGCAAATGGCAATCAACACCCTTCCCGTTGCAGCTTAACTTCCTCTGAGAAGGTGAAAATTTAGAAAAGCGGTGACGATAAATTTAGCCAACACAGCTTTGACCTTGTTTGATTGAATTGACTGGTGCCCCAGAGACAAATAGCCAAGCAGGGCCAAACCACACAGTGATCTGATGGCCATTTCACCGAAGCCTGGTTTTTTTTGCCAGGCTCTTACAGTAGGGAAAAGAATGGAGGAAGCTTTGCCAAAGGAAAATAAAACCTCCAACCCCTGGGGA
Source organism: Vicugna pacos (assembly GCF_048564905.1). NCBI lineage: Eukaryota > Metazoa > Chordata > Mammalia > Artiodactyla > Camelidae > Vicugna > Vicugna pacos. Next base: position 88,930,146 of record NC_132992.1, on the reverse strand, counting down.
GCCGGGCACAATGGCTGCACTGCTAGAAAACAAGCCACACGTTGTCAACAAACAGAAAATGAATGGGGCCTGTCATGAAGCTGGAATTTGGGGAAAGTCTGGTTTCCAGGCATTTTAGGATAGCAGCAAAGAAGCAAGGATAATTCATGTGCATTGTCAGATGAGCTTCTTTCAACACAGCCAGTTTAAAATGGCACAGTGGGAGCGTCTGGTGCAAGCCAGTGTCTGCATGAAGCCCAGTGCAGCAGGCTGAGCTGAGCCCGGGGACAGGAAGTGGACTGGAATAAACCAGCCCCTGAACCTGAGTCCATCCCGGCCTCTACCTAGGTCATATTTATTAAAGGTTGAAAGAGTTATCAAGGTTACAAAATCATTAGGGGGTGGATGACATTCAAACTCTGTTCTCTCTCATCCCAAAGCCTTCAGTTTATTCACGAGGCCGTACTATCTCAGGGGGCCAAGGGAGGTGTAGAGAAAAAAGGTTCTGCCTCTAAGAGCTAAGATGTTAGTTTGTGTAGCAGAGTCTGGCTGGTGCTCACCAACCCTCCATCCTTTTCGTTCAAGAAGGCTACATTTCCCAGCTTCCCTTGCAGCTGCCCTGTGGTCACATGACCAGTTCTAGCTAATGAATAGGCTACATTTCCCAGCTTCCCTTGCAGCTGCCCTGTGGTCACATGACCAGTTCTAGCTAATGAATAGGCTACATTTCCCAGCTTCCCTTGCAGCTGCCCTGTGGTCACATGACCAGTTCTAGCTAATGAATAGGCTACATTTCCCAGCTTCCCTTGCAGCTGCCCTGTGGTCACATGACCAGCTCTAGCTAATGAATGTGGACTGAAGGGATGTATGCACCTTTGCAACTGGCTTAAGAATCTCCCTCTAGAGCCTTAGGTTACCCTCTTCTTCCTTCTATATGATAGAATCAAGTGATGGAGAGCAGTCCTGAGAAAGGACAGTTCAGGAAAGCCACCTGATCCACACAGGAAATAAATGGGAAATTAATGTGTGTGTGTATTAAGTCACTTTTGTTTTGTTAAGCTACAATTTTGGGCTTGCGTGTTACAGCACCTAGCATGCATTAGCCTGACTAATACAATGTGGTGCCTCAGACATGCACAGAAAAAGTGTCATTGACTGTGGCAATATATGCTAAGGTGGCTGGGAGGCAGAAGAACAAAACATTAAAAGGTATAAGTCATAAAGAAAAATATCGATCAAATTGATTATATTAGAATTAAGAATCTCTATTCAAGAAAATAGCCATCCTGCGCAAAGCAAAAAAGGCAAATCTCACTTCAGGAGATCCATGCAAACATATAACTCAAAAAGGATCAGTATCCAGAATGCCAAAAACAAAACAAAACAAACCTGCAAACTAATAGGTAAAAACAAATGTGCCAATTTTTAAAAAATGGACAACTGTCATGAACAGACAACTCACAGGAGGGGACCTGTGAAGGATGACTGGCATCCAGGTTCTCAACTTCTTCAGTAATCAGGGAATTTAAGTTGCCTTTTCAATAAGAGATCATTTTGTACCCACCAGACAGCAAAATTTAAAATTACGGTGAAGTTAATCTGAGACCAAAACCTGTTCACCAAAACCCATTTTGTCTTTTTCGCGGGCATAAAGCGTAATGACATCTGTCAGTGGCTGGTGTAGACAGGGGTGATCACGTGTGTGTGATTCCAACTAGGGATGTGAGAGTGAAGTCATGGTGCTGCCTTCAGCCTCATCTTCTTCATACAGATCAGGATGGTGACTCCCAGGGTGGCCTTGAAAAGCAGGTATTAAAATGGCACAGCTGCCAATCAGCCTAGGTCCCTTAGTGACAAGGGGGACCAAAGCTGCCCCCCTACCAGGGACACCTTCCTTGGTTTGTTATTGGAGGGAGAATTAAACAATTGTGCTTGAATCATTACACATTCAGGGTCTATGTGTTACTGCAGCCCCCCCCCCACACTCATAAATACAAAAATGGGAGGGCTGTTTTGGAGAACTGGGGCTCTAATATTATAAACCTGAACATGTGTATAGGTTTTGACCAAAAAATTCTACTTCTGTAGATTGTAGAGAAACACCTGCATATCAGGAATACCGAAGAATCCTCAGGCAACATCATTTTGTAAAAGCAAACACTAAAAACCATTCATCAACAAGAATGGATAAATACATTGTGATAAACACACTGTGGTATGTGTGTATCCATATCTATCTGTCTGTGTGCGTGTATACATGCACACAGACACACACTCACATATATTCTGCTTATATATTGCATATGTTCTTCTGAAAGGTGCCTTTTTCTCAATGTTGTATTTGGAGAGCCATGCATGGTGAGAAGGGCAGCAGTATTGTCATTCATTTTTTATTGCTGTATAATACTCCAGTGTGTGTGTCTGTGTGTGTGTGTGCATGCTCACGTATCTCTAGACATAACTATGAGAGGAAAAGAATATAACTTTTGGAGGAATGTATACACTATAATTCCCCAAAATGAACATATGGTTCAGGGAACATTCACTGTAAAGACAAACAGAGGGTCAATAAACACAGATTCAGCAAAATTATTACCTCTGGGAAAGAAGGGTTGAGATCAGGGAGGGCTGGAGTGATGTTCTAGCATTTGACCTTACACTGTGAGTTCATTGGTGTTGGTTTTATCATTAATCCTTAAGCCTTACATATGTTTCATATTATATTCCTGAATGAAATAATAAATATGGAGAGAATGAAATAGGCACACACGTGTGTTTATGTAAAAGACTGCAGGAATGTAGGAGCCAGGAGGCTGTTGCTGTGGTCCAGGAAAGGAGACAGAGAGCAGTGGACCTGGCCATGTTATTCAAGAGTAAACTTGGCAGGGTTGCTAACAGAGAGGAGGTGGGTGCAGAAGGCAAGGAGTGTATCTGAGGGTGGCACCTATGTGTCTGGTTTGCTCACGTGGCTGAATGTGACCTGTGTGATTCGGTGCCCTGGGAAATATTAAGAGAGAATAAATTTGAGGAAGATGTGGAAATGACTCAGGATGAACACAGCACAAGCAGAGAGCCAGATGGAGAAGCAGGAACCCAAGACTTCCATGAATGAGGCCATTTTCCTCAGAGATAACAGCAAGATGGATGGGGAGGGTGAATTAAAGGAGAGAGGCAGCTTTTCTTTTTGAAAGAAAAGAATGAGGTGGTGATGGTCTGGAAGCAGACATACATCTCTCCATCCTGAAGTACTTCAGGTCTGAGAGACTAAACAGAGTCATTGCAGGGGAGGGTCAGGGAGAGTTAGGAAGAAGTCATGCTGGGGCACCATTTCAGCCAATAGTACGAGGTGAGGATGGATGGGAAATGAACATGGTGGAGGGAAAGCTCAGAGACTACCAAGAGTGGGGATGGAAGATGCAGGTTTATAGAAAGTGGTCAAAGAGCAGGAAGCACAGAGCAGCTTGGATACGTGGGGTTGCAATGGATGGAGGACTTTGACTTGGGGCATTGTCCAATGAACATAAGAATGAGACTGTTACGGATTTAGGTACCCGAGTCTGGGGAGAGCTTCTGGGAGACAGACGGGGATGGCGGGCTCATGGCCAGGTAGCTGGACTCACATGAGCTGGGGAGACACGCTGGTACAGGGATTCTAGTCACTGTTAATCTGGACTTGAGTGACCAAGAAGTTTCAGGGTCTGTATGCCATGGGATGGAGTTTGCCCCGGAGGCCAGCAGAGGTAAGGCGGCAGGCAGGTAATCCCCATATTTATAAACTCTTCACGGAAAGGGCTTAAGAATAAAAGGAGAACAAAACTGATACAGCCCCTGCCCTCATACAGCTTTTCTTCTTACAAAATGTCAACTCATTAATTCGCATCATCCTGCTTGACAGTGGGGGAAACTGAGACTCAGGGCATTTAGGAAGCTTGCCCGGGGACACCCAACTGGAAGGCAACAAAAACAGACATCAGTCTGCCTGGCTCTGCGCCACACCACCCAGCCTAAGGGAAAGTTTCGAAATAACAGAATACTTTGGCTGAGCAAATCAGGCCAGCGCGACTGCCTGTTCTCTCTGGGAACATGCAGGAGGCATCTGGAATTCTATTTTGGAGTGCCATCCTAGAATGCCCTTCTGTCATCCATTGCCACCTTCACAACGCTGGAGACGCTGACATTTATATTTTTAAACCCTTTTTTTTTTGTCAAAATTAATGCTAACAGTCCCAGGTGCAGGAGCCTACCCCGTGGAGCACCTGCAGAAACAGGAATAAATTGTAAACAAAAATTCCCGGTATTACATAAGACATTTAAATTGGAACCAAAAAAACTTGAATTTCAACCAGTTCAGTTTTGTCCCTAATAGCAAATGCTGAACAATGGAGAAACCCTTTCTCTATTCAGAGTCTTCCAAGAACAAAGGAAATTGTCCCCAAATAAAGCAATAACCTAATACCATATTAATAATAACCTGGCATTTGTAGAGCTTACTTAACCTCACAAAGCATTTTTACATCTGCCATCTTATGGGGAGGTGACTTCAGGCACAATTGTAGTCATTAAACAAAACCAAGAGTTTATTATAAGGTTATATTTGAACAACCACCAATCTACCTTCCCCATTAAAGCCAGAGTTCAACTTTCTCAAAAACAGTTCTATGAAGATCACTTCTGGGTCATAAAACACGTGAATCCTCCTCTCGGGCCCCAGAACGAGGTCCAAGGATCTTAACGCAGCTGGGAAAATTTTGCAGTCTGTCCTCAGATATTCCCTCTGCCTCATTTCTCCTCACTTCTTGGGTGGAAATGTGGTCAAGGGGTTAGGAAACCCCACATGGCCCGAGGACAGAGCCTAACAGAGCTCTGGTCCCGCCTCGGCCACCTGGTGGTTCTCCGGTCTTGAGCACATCGCTCGACCTCCCTGCTCAGCCATCAGATGAAATTAGCAGGAGCTGTGCTGCAGGGCTGTTTGGGGCTCACAAGCAGTCATTGCATCAAACGGTATCTGACGTCAACAGGCATTTAAGGAATTTTAGACACTAACCCGATCGTTGCTCGTCCTGTCCGCTCAGCCTGGAACGCCCATACCCTCTCCCATCAGGGGAACACAAGGCCGTTCTGTGATAACCGCGCCTACTCAGCCCCAACCGGACTGGCCAGCTCTGTCCAACAGAACTTTCTTCAGTGATGGTCTGTATCCCCACCTCTCAATACGGAACCACTAGCCACACGTGGCTGTTGAGCACTTAAGGTGTGGCTAGTGTGACTTTAAGGCGGGCTGGGAGAAAAATTGCGATGTGTGGGGGTGGAGATGAGGGAACCAACTCCTATCAACCCCGCACAGCACCGGGCCGGCAGCCCCACTGTAAACCGTCTCATGAGATCAGCCTAACAGCCCCACCCGTCTGATGAAAGAGAAAACTAAGGTGGAGAAAGTGGAAGTGATTCGCTCAAGGTCGCAGAGCTAGTCAGCAGCAGGGCTGTGACACACCTGAACCCCCTTCCCTCCAGCATATGATGCCTCTTCAGATGCCTCTGTGAGGGGCCACTCCTTACAAAGCACGTATGCTCATACCCACACATGCGTGCACATACATGTGCACACACACACACGGGTACCAGCATGGCACCTAAACTGCACACACCCAGCCTCTGGGGTAGAATCTGAGCCAGTGATCCTGAGACACCATAGACACACGTGGACCTGTTTACAGGGATTTGGAGATTCCTACGTGTAGATCCCAGGATAATTCCTTCTTGAGGGCAAGGAATGTCTGCATCCCCAGAAGAGGCTGGCACATCCTGAGGTGGCTTCACAGATGGGGGATTTGCAGGTCAGCAGAAAGGTTCTTCCCAACCCCAATGGTTTCCTCCGTGAGGACGCACTGTGCCTGGGGGTACTTCTTTGCAGAAAGGAGCACCGTTTTCAGGAGTTCTCTGAGAAAAAGGAAACTTAAAAAAAAAAAAAAACTTGTAAGGGAAAGAGAGAGATGGGCTTACTGACAAGACAGGAAATGGAGGTCAGTAGTGGGACTCCCCAAGGTCACTTCACAGAACTCTTGGGCAAACACTGGTTCCAACCTCAAAGATTCTCCCCTGAGAGAAGATGTCCCCCCGTACCCTCCAGGAGAGCAAGGGACAAAGGCATCAGGAGAAGTTAACCATGAAGGATGGCCATGAAGGGAATGGGGAGGGGCGTCAAGGAGCCCTCTGTCAACATGGAAAGGGGGTGTAGCCACTTCCCTCTCAGAGATTTGGAGCCTTCTCTGCAAAAAGGAGTAGCACCTACTGTATGGAGAGTCTAGAAGGTTCTCCTGAGGTTCCAGTGTGGTCCCGTAAGGAAGAGAGTCTAGCAGAGTGTCAGACGCAAGGTGGGAGCTCAGTGGACTTTCAGTGCCTTCCTCTCATGCCTCCTGTAGCTTCAAACTCTCTACTAAATGTATGGAAAGCTCCTTAAGGGCAAGGATCATATCAAATAACCTTGCAGAGCCCAGCACGGTCTTAGCATCAAGGAATATCATGGCCTCCGCTATGATGTTAACAATCCCTTAATGTCTGTGGTACCCCCAAGCCGTCAAAGTGCTGCCATCAGCTCTGGCGGTGTTAGGAGGCACGTGCTGCTCTTCAGAGTCTATGATGAGAGAAGGAGGCAGAGGGATGCGAAAGACTCGCTTAGGGCGCCACCACTGGTAACTGATAGAGTCAGAAATGAAAATCCAAGTGTTTGTTTGTTTGCTTGTTTGCTTTGGATAAACTATCCCCCTGGAATAATTTTAGATATATAGAAAAGATACAAAGATAGCGCAGAGAGCTTCCTCACCCAGTTTCCTTCTGTTAACATCTTGTATGATGTTGTATGTTGGTCAAAACTTAGAAATCACCATTAACACAAAGCTTTTAACTAAACTCCACACTTTTTTTTTTTCAGATTTTATCTGTTTTTGTTTTTGTTTGTTTGTTTGTTTTTTCCATTAATGCCCCTTTCCTGCTCCAGGGTCCAGTTCAGGATGCCAACCACATGGCACTTACTCCTCATGCCCCCTCTGTCCCCTCTGGTCTGTGACAGTTTCTGTCTTCCCTCTTTTTCTCATGACCTTGGCAGTTTTGAGAAGCCCTGGTCAGATATTTTGTAGTATGTTCCTCAATCTGGAAAAGCCAAGCCTTTAGCCTAACAGGCTGGTTCTCATTTCAGTAACCCGCAGCTGCTCCATTTAATGGAAAATCCCATGAAGCAAAAACTCCTCGAATAATAACTCTGGTGTTCCTCATCAACTCTTAGCCGTCAAGGGAACACAAGACCACTCCGTGATAACTCACGCCCTACTCCAACCCCAACAGGACTGGCCAGCTCTGTCCAGCAGAACTTTCTTCAATGATGTTCTGTATCCCCACCTCCCAATACGGAACCACTAGCCACACGTGGCTGTTGAGCACTTAAAGTGTGGCTAGTGTGACTGAGGAATAGAATTTCTAATTTTATTTTATGTTAATTAATTTAAATATAAATAGTGACTTGTGGCTAGAGGCTACTCTAGAGGGTACAGTGCAGAGCTGGACAAACCCAAAGCTAAGTTAGACCTTGAGGATAAAGGAGGTACTGAGAAGGATGCATTACCCCGTGCAGACTGCTGTTGCAAAGGAGAACCCATGATTGGGAATGTGCCAGAAAGAACCATAAGTCATAGAGCTGGCCGGATGTGGAGAGTGGGCTTTGGAGTCCAATGTTTTCCAAGCTAGGTTCCTTGAAGACCTTGGGGTTTCATAAGGATGCATCAAAGGACAGGTAGAGGAGGGCGCCTTGAGTAAGAAGAGGAATTTATGTGGTGACATATACATGTGCTTCCCAGCCTGGGTCCCCTCCTTCCCAGCCCCCTTCACTTACCACAGCTCTGCTTATATCTATGAAATAAGGTGAGTTACTAGGGAAACAGGCAGACAGACACTAGCTGGTGTGTTCATTTTATTTACACATTTATTTAACCTACTGTGGACTTGACAGGCAAGGCTAAAGCATAAACTCCTGCCCCCACTCCCTCCGCCCCAGGAATGAACGGCCAGACCTGGCTGTGGACTCCTCACATCTTCATCCTAGAGGTGGGTAGCTCCTTTTGTGTTTTAGGTCACTGTAGCCAGCTAAGCATTCATTGAGGAAAATCATGCAATATAAGCTTTTTGCACCCTCCTATCATGAGCACATTCTTATCCTCTGCCAGACATGCTTTGTAGACTACCCAACGCTCATCTCTCTATTTCTTCCTTTCATGCAGAACCCCATTTTCACTTGGGGTGGCAGTGTGGGCAGCCTCACGTGAAGAATGAAGATTGGTCTGAGGCAGTCAGGGAAGCCACACTTCTCCTTACCAGATACTCACTTTCCCAGCCTCTCTTGCAACAAGGCATGGTCATGTGACACAGTTCTGGCCACTGAAATTCAAGAAGAAATTTATCAGGAGGAGGGTTCTGAGAAAGACATTTTACTTTCCAATCATAGGCATAGATGCAAAGAACTGTTGATCCCTCTCCCTATCTTAAATATGGACTTGATTCCTGTAATTTCTGCAACCATCTTGCAACCATAAAGTAACATGCACGAAGATGGGAGTGAAGGACTGCAGAGTGGGCAGGTGGAAGGAAGCTGGGTCCCCAGTTACATCACTAAGCTATGAAGGATCTTTGGAATTGCCTACATCTAGCTTTTTTTTAATCAAGTGAAATAAATGTATATTTTAAAACATCACTAGGCGGGTTTGTTTTTACTAGCAGTAAAGCTTATCTGTTCTGTTCTCAGCTTACAAGGAGAATTTTTTGAAGACAGTGTTCTGAGGCTGAGAGCAAGTTTGCATGCAACCCACTGACCTAGACCAATCTCGTCTCTTTTGGGATGAGGAGGATGATGCTGATGCTGAGAGAAGTGAATCTCAGGGTCACTGACAAGTTAGTAGAACCAGGACACGAACACGGGTCTCCTGACTCTAAATCCAGTGCACATTCAATTCAATTCAACTGTTATACCAAACAGCCTCTACTTTGGCTGGTACCGTGCCTCCCAAACTCTAAAGTGATTCCAGCCAACCAAGAGGTGGAAATCTAGGATCCACAAAGTCCCCATAGAAAGTGTCCACTCACCAAAAGGCGAAGAGGTTGCATACAACCATTGTTACTCCCCCAGAGGAATGTGAACCTGAGGCATTTCTTCCTTCCTCTGCCCTAACAGGAGAAATACAGTAACTGTCATTACATGCACAGGAGATCATTTGTAAAATGATAGAGACAGATTTTAGAGTCCTTCAGAACATCTCTTCCTGTAGAAAATTAATTTGGCGTACTTTGTTGGCAAGAGATATTTGGAGGGGCGCCAAAAGACATATGGCAATCAATCAACGGGAAATAAAATAAACACAAATTACAGATTCTTGTCAGAAAGTGAATGTCCTGATGTCTTGCTTTTAAAAGACAAACTTGCTTCCTTAGCCAATTGGGCAGTTATGCTTCTGTGGGTCAGTGTTGCCAACATAAGTCATAGCGAGTGGCACAACCCAGAGCTAACTGGTCAACCAGAAGAGGCGGCAGAAGAGCATGAGAATTCTGAATGTAAACGTAAGAGCTCTTCTCTGGATGCTCAACAGTCATGCCGGATGGCCTTGAGCGTTCTAAGACCTTGCCCACGCTTGAGGAAGCTCCAGACTTCCCCTGGGTCTCTGAAGTCTGCTGTCCGGTGTCGACATTCTGCCGTTGCGCAGCCCTGAGCCCAACTCCACGGGGCGACAGGTACACAAAGAGGGACATCCAACCAAGTGTCAATGCCTGTAACACAACATGGTGACTTTGGAGTCAGAGGGACCTGGGCTCAGATCCTGACTCTGCCACTCACATGTGTGCTAAGTGACCTTGGGCAAGTCCTTCACAACACTGACCCGCAATTTCCTCATCAACAAAATGAGACAATAATCACGCCTCCCACCTAGGTCTGTGATGAGAATAGCATGAAGAGGGGAGGGTTTGGAAAATGGCTAGTATTCAGTACCTCGAGACCTACTACTATTAATTTCTTCTGGTTCCAGCTTTCCCCTGCCATTTCTCCAGGGAAGCCTGATTCTTGGTCCTTGTCCTACACCAAAGGTGAACAGACCCAGCTGGCCGCCAGGACACCCAGACTCCCATGAGCTCCATCTGGTTATTGGATGCCTGATTGAGCCAAGTCCAGGCCTCCCTCTGGATCTCCAGACACTGCAACAAGGCAGACCTTGCAGCCTCTGCATTCTAGAAGTTTCTCCCATCTCTCTCTTCCTCGGCCAGCTTTGATCTAGACCCAAAGTAAGAGAGCCAGGAGAGATGCTCCAGCTATGTGGTCTATTATGATCCCCACTTGAAGTGTGGCTCTTCCATGTGCTAAAAGCATAAAATTCATACCAAATTTTGAAGCATTACTACCAAACTCTTCAAATATATTACCCCTGAAGGTAAAATACGCCATTGATGTTTTTATCTTGATGACATGTTGAAATAACATTCAGATACAGTGGGTTAAGTAAAATACATGATTAAAATTAATTTCATATCTTTATTCTCACTCTTTTCAACATGACTACTAGGAAATTTAAAATTAGGTGAGTATCTCATGTTATATTTCTACTGAACAGTGTTGTGCTAGAGGAAGCTGCCGTGGCCCCAAGATGTCTTTTTATAGGGTTTTCTAGGGTTACTGTAATAAATTAACACTTACTTGGTGCCTTAAAACAACAAAACAACAAAAATGTGTTCTCTCACAACTTCAGCTAGAAGTCCAACATTCGGCAGAGCTATGCTCCCTACGTGTGCTCTTAGGGATGATCTGTTCCGTGCTTCTGCCAGCTTCCGGTGTCTGCCTCCAGTTTGGGGCTTGTGGCAACTACATCACCATCATCTCTGCCTCCGTCTTCACATCACCTTCTCTTCTGTCACCTGCTCTCTCCTCTGTGTGCCTCTTACAAGGACACTTGTCTTTGGGTTTAGGGCCCAACCAAGTAATCTAGGATGATCTCTTCCTTTTAAGATCATTCACTTACTTGCATCCACAAAGAACCTTTTTCCAAGCGAGGTCACATTTACAGCCTCTGGGGATTTGAACACGGACAAATCTTTGTAGGGGGCACCATTCAATCCTACAGCCCTTTCCTCAGTGTTGGTGATAAACCCGAGCTCTCATGGGCTGAGCCAGGTGACCTAAGGGACAGGTACCCACCCTCTTCCTGATTGCATCACTGATGCAGAAAATGAACATCTCCACAGGTGGATCATCAACCAGGTGTTTCCAAAATGACAAGGGCTCAGGGTCAGGAGGATCAAGCTGGCTTCTTGACCTAAATTTTGGGGAGATGTTCGCGCAGCTATCACTTTCTGTTTTCAGCTGCATGCCAGCTGTTGGACTACAGGGTGAATGTGCCATAGCCCTCGTGTCCCAGATGGCCCACAGATTCTGGTCTCTGTCACCAGTCTTGCTGGCTTATGTTTCTGGTCCTTCATTCACCACTTTAAAAATAGACAAATTCAGCCCATTTAGGGGAACAGGGGGATATAAGATGTTTTAGTTGTTTCAAATAAGCGCCAGCCAAGGTAAAACCAGACTTGGTCTGGTCATGCACGGGTGCCTCCACGGTGTGTGAGAGCAGTAATGGATGTGCTTCCTGGCCTTTGCGAGTGTCATTCTCCTCACTTGAAAGTCTCTGATCTCTGCTCCTCATAGAACTTCCTCTTTCTCTTCCTTCTGGCCTCAGCTCAGACTTCTGCTCCTCAAAGAGACCTATTTTGACTGCTCCCCCAACACACATGTGCACACATTCAGTGTCACCCCTCATCCCCTCCTTGCACTGGTCAGTTTGTAGTTACTTTATGTGCTTGTGTACTTATTTTTGTCCGTTTTTCCCACTGGAACATAAGCTCTGTGAAGTCAGGCTCCATTTTTGTGGTCTCAGTGCCTTGCACACCACCTGGCCTAGAGAAGAGTGGCTAATGGATGATGGATGGATGGATGAATAGATGGGTGGGCGGGTAGATGGATGGATGGATGATAGATGACTAATTGCATGAGTACATTATTTGACTGGACAGAAGCCTGGTGGCACCAGCAGGTCCAGATGAAACTCACACAGTGAATTAAATCCGTCCCCCTCCCAGCCCTTAGGTGCTGGAGGATGGACCTCCCAGAGGGAAGCGTGTGAACTCTAGTCACAGGCTCAGACATGCCAACTCCTGCGAGCAGGGAGAGTGCAGCTGCAACCCGCCAACCTGCCAACCTGGGCGGCCCCACCGAGCAGCTACCGGGGGAGCGAGGAGGAGGGCCCTGGCTCACTCCATTCCCACCAGCCTTGAAGTTGGCCTGATTGCTCCGTCTGTGGGGTTAGAAAAATTATTTAGTTGTGTGCATTATACTCTGAGTGGGCCGAGTGCCTACAATTTATGAGGGGAGCACTTTAATGCATATTTAACAAAGCTGCAGACACTTACACACCAAATCAACAGTGTCTCAAGTGTGTTTGCTTGGGGAGACTGGAGGTGCCCCGCGGCAATGCTGACGTCCCGGGCAGGCCGCTTACAGCATGCAGTCCCTCAGCAGGCGGGAGAGGACTGCTCGTTTCCTAGCCTGCAGTTACTGCAAAGGGTGTGACCGAGCTGGAGTCATCTGGAGAGATGGGAAAACCTAGGACATCAAAAAGGTGCAAGACAGAAAGAGCTAAAGAAATTGGGAATGAATGGATTGAGAAGACAGGAAGAAGCACGGATTAAGAATTCTCATCATCCTAACAATGCTAATAATTACAAATATGTGTGTGTCTTTACTATATGCCAAGCCTTGCTTTAAATGCTTTGCATGCAATTCTGCTTTTAATTCTTACAACAGCTCTATGGGGTGGCTGTGTTTTATTATTCTTATATTTTGCCCAAGAGGAGCTCAAGACTTTGAATGGTTAAGCAACTTTCTCCCAAGGTCAAAAACCCACAAAGCGTTACGGCCAGGATCAAAATCCAGGTAGGCTGAGTGCAGAGTCCAGACTGCTACCCACACTCTATACGATGGTTACAGAAAGAACACGGCTGCGCCTAAGTCTGATTCCCATTCCACACCCTGTGGTGTGGAGGACTGTGGCAGAGGCAGCCAAAGGGGGGCACCCTCTCCTTTCTTAGTGTAGAGACGTCACTGGGGAGCTGCTTCCCAGCCTGCCCCATCTCCTTCCAGGAAAGGCACGTGACTAGCTCATGCCCGCAAAACAACAGTGATGGGTGGCACATCCAGGGCAATTCAGTTGAGAAGCAGGTGTGCCTTCTGCATGCTGCCACTCTGCTTCTTTGCCCACCTTGAAAGCTTTGTACAGAAAATGTGGAGCTTCTCTCTGGCATTCACATTAAACTGTTATGTGAACAAGAAAAAACTCGTAGATGTGTGTCCAGTCACTGACAGGCTGAGGTTTATTGTTACAGCAGCATGACTTGACTCACACTAACTCACATATCCTGTTGCTTAATCTCTGCATCGTGTTTTCTCTCTCTGTGAAATGGAATGAAGACTATGAACACCATAAGGCTGTAGTCAGATTAGAGCATGTGTCATAGCATCATGGTCAGCTTATACCCTGTGCCCCACAGGGTCATGATCCCATTAGGAGACGTAATAGATGCAGAGTTCCTGGATCCTTCAAATTTGGCGGCCACGACTACAGTTACTTTCTGGTACCAAGTACAGCCAACTTGGTTTCAGTTCACTTTGGGTTTGAAGCAACTTATCCAAGTCAGCTTTATTTATCTAATGAAACATATGAACACGGTTTTTATTACATTCAGGGTCTGCTCTATCCAAAGCAATGGCTGGGTTGGTTTCCTGTTCCCATTCTGCACCAAGATCCAATGAAGTAGCAGATGGCATCCCCTCCCTTCTGGCCCTGCACTTGGAATCAAAGAAAGGGGATGATTTTTTTTTAAGCCTACGTGAGTGCTCCTAGGACACCCAGCGTGGCTGTAGTCTGCGATCACCAGGGGCAAGATGTCTGTTCCCCATGGTGAGGCTGTCAGCCTTGACAAACGTGGGTCCACAATCTTCCTGGACAAAGACAGCCTCGTTCTCGAGCCAAAAGCTAATTATTAGAGACGAGTCTTAAAAACCACATGTACTGCATAGCAGAGGATACTGGTGAGTAAACAGGTCGGAATAGGGAAAATGCATCCAGCCACCCTTCCAGCCACCTATCGATTTAACATTGAACAGCTACTAGTGAATTACCTGCAGACTAGCTTGATAGCTCTTTTTTTTAGTTTTATTTTGGAATAAGTATATACTCACAGGAAGTCGTAAAAATAGTAAGAGGAGTCTTGAGACTTAATCCTCCTGCTTCCTTCAAGGGTAACAGCTCACATAATTCTCAGACATATCAAACCCAGTAAACTAATTATTGATACAATCTGCACACCTTATCCAGTCTTATTTCACTACTTTTTATATGTATTTATTTGTATGTGTGTGCATGCGCGCCTGTGTTTCTGTGCGATTCATCACATATATAGATTTGTGTAGCTTCAGGTTCTTATCGCATTATAAAATCTATGCATGTTCATCAGGAAAAATATTAAAAAGTAGAAGTAGAGACAGTAACAACAGCGTCTACAGTCTGCCTCTGAGAGAAAAACCGTTTTCATCATCTGAGTGCATTTCCTTTTGCAGCGCTTTGTACATTTCTGGAGTTTGCTTTGTTTTTAAGTTTTTAGCTAATTTTTGAGCACCTAACGTGTGACAGTTACTGCAATCATTTGTTGTGCTTCTGTTTCAGTTAAATTCCCTAAAAGATTTGTGGTTCTGATGCAAAGACAGCATTCTCCCTATTTTATACAAGAAAAGATGGAGGCTCCTTGAGAACAGATGCTCTGCTCACATTGCACAGTCACCACTGAGACGACTGGTCTGATTTTGTGACCGAGGTACCCTGCCTCCAAAGCGGGTCTGCTTTCCGCCCTGAAACCAGCTTCCACAAACACTCTTCAGCTGAGGAAAACGTCTCAGATTATCACCTTAAAAGTCCTGCAGCTTCAGCAAGGCAAGCGTTAGTATATCCATTTTAGAAAGAATGGAACAAAGATTCTGCAAGTTTATTGAATAATACTACACACCTCACAGGAAGGAAAAAATGATACTGGACTCAGATCCCCTGCTTCTTAGCTGAATGTTGAGTGCAATACCAGGGACAGCAGGGAGAGGGCGCTTGTGCGCCCATATTCCCCCAGTTTTCACACCTGTGTTCATGGCAAGTTGGTCAGAGCGGTTGTTCTTGCCAGTCCTGGATGTGGCTCAGAATCCTTCTTAACCCAAAGCACCAGAGAGCCATTCTCAATCCATCAGTTTGGGATTAAGGCTGAAACCTATCCGTACACAGCCCCACTCGGACCCTGGACATCCTGTGAAGTAGGGATGGCCACCCTACTTGATCTGGGCTCCACTCAAATCTCCCTTTATACACCCCATGTGAAAGGGAAGTAACCTTTATTCTAACTATTATTTGTATGATTAAAAAAATCTATAAAGGCACATATACTATCTGAGAGATCCTTTGCAATATCAAAGAGCAGAATTTCAATAAGAGTGTTGCATTAAATCTGAGCTGGCAAGAGCTTATAATAAAAGTACAGTAATGAGCAAGCTTTATGATAAAATTAATGTAATTAATTAGTGTTTGTAAAGGACTTCAAGATCACAGGGTGAAAGGTGCCAGCTAGAGGAAAAGTCATCTTAGAAATTACCACTATTATCATCTTAAGACACGGCATATATTACACACTATACGAGCATTTCCAAGCATATATTCATGTCCCAGCTATAACTACATTAATTTATAGTAATTTGCAAATCAGGTCTCTGATCAGCCTTGGGAACTCTTTCTGGAAATCTCTAAGTAGATGAGGTTATGACTCAAGTGGTATTTTAAACTCTATCCTGTGATAACCTATTAGAAAGAGCAGCCCCAGACCCCCTTGCATGCTCACGTTAGAGATTCAAATTATAGCTGACACGCAGGAGCCCTAAGGTGCATTCTTGCACTCTATGGCATGTCTTTTGGGGTTTGGTTGGGTTTTATTAAAAGCAGGTCTGTGAGCATCTCTGTAGTCCTTAATTTTTCAACTTTCCAGGATTCATACATTACTGCTTCTCTCTAATCCAATTATATTCCCTGAGGTCGGTACCACCTCTTTGCTGTAACCGTGTTCCCCAGAATACAGGAGACTAAATCTGACCCCTGTAGATTTCAGGGAGTTTGGATTGATGGGGAATGTGCAACTCAAAAGTTGCATGTCCAAAATAGGCCTTTTATTTCTAACCATCCCCATGCACTAGCCCATTTGAAAACAGGATATTGTATTTCTTAACTAGACCACACAATTTCTACTGGGCTTTGGGGTACATTAAAAAAAATGTAAGCTAATTGTTTGATAATAAAAGTCACCCCAGTAGGGAATTTGGACAATAAAGAGAAAAATAGAATAAAAAATACTCTGGAGAATTTCCAGTCGCTTTCTCCAGGCATTTTTATGTCATAGGCCACCACAGCTGCCAGCGTCTTCACTTACCGACATTCCTGTTAAAAGTAACTGTCAAGGGCGTGTTTCCCCAAGTTCATCACTGGCGAGGGAGAAGGTCATGGACTGGATCAGTTTCCTGCACACAGCTGAGCACAGGAGACCAGTTAAGGGGGTACCATGGGAAGAGATGCTTCTTTAGTCATATAAAGGGTGTGGTGGTGAGTTTGATGAGCATTTGACCTAGCGACCTCACTACCAGTATGATCCTGGGCAAATTACTTTCTCTTTCCATCAATGATCTTCTCTATTTGTCAAAAGGAGGGTGAAGGAATGGATAGAGACTGTACCAGATCACACACACATGCACATGCACAGGCCCAGACACACCCCTCCAGGATGCACCATGGCAGACATTACAAATCCATCATAGAGCCCTTCCCCATGGAGCCCAAACACAGCCTCAGAATCCTCCACACAGCCCTCAAGTCATCTCTACCTCCTAACCTGGTTTGCCAATTGAGAAGAAACCTAAGTTCCCTTCAGGCTCCAAAGACGTAAATTGTGCTGGAATTTTGCAAAATACTGTTTCCGACAGCCTTGCAAGAAAGCATCAGTGTCTCAGGAAATGCATTTCATTTTTCCATGAAAGCTTTTCTGGCTGCCACATTTCATGAAACTTTATAGAAATTATAATAACCTTTAAAAACCAAGTAAAGTAAAAACATCATTATTAGAATGTTCAATTAGAAATGCAAACACACTCTGCTCAACAATCTCCAAATGTAATTGTTTAATAACAACACATAAATTAAAAAGAAAAGCACAAAACAAAATGCCCAGGGAACAAATTGTGCTCTTTAGCTGATGGGTGATGAAAACACGCTCTCAAATGGTTTGCTTGCTGTGCTGTGGTCTCATCTCACACGTGGACCAGGCCTGCACTGAACAGACCTCTGGATATTTCTTCAGCTGTCGATGTTAGCACATCATCTTGGAAAACTCTGGGAGATCTCAAAAAGGTAGCTCTAGTATGCATATTAATATGATTTACAAAGCCTCACATTTCCATAGTGTGTCACTGTTTTATAGAGTGTTTACATGCAAACACCATCTCTTACAATTTTTTATTGATGTATAGTTGATTTATAATGTGTTAGTTTCAAATGTACAGGAGTGATTCACTTTTACGTGCATATATATATGGGTATATATATGTATACATATATATACACATACACTCTTTTTCAGAGTATTTTTCATTATAGGTTATTACAAGATACTAACTATGGCTCCCTGTGCTATACCTTAGCACAGGGTATAACAGGTTGTTTATCTACTCTGTCTATAGTAGTGTGTATCTGTTCATCCCAAACCCTTAATTTATCCCTCCCTCAAACACCATCTCATTTCATCTTCGCAAAAAAACCTCATAAGCCTGTGTTATTATTACCCCCATTGACAGATGGGGAGATTGGTTCTGAGTGAAGTTAAGTCCCAGGCCCAAGACATAGCAGTGTGTTTATACCCAGGAGGGAATTCAGAGCTATTTGTTGTTGTTGTTGTTGTTTATTTGGGGGGAGTAATTAGGTTTATTTATTTATTTATTTTTGAATTTAACAGATGTGCTGGGGATCGAACCCATGACCTCGTGCATGCTAGGCATGTGCTCTACCACTGAGCTATATCTTCCCCTCAAGAGCTGTTTGACTCCACGGGTTCATAAGAGAGAGATGCATGAAGCAAAGCACCACTGATCCCTTTGAAATACTAGTTCAGCCTCCCTGTCTTACACAGGAGTCAGCTGAGGCCTGGAAAGTACAGAAACTCACCCAAAATCATAAGAGACAAGGCCGGACTTAAAACATAGGTCATTAGAGTTCTCATCACTGAGAAAAGATCGCTATGACTACTTGGACAAAAAAAGGGGCAACTGAGAAAGGGGTGTGGATGCAGTAAGCGGAGACAGGGCAGGTAGGGGAGCAGGAGCTGGGAGAGGATGTGAGTAGCTGTGTCCATAAAGAGCTTGTCCTTGGAACCCAGCCTCGTCTGTTCATTTACACACTGTCTGTGGCTGTTTGCATGCTGCAGGAACAGAGCTAAGTATTTGCAACAGACTGCGAGGCCCTCAAGGTCTAAAATATTTACTACCTGGCTCTTTGTAGAAAAAGTTTGCCGATTCCTGTGTGCGGGGAGGCGGCAGGCTGGGGTCCTGGCGTGGCTCAGCTTCAGATCACGTGTGTGACCTTAGGCAGGCCTCCTCTGCCCCCCAGGCCTCAGTGTCTCCATCTGCATTATGTCTGGTTTGGGAGGCATATTATCCAAGACCCCATCAAGTTTAACCTCCTGTGTTTATTCACTCCACACTCCCTCTCCCGGGGGTGTCTTATGTCCTTCCTCTGATTTAGAGCTCACATTAGACAATCCACCTTGGCAACTCCACTGGCAACAAGATTGGGGGTTTAGGGGGTATAGGAGAGAATGAAACCCAATTTAGGCGATTTCCACAATCTTAGATATTCTCAGGATGAAGATATTGCAAGATCAAGGTTTCCGGGAAACTTGGATTTCTCTCACCTCTTGAAATGGCAATGCTTCCATTGTCTCCTTTGATCCTTACAGTCTCTTGATGCGTTATCTGCAATTTATAGAGAAGACACTGTGGCTCAGAGAAGAGACCAAACCCAGACAGATGAAGGTCACCTAGCATTTCAGCCCGCAGAGAACTTGCGCCCTCACCCAGAGCCTGCCTTCCTCTGCACACACGCCTCCCGTGGTAAGCAGACCTCTGGTCCTGTCCAAATGTCTGTGAGCGTATTTGGTCCAGGACAGTTGGCTCTGGAGAGGACCAAGTACCAAGGACCTTATTGGCGTGGACCAATGTCTTACGGATCAAATGCCTTATGGACATTTTGGGCAAGACCAAATGTCCTGCAAGGCCTCACACTCGTTGATGGTCAAAGCAATTAGTTTTTGGATTTAATGTTGCTGTTATCAATCATGTCTTTCTATGATCATTATTATTAAGTGGCAGGTTTGTTCTCTAAGAAAGTAATCAACTTGTGACCTGTAAAAATAACTTTTAAATATGTTCTATTCTGCTCAGCCATGCCATTGAAATTGAACTTGTAGGGAGACCTGAAACACAGGAATAGAAAGATTCCCCAAATGCCCATAGTTCATTCTTACATTCCACCAACAATGCAGCAAGCACCTACTATGTGCCCTGCTCAGGGTTCGCTTTGGGTGGCGGGGCAGGTGGAGGGGAATGTACTTGGGCAAAGACACTGCTGCCCTTAAGGGGCTCTCTGTTTAATGGAGGAGGCAGGGAAGTGGAAAACAACTACAGGACGAAGGCTGGCAAGCCAGAGGGGGCTGGTCCTAGCTTGGAAGCAGGACCAAGAGTTCTGGACCACAGAGATCTGACAAGGTAAGAGCAATGTTTTCCCTCCAGTTCCCTGCTGAACCATGATCAGGGCTATATTATGTCACCCTCTCCAGCTTCAGGGCTAAAAAGTAAAGTGCAGCTCATTGGGCACAGATGCTACATACACTCACTAGAGGGGCAACTTGGGGTGAGGAGATGCCATTAACACTGGTGTTAGTATCATCATCATCATCCCAGGGATCACAATTTACATGGACAGAGGAGACATGGAGGAAATCCTGGTTATCTACTGCAGTGCAACAAAACTTAGCGACCTAAAACAATCATCATTTTATTAGGTCTCACTATTTTGTGAGTCGGGAATTCAGACAGAGCTTGGCTGATGATTCTTTTGCTCCACAAGATGCTGACATGGGTCACCTGGTGGGATTACAGACAGACTGGTCTGATCTGGGGGGTTCAATATAGCTGGACTCACAAGCCTGGCACATTGATGGGGGCAGCGGGAAGCCTGGGCTTGGCTGGCCCCCCTTCTTCTCCATGTGATCCTAGAACCTCTCTGTGTGGCTTCTCCAACAGGACAGACTTCCTACGTGGAAGTTCAGGATCCAAGCATTCCACGTGAAACCCCCCAGTCCTACTAAGGGGTGAGCCTGAAACTGGCAGAGCACCACACCTGTCACATTGTAACGGTCAAAGCATTCACGGTCATCCCAGATTCAAGAGGAGGTAAAATACTTCCCTCCTCTCCATGGGGGAATTATCAAATAATTTACAGCCATCTTTAATCTACCTCAGTCTGCCATCTGGTCAAAAACTATTCATGTGGCTCACACAAGAAATATACATTCTCCTGTCCCAAGACCCCTGAAGTCTCATCCCAATTTGGCATTGCCTTAAAGTCCAATGTTTTATTATCTAAATCAAATCCAGGGGTTCCTTGGGTGCAGTTCACCAAATATGGTTCTTTTCATTATGATGATCTGTGAACTAAAGGGAAAAATTATCTGCTCTCCACACACCCAATTTACTATGGTAAGGCAAAAATATACAACCGCAAAAGGCATGCTTATCCAAAAAAGGGGCAAACAGGGCCCCCGGCAGCTCCTGGTCTATATCAGTTCCAAAATACAGCCTCTCTTCTCTGCATCATTCTTCATTTACTATAGGAAATGGCTCGTATTTGCAGCCATATATCCTCCTCAGTCAGCTTCTTCCACAGTAGGTGGGTAGAAAGCAGAGTTGTCTCAAGACTTCTTTTCAGTTTATGGTACCTCTGTCCTTGTTTGTCCCAGGTAGCAGTAGTTTCACCAATACAGTTCTCCTAAAAACCTTGTGGATTTTCTACTAATCTTATTGGAGTTTACTTCTTTAAATTAAAACCATACTCACATTTCTTTCCAAGACTACTCTACCCTGGGCTGAGATTCAGGGTGTTCTAAGACAACGCCCTTCAGTTTCCTATAAGTTTTTTTTTTTTTTTGGCCTAATTGAAAGGTTCTATAAGGCACATCCTTAGAAATTTTACCAACCACACTCTTAAATCCTACTTATCAAAAAAGGATGGGGAGGGGTGGATCTTAGAGACACATCCTTAAGACTCTGAGACCAAACTTTATTGGGAGAGCCCTGGATTTCATCTTTGCCCTGAAGCCATTTCTTACCTTGAGAACTTCTTGCTGAATAAGAAGATTGTCCTGTTTCTTCTAAATTTTGTTCAAGAACTGCACGATTTTTTCTTTAGTTCAACTCTCTCTTCTTGTATCTTATCAAAACCCACTAGAAGCCAGCTGGCACTTTTGGTATTCTGCCTGGGGATGTCTTTAGCCAGATAAACAGGATGCTTAGGTGTCCTTTGTGTTTTCAATGTTTCCACTCCCCTGTCTGACAACATCTAACGTGGATACCCCTTCCTCCAGCTTACAATAACACTTTTCTCATCATCCAGCAGGCCCTCCTCCATGTCTCCTCAAGGTTCTTCTAGTTCCTGCTGAGAGAGCAGAATCAGAGTCAACCTCTTGAAGGAAGAAGTGCCAAAGAAGTTGTGTCAATCTGTAACATGTCACAAGGGTTAGGAGCACAGATTCTGGAGCCTGACTGCCTGGGTTCAAATCCCAATTCCTCCACTTACTAGGTGGTCTAATCTTCAACAACTTATGTGTTCCTCAGTTTCCTCTTCAGTAAAATGGGCATAGTAATAGTTCCTACTTCATAAATAGACAGAACGAATAGTTTCACATCCGAACCTTCAGTTTGACTCACCAAATACTTATTGAGCACCTATGCATGACAGACACTCAGAAATGGGTCTTTCTGCAGGATGCTCTTGGTCTAATGAAGAGATAGATGATTAAGAAATAACTATTATTCATTTAGTTATTTGACTTTACAGCAGATGAAGCTGAGTCCTAGGGAATTTCAGTGAATTTCTTGAAACCTCGAAGTTTATTCACCACTGGGGTCAATAGTAGTGCCAAGACACCCCAAGCCACCTCCACAGCCCAGCACTGCCTCTCAGTCTGCAGGGTCCCAGGTTTCATCCCTTCATCCTCAGCTGAGTCACTGATATCTGGAAATACAAGGTTAAATAAAACATATATTTTAAGAATTTTCATATATTTTATTCATACCATATACATACTATAATTGATCCACACATACACATTTAGGATTCATAATTATTTAAATCATGTCTCGAGATGACCATTTACTGCATTTAAAAATGTTGCAGGTTACCCAAAATAGATGTCACTTTGACATAAACTTCCCGACTTTCTAAATCTTGCTTCCATAATGCTCGAGGCGAAAAATTTCATCTAAATATTATTGAATTCCAGCACGACATTAGCATGCAGAGATATTTACAATAACAGAGCTATTACAACTCAATCAAAAGCTGATTTCAGCCAGAATTATGCAGAATTAAATCTTGCAGGATTCAAATTATTAAAAATCAGAGACTCAATAAAGTGTGGTCTGGAAGTCCCATTTATCAAGGGAGCCGAAGTGCCTCAACAGTTATAGTGACTTCTTCATATATATTCTGCAAGAATTTGCATGCATTTTAAAAGATCAGAGTTTAATTCTTATGGAATTCAAGTAACTATGCTATATTTATAAGGCAATGGAAGCCCGTTCTGAAACTGTTCTCTGTATTTCCTTTCCACATCTCACATTTTAAATGCATTGGTTTTTATTTCTAGTTTCCACTGGAGAGAAGGCTCTGCAATGAGACCACAATCATAGAGAGAATAGTTTACTCCAATAAAAGCCAAATCAGGGTGGCAACAGAGGCAGCTAATCCAAAGCTGGAAAGAGGAAATGAAAAACCGTGTATGAAGCTTGTTATGCAACTAACACGCTAGAAATGCCCTTCATTTACTGTGCTTGATCGTATCTATATTTATTTATAAATTTATTTATTTATTCATTTTATATATGTATAAATTAAACATATAAATATATAAAATGCAATATATATATGTATATATATTGCCCTAAAAAGAGAGAGAAATAAAGAGACAAAAGAAAAGAGAAGAACAGAAAAAGGAGAGAAAGGGAAAGGAAAAAGAGAAAAAACATCACCATATCGAAACACAGCACTTCTACATCTGTCTGGACTCTGAAACCCAAGAAGCCAAGTCTCCTGACAAAAAGCATTTGCTTAACATCTGTTCTGTGCCAAAGACAGAGATGAATGAAGCATAGGTCCCTCACTCCAGCACCTTACAACCTAGTTGGAGTTGCTGAGATGTGAATAGATATTGGCAATCTAAGATTAACAGTAACCACAAAGATATGGACATTCATATCAGTCAGGAATGCAATCAGTTTACAAAAAACATGAACACAGTCTGTCAATAGACTGTCCAGGACTAAGATAATGACTTGGTATGGCCATAAAGAATCTAGCTGTCTTCCTTTTATCTACTAGGTCATTCTTACTGTGTGGATGTCTGTTCTTCTGCATATTGTCTCTTGGTTGCAAGAGGGCTGCCTGACCTCCAGAGATCCCATCTGCATTCCAGACCAAAAGAAAGAATGGTGAAGGTCAAAAGAAGAACATCCTGACTACACTGGCAAGAACTGTGCCCCATCATCACTCTTAGATGCAAGAGGGTCTGGTGAAGTGAGTTTTTAATAATTATGAAGAGAAAATGAATATGGAGTACACAAATAGTAGTGTCTACCACTGGTCTGTAGAAGCACAGAACGAGAAGGTGTAAAAAGTAGAAATCGGGGGAGATGGTATCAAGGAAGTTTTCTGAGAATAGATGCTTTTGGAGAAGGGACCTTTGCCCAGAAGGGAAAGGGAAAGGGTTCCAAGTGAGGCAGAGACACAACCAAGTGAGTAGTTCTCAAAGCGTGATAAGAGCTAACATTCACTGAGCCTTCACCATGCACCAGGCACTACACGTGCTTCATTGCATTTACTAATCACAACATCTCAATGTGACCTCCGTGTTTTCCTGAGGAAAAGATGGAGGTCTGAGAAAGCTGTGTGATTTGTCCAAGGGCACACAAGCAATATCCAGACTCCTTAAACTTGACCTCCCTTCCTGGTCAGTCTGGCCAGAGTGTGGAGGATAAAGCAGAAGAGGGAGACGAGAAGTGTTTCCTCCCCTTCAATTCATAGTCACCTGATTAGCTTCAGGATCACGCCTGGTAATGATGGTGACAAAAACAATTAAAATGCAAACCTTGTATTGGTGAAAAGATAGAGGTATTAAAACCTAATTTACAGCATAAAGTGAAAATAGCAGGTTATGAAGGGCTTGGGGAGGGTCCCAGAGTGGTCCCCCAGCCAAGGACACCTCATTCTGGTCCAACCTGGGCTGGATTCCTCCACCCAATCTAGGCACCTGTGTCTCGACCCCATGTGCCAATGTGTCCACCAACTCCTCTGATTTTTAAAGGGTGATCTCTGCCAGGCCTTCCTAAAAGGTGACAGAAGGGTGGGTGAGTAGGACAAGCTTCCCCAGGAAGAACTCCCTGGGGTGTTGACGCCTCAGGCAGAAATCCATATTCGACAGTTATGATCCCAGTTCTAGTCTTCACCTGCCAAAGTTCTCAGGAGAAGCAATGAGATCTTTTCTCTGGTAGATCTGGGAGCAGCTTCTCCTTGGTATTTTTGTTTTTGTTTCAATTTTAATAAAACGTGTATTGAGGATTTGCCCCTGTACCAGGCAAGGAACCCAGCACCTCACACACATACCCTCCCAGAGGTGCACCAGCCCTGACGCTGTTCTGCCCTGGACTATCTCAGGGGCTAGCGGCAGGAAGGAGGGGGTCCTGCTTTGTGGGAATCCTCCAAGATGCCATCCCCAGGGAAACAGGTGGCATCTCTGCACATGCCAGCCTCTGAAAGTCTCTGCTGCTCTGCAGAGAGCTGTTAGGAGCCATTTATGTGTCTTGGACTTGGTGAGATGATGCATTTCCAGCTCAGTTCGAACCAAAGACCTCTCCAATGGGGCAGAAGTTATGAACTCAAGGGCACGTCTTATGGATCAGACGGCTCTGAACAGAACATCTCAAAGCTTCACCACTTAAGGTGGCTACAGGGAGGGTGTAGGGACAGGGAGGATGGAGTGGGGAACACACCAGTGTGCCATAAAATGTTGCCAAAGATGAAACAAAATGCTGGCAGATCGCTTGCTCCTCTAGAACTTTCAAAATATGGAAACATCCAACATCTAGACATATTTCTTTTGACCACTAGAAAACTTAGAACCTCTTTTTGGATCTTCCTTTACCAACTTTATAGAAATATATATTTGAAAAACTGCATTTGGTATAGCATCATTGTCTTTTAAATACCTTCTTCTCCTGTCCCTACTTTGGGTGGAGATACTTCCCCACCCCAGTGATTTGGGGCTCAGCCGTGTGAATAGCTTGGGCTCATGGAGTGTTAGCAGACATGTCTTGAGCAGCAGCCACTAATGTGCTCATGTGGATTGGCATTTGAGCTCATGCCATTTGCCAGAACATGTCCTGGGCCACACTGGTCCAACGAGGACGACAGACTTGTGGAACAGACCCGAACACACCTGAAGCCTAGAGCCACACCCAGTCACCCCACCACCTGATGAAGAGACCTCCTTCTCTGCCACTGAACTCCACAGAACAATGAACAAAACAAAATAGGTGTTGCAGTCGGTCAGCCACTGATTTGGGGGGTGGTTTGTTACGCAGCGTTATTGTGGCAACAGCTAGTCCAAAATTTATCATCTCTGCTTTATTAGCGAACCCCCACCATCCATACTAAGAGCTTGCTGAAGATCTCTTTTCTTTTCATTCATTTGTTCATTTGTTGACTAACTCAGAAAATACTTCCTAAGTGTCCACTGCACCGGGCACTGTCCTAGGTGCTGAGGACACCGCATGAAGGAGGCAGACAGGGCCCTACTCTCCAGAACTTCCCCTCTTGTGAGTTTGCATGTGGCAATAGCTTGTCTTTCAAGCTCTCTGACACCCATCCTCCTGAATGCCTTCAGTTTTCCGTCTCAAAGGACTCATTGATGAAGAAAGCTTTCATCTCTCCTGGGCAGAAGGAAGGGAGTAAGTCCTGCAAACAGGCATGGAAGAGACTCAGCAATTTACAATTCAGAAATGCTGAAACTGATTCATTTTACAAAATAAAAAATCAGTACTGAGCTCTAGTCGACTTCTCTAAACCTCAGAGAACAAACTATGTTTATATTCTAGGTTCAAAATAATTTCAAGCTATTTTGTGTGAACGGATGACTCATCTAACACCAGAAGGGGAAAAAAAAGGTTAAGCTTATTTCAGAAAATAAAGCATGCAATCCACATTAAAAAGCCAGGATTTTATTTGTTGTTTCAAATAAAGGGTGATTAAACATTACTTATAACTTATCAAAGTAATTCTATCTAACGCATTTAAACCCACACCCTCGCTATTCCAACCCCCGGGTTTGGACTGCCATGTTATCTGTATTGTGATCTGAACTCTCTGAGATGCAGACCAGGTGCTCAGAAGATGCGTACCAAACAAGTGAAAGAGAAAGTGATTGACAGTTTATGAACCATCCAGTTGGAAGACAGCAAGCTGGATATCCTTGCGATGGAAGGACTTGGGTCGGCAACCCAAGATGTGTTTGTCAGAATCCTTACTCTGCGAGGTAATGAAACAAGTTCCTTGAGAGACACTGACTGAGGGAAGTTAAATGCCACAGGACTTTCTTTGCTTTAGGACTTCTCAGCTTTACTAGACGAGCAGGCACAAGAGCCCCCAACAGGGGGAGGCTGTGAGGAAGTCACCGGACCTGGAAAGCTCGTTGCTGGAGAAGCAGCTCACAGGACGGCCTCCCCCTGGGAGCTCCTGACTTACAGCATCCGCGCCAGTCTGTGCCCAACTCGGATCTCTCCGCACCCCCGGAGGGCTTCCAGTCTCCAAGTCCCAGAGTTCCGACAACCACAGCCCCATTAACTGGCATTTCCATTAAGTTCCACTGCAATTTCTGTAAAAGGGCAACACAGAAAAAGTTCTAACCGAAGGCCACTGGCAATGAAATTGAAAGACATTTTTCTCTTAAAAAAAGAAGAAGAAAAAGCCTTCTGGTTTGCAAAAGGAGCATCAATGGCCACCTCCCTCTAAAAAAACAATCCTCTAAACAAACTCCTAAATGCACACATAAAGGCTTTAGTTATTTGAAAATACATTAGCAGCTTGGTGCTCTGTGTGCTTGCACTTCGGAGGTACAATTTTTTCCTCGTTATATAGCAAATTTGGTTAAGGTACAGCTATTCTTGTTTCCTCTTTTTTAGAAGGTTTGAGTTTTCTGTTTTCAAAAACAGCAGCTCCGTAAGAGCCAAGAGCTGTTAATTTTGCAGTGACTTGCCTTCTGCAGGTGTGACATTCCAAAGTTGATGGCTCTTAAATACAGCCCTTCAGGTGACTTCTGTCACATCTAAAGCAGATTAAATTATGAGCTGTATAGTTCCAGTATATTTTGTGGTATTATAATTCTTTGAAAACTGGTAATTCATGCATGGCATATATAAGAACTCTCTATTAACCAGAGTATTTGATTAACGAGCCCGGCATGTGCTTCCGTCAGGCTGAGTAACCGCCTTTACTCCATCTGGATGGATGCAATACCCCAAACCATTCAGTCTTCTTGTTTGTTTTAAAGGATGGTAAGAGCATCATACTAGAAAAAAAAAAATAGGAACTGGAATCAGAAAACATGGGTCTGAGCCCCAGCCTCCCAGCCTTGTGTCTGTGTTTCTAGAATAACACCTAGTATCTAGTAGATATTCAATAAATTATTATTGGGTGGTGAGTGGATAGATTATTAAATAAATAAATGAGCAGTGAAAGGCTTTTTGACTCTCCCTCTGTCTGCGTTAGATGCCTCTTTTCTCTGCTTCCTTAGCATCCTACATAGACATCCAATACAACTTGTGACATCTTATTGTAAATGTTTTTACTTGCATCTTCCCCATTCATTGGAGCTCCTCGAAGGCAGCAGTTGTCTTATTTTTCTCTCTATTTTCAGGACTCAGCAGTTCCTGATCCTCTAGCAAGGACCCAGCTAATGGTAAGTGTTCTATTATCACATGAGCATGCATTGCTTTACTATTACAAAAAGGAAACAAATTCAGCCATATGTGGCAGTAACAAGAAAGAAGTCCTGACATGAGAGGTCTGGACTCGGGAAACGGGGCAGAGGCAGGTGTCAGAGCAGGGGGCCCAGGAAAGGGCAGGCAAGTTCAGGTGGGGAAAAGAAAGGGCAGAGGAAGCAGAGGGGAGAAGACGGGATCTTCTCAGAGACCAGGTGTGTGGGAGGTTGGAGGTGGGGATGGGAGGTCCTCTTCCACTGCCTTGATTCATGGATGTTATTTGAAAATGTGTGATTATACCAGAAAATAGCCTCGTGACCCCCAGTAAAGAAAAGAAGGACGAGGGGAGGAGGATCCAGTGATGATTCTGTAAAGAAGCCACATCATTTAGACCAAGGACCAGAGGGCACTTCTGTCAAACACTAGCAAAACCAAGCTCAGCGGAAACCACTGGCACTGCCCCATGCCAGCTACACCCCCAAGTCGTTGCAGTGGTGACAATCAGGGCAGGGCAAGGGGGGGCAGCGTCAACGTGGACTCCTGACATTCTGACACGTGAGGTGTCCTGGCTGCTGGGGGAAGAGGCAGAAGAGCGGGATTTAGCGTGCATTTGTGCCTAGAACGACAGGCTACGGTAGGAGCTCAGGTGAGGTTTGTTTCCTGAAAGTCGTGGTCTTTTCGCAGAAAGAGACAGAGGATAGATCGTGAGATCACGGGCTAATGGAGCAAAAGACGTGATTGGAAGGATCATACAGGAAACAAAGCACTTGGGTACAACAGAACTCGTGTGTGACCTCGGGCGACTCAGTTTCTTCCCCTGAGCCTCAGTTTCCACACCTGTTAAAAAGCAGGTGAGACAAGATGACCTGGAAGATTTGCTTAAGAGCCAGGGTTCCAGGATCCCATGATTCAGGATTCTTCAGCTTCAGAGCGTTGGGGAAAAAAATACGCATGCTGCTTGATTCATAATTTTCTTCCTTGGAATCTTTCCCAAGGAAATAATCCATCATGTAGACAATGATACATGTATACAAAGGTGGTCTTCCCAGCATTGTTAATAATAGTGACAAAAGGGAAATAACCCAGATGGTCAACACTAAGAAGTGGCCGGGAAATTATAGCGTGTGCTTACAACAGACTAGTAGACTGACCTTAAGATTTATGTCAAAAAAAAAAAAAAGAGAGAGAGAGAGAAAAAATGCAACACACAGCATTAGGGATTTAATACAGCCTTGTACCGGGAGTGTGGATTCCAGAGTCAAGTGCCTGCGTGGGAGTCTTGACTCTGTTATTCACCGTTGTGAACTCAAGCAAATTACTTACCCCCTTTGTGCCTAAATGTCCTCATTGGAAAATGAGGACACTAATAGAACCCATCTCATAGAGTTATTGTGAGAATTACATGAAATAGTTTTCATAAAGCACACAGGATGGTATCTGGCAGATAGGAAATTATGAATGCCGGCTGTTATTACATACAGCATGATTGCCCCCGTAACTGCTTTGGAAGGAGGATTTATCACATGATCCACAGGTTAGAAATACCGGCAGAGAAAAAGTCGTGTGTTAACAGTGATGAACTATAGATGGTGTAATATCATAGATAATCTTATTTGGTTACCTTATATGATGTATTTTTCAAAAGCTTCTGCAGTAAGCAAGTGACAATTATAACCAGGAAAAAAAAAAACAGTGTGAGTTAAAAAAAAAGTAATTCTGTACATAACCATTCACTGCATGAATATTTGGGAGACTCAAAATGCTTGGACTTAAATAAACTTGGAACAGGCTTTGCCATGTATGAGATATCTGTATTTGACCAAATCATAAACCTCTCTAAGTCTAGATATCAGGGCAGGCGGTGGGGGTCAGGGAGCAACATGGGATTTATATAAGCATATAGCAAGGGCTCAGTAAGTGTGCTCTTACTGTAGAGAAATCACTTGATTCCTAACATTCCTGGGTGCTGTGGGTGAGAAAATGAATTTTAAGAGAGGGCCTCTGTCCTTAAAGAACTTGAAATTTCATTAAGGGCCCAGGAATAAGAAACTTAAGCTGTGAGAAAAGAGGAGAGTAACAGACAGTATCCTGGCACAGTCATAATTCAGTGATGGAGGACACAAGGGGGTCTGGAATCACCTGGGAGGACCTCATAGAGAAGAAAGAACTGGGAAAAAAAACTGAGCTGAAAATGTGTAGAGTTTGCATACGGAGTAAATACTTATTAGGATCATAACCAGGCACTAAAAGCAAATCCCTGACGATAGTGACTTATACGTGGAAAGGTATATTCTTCCACATAAGAGATGTCCAGCTGCAAGCAAAGCACTAGATCATCAGGGATGCAACCTTCTACGTATCTATACTGCCATCGTCAACATAATGTCACCTCACAGTCCACAGTGGCTGCTGGAACTCCAGCCATCACAGAAGAGCTCCGGGCCAGCAGAGAAGAAAAGTTCATCCCCTCTAAGTTGACTCAGCATATTCTAAATAGCTTTTCTCTGAGTCGCCTTATGTATCAATGGCTGATATGTGGCAAGAAAGGCTAGAGAATGTTGCCTTACACTCTGCGGGTGCCTAGCTGACATCTGCGATTCCGTTGCTCAGAAAGAAAGAGAGGCAATGAGTGGCCTCTGCCACATGGGGGAAATGCCAGTTTGGGGCACAACATAGCCAAAGCCTGATGCTGGAAAGTGCAAACACCGGATGACAGTTAGATGTCGCATATGTGTCCTTAAGGACTGTTGGGAAGTTGCAGGGAATTTTGCTGGGCTCAAACTCTGCCCATGCCATTACCGTTGACCCTGTGTACAACGGGCTTTCTCCGTGTTTCCTCCATCTCCACACTGTCCTTCCAGGGAGGGTGACTGCTCCCATTTTGAAGACAAGGAAGGAAAACCAAGGTTCAGGCCTGTCCATCTGCAGCAGGGGGACTACTGGGTACCATCTGCCTGTCTCATGTGCAAAGAGCATTTGTCCCCAAGGGTTGCTCCTTGCCTCCCTTCCCCAAAGCCAGGGCTGTGTCTACATGAGGCTACGTCCCTCCTACCCCTCTGCAGAGCCTCTGAATCTCCAGCAGTCTTGTCAAAAGCTAACAGGCTCACACGTGGCTGATAGGAGGAGAGCTTTATAAGAGAGGAAATAAAAATACTCTGGATTTGTGTGTGAGAAAGACCTCTCTAATAGAGGGTCACACATATTAGCAATACATTCAGAGCCAAACACTAACACCCTTACTCAGCTCTCCATATTCGAAACATTTGCAGGGCTAAACTCTACCAGCAGACCCTTCAGATTACTTAACCAGACATAAAATTGAAAGAGAAAAAAAAAAAAAGAATTGAGGCCACGAGCCCCACAGGCATCCTGGGTCTTTCATGGTTGTACATGGACTTATGATTGAGTTATCACAGCAAATGCAAGCCACCTCGTGGGTCCGTCCCAATCCTGGAAGTTTCCGATGCACTTTTCCAAGGATGAAATGGTCCCTTTTCCCCACACAGCCTGTGTGTTTTTAAGGAAACAAGCCCTTGGAAGATAATTTTGCGGGAAAATATGAAATAGAGATAATATCCAGTTACCTTTCCTTAAAGAAAGATGAACGATCCGAGGGAGGGATAAATTGCGTTTGCTATGAAAATTTGAATTTCAAGAAGTCTATTATGTCTTTCGGTGTTCTCAATGAAAAGAAAATTATTTCCTTCTTGGGGAACACACTCTTATGGCATTTTAACTTTTATGACATTTCTGATTTGGGATGATGAGCTTGCTCCACAGAAATGATTCAAACTTCCATTTTTGTGGTGTGCATGTCCTTATAAATTACTCTGCCAGCAGAGAAGGAAAATGCTCCCTAAAGTGGAGACGGCT
This sequence comes from Vicugna pacos, assembly GCF_048564905.1. Classification (NCBI taxonomy): domain Eukaryota; kingdom Metazoa; phylum Chordata; class Mammalia; order Artiodactyla; family Camelidae; genus Vicugna; species Vicugna pacos. Next base: position 88,897,787 of record NC_132992.1, on the reverse strand, counting down.
TTTCTGCCGAGAAAAAGTTTCTTTCCCCATTTCTGGACGGTGGTTGCTGATGGAGACATATATCAGGAAAATAAATTGCACTTAACCACTAATCACCTGAACATAAGCTAAAAATGATATCAGTCTTTCCTACGGACGAAAATAATTTCCCTTCATAAATAATGAACAAAGACACATTTTACCAGGTGCAATTAAATCTAATTGTAAGAATATACTGAGATATGATTCAGATCTCGCCCTGTCGTGACAAGCCCCGAAATGCCAGGATGCCCAGATACGCCTTTTAAGCATTCGGAGGAGATTCTGATCCATTGTCTTTCCTGAACAGGAAACAATGCTATTCGAGGGAAACTTGAGGCAATGATGTTTATTTAGAATTAGAATCGATTTTCATTTTACATAACACCTTTCATTTTCAAGGCTCCCGAAGTACTTTACAAAGCAATAAGCTAGACAGTGATATTGCCACAGACAAGTGTAACCGTCATTATGCTTTCTGTAATAGCTCGCAGGCTTGGAAATTAGAAATCAAGGGAGAGAGATGGAGAGACAGATAAAGAGGGAGTGAGGGACGAGAGGGGAGCTGCGGGGAGCGGCGAGGGACTGGCATGGGAGACCTGCAGAGACCAGCGGAGGCAGAGGGAGTGACAAAGCCCGCAGGGGGCTGAGGTCAAGCCTCCGGCTTGTGCTTTGTCGTTTTGAAACACTTCTCAGGGACGCTTTATTTCCACCTTTGAGGGTCAGGCAGCCTTACACCTAAAGGACAGAGAGGGTTTTGAGTCAGACAGCCTGGGAGTCACATCCCAGCCCCTCTTTCCAGCTGGGTGGCCCTGAGAGACTCACATAGCCTCTCTGAGACTTATCTTCCTCGTCTGTAAAATGGGATACTAAGACCTACACCACAGAGTGAGACAGACAGGGCCCACAAAGGACCGAAGGCAAAAGAAGCACTCAAAGGCAGCTACGTGTTCCCTCCTCCTGGCCCTCCTCTGAGTTATGAATTCAAGGTAAGCAGATCCTATTGGATTTCCAGGACACAGAGGAATTTAATAACCCCTGCATAATGGCTGCACGGCTTGCAAAGCCCATGATCTCATCTAGTGAAATGAAGCCAGCCCAGCCACAGCAACAAGGTATAACAAAGCACTCATGATCTTCTTCCCTTGAGAATTTAATACTATTATTCCCATTTCACAGAAGAAGAGACTGAGGGTCAGAGACGCTGAGGCCCCCAGGAGCAGCAGAGCCAGGACTCGTCCCAGGGCTCTGCGCCCAGCATTCTCTCCATGGGGCCAGGTGCCTCCTCCCAGAGGGACTGGGTCAGTGTGATTCCCCACATCTTCATGATCCCCCTCCAAAATGGAAGGACATCGCAGATATCAAACAGTCCCTGCAAAAACAGATTATGCTCATTCTTCAACCGCCACCAAAACATGCATCCTCTAAGAAAAGAAGATGTTTTGATTTTGCAATTCAGTTTCAGTGTAAAAGGGCTCAACCTCTCCGTTACCGTGGTGCCCTGCAACAGAGCGAGTGTGCAGTCAAGGCCTGTGATGAATTTAGCATTGATTCTGCCTTCTTCTGACACAAACACATTGACTGAGGGCCTACTATGTGCCTGGCACTGTGTTAGGTCTGAGGACCCAGAGAATGAAATTGAGAGAGACACTGACAATTACTAAGTAAATGGTCTGAGGGAGTAGAAGGAAGATAGGGGTCTGATGACATCTGGAGAATGGGCCCTACCCATTTTTGGGAAGGATAGAAATTAGGAAGTCTCCCCAGACCAGACCAGGAAAACCAGGTGGAGGCTGTAGAATATTCTAGAACAAATGACAGTCACGACAAAACCCGTGGAGACAGCAGAAAAGGAAGAATTTGGGAGCAATTTAGGAAATAAAGGACACAGCCTTATAGACTGCACGGATGTTGGGCTATGGGAGGGGAGTCTGCCTCTCCTGTTAAAAAGGCCTTGCTCTCAGTATCAACCAAAAAAAAAAAGGGGGGGTGATGACTGCAACCCCAATTTCAGCACCACCTCCCCGTTTTCCTCATTGGATTGACCTCTGGCTCCCTTTCGCCAAGGCCACCCTAAGCCACTCTTCCTGGCTTGGATGATGGGGAAGACACTGCACTGAAGGATACGTTACTTATTTTAATCAAATACCATTTTTTTTCTAATTGTCACGGCGCCGGCAGCCTCACGGGGGCTGGTCTGACTTGTGCGCACCCGTGACAGGGGAAGCGGGACCAGCAGCTGCTTTGTGCCAGCCCGCCTGTGTACGGTACCTCTCACGCCTTGTCATTCACATCTCCCCTAATTACGGAACATCTGCTTGCTGTGGCCATTAACACTCTGCTACCAGCTTGTCTAGTTTAATACCAATGACTCCTGACCTCCCCCAAGGAAGGCACTTTCTGTCAAAATGTTCCCCCAAAGAAGCCAATTCTCCACGCAAAATTTGCACTTTTTTTTTTTTAAATGCTACCTTCCTAAAGACTTCTGAAAGAAAGCGGCTTTGATGAGAAGCCATTTGGAGAGGGGAGGGGAGAGGAGTCATACCAAGTAGAAACCTTGTCCCTGCCTTACTTTGTTTTGAGCCTTTCAAAATAAAAATGAAGGGGAAGGCTCTCCCTCAGTGGTAGAGTGCGTGGGTAGCGTGCATGAGGTCCTGGGTTCAGTCCCCAGTGCCTCCGTCAAAAAATGAATAAATAAATAAACCTAATTACCCCCCCCCAAAATCACAAACAAACAAAAAAAGAAAGTAATAAAATTAGGCAAAAAACCCCACCAAATTAAAAAGGTAGTCATTTTAAGGGCTACAGGTGTAAATCCGAGTGTGCCCGGTTCCCCCCTCAACCCCGCAGTCGTCGTGCTAGGGGGCAGTACAGGCACCAGCTCCCAGCTCCCTTTTCCATAATGCTATCTGCCCACCTAAATAAAGACTTTGGTGGAAGAGTCCAACTGCCTTTATTATTATTTTAATTCTAGGTTTCCGTGGTGGTGCGTGCGGTCCCGGGCGCACCCAGAATCCTCAAACTCGGGGCAAGAGCTTTCCCTTCCTCCCGGGGTGATCTGGAAACGGCGTATTTCTCGGCTAACGGCAGACGGTGTTTAAAATACTTCCCAGCTTCTCTCGCTTTCCGATGACAACAGGCACAAAAAGTGTAATAGAAATGCGGGGAGAAAACACAGAAACAATATTTCGTTCGAAGCATAATGGATCCCGTGGCAAACGGCTCCCAGCCCAGGGCTGACTCTCACCAGATTGCATTTGGTGACTTTTCTCTGACGTTAAGATTCCCATCAGAGGGCACATTGCAGCCCAACATGGTAACAGTAACTATATCGAAGGGAAAGCGATGCAGCATTATTCTTATAAAAACGGGGAATGGAGAAGGAGTTAATTTTCAAATAGCCCCCAACATGATTTGTGAATCGATGTATTTTTTTTTCAAACGTCTTGCACGTTAAATTCTTGCCTCTGCTTCCTGTTGAGATACACGGCAAATCCTTTTTCCCAGGGAAGCCAGAGTTTAGGAAGCTTCCGCAAATACCTGGCTCAGAAGAGCGGTCAATAGGCTCCTGATATTTTATAAGGCAGCTGGATGTGGCTTCCAAAACGGAAAAGCATTTGCTCAGGAGAAGCTCCTGTGCAGAGCCAGGCAGTTTAACTAGGATGCAAGCTGGACCAGTACGCGGGTGAAGGAGAGCTAAGCGCTGATCTTAATTTTATTTTTCTCTAAAAGAGCCAAAAGTGATCACTGACCCCAGCACAAATAAATTCCAATGAGAGCAGTGTAATTAGGAGAAGAATCCAGAGCGTTGCGATTTTGCCCCTCGACATCTAAAAGCATTCACAAGACTTTGCTGCAGGGAATTTGTTCTGGCATCGCCCGGGTGCCGAAGAATGCGTCTTGCTTCTCTGGGAACTGGAACGGCCGGGGAAGGATAAAAGAGGGAGAAAGGTGAAGGGATAAATGGGTTAAAAAATACTGCCAACGAATACCTGTAAATACATTTTTTAAATGTGCATTTCCAGTATACAACATCATCTTAATTGTCGACCTCTCCAAAGCACCTATCTGAGAAAACGTTTTAACAAGGGGGGGCGGGGGGAGAAATGATCTTGTAATCTCGACAATAAAAGCGCTTCCATCCTTTGTATATGCTGACTTACAAAAAAAGTGCTTTCCGACAACAAAAGATGGAGCAGTAATTACATAAATCTCTTCATTCTTGATGAAGACACAACGGAGTGGAAGCAAATCAATAGTGTTGCTGCGGTAATTCTTGTTTTTATTATGAGCCGAACGCAAACTTGTTAAAATTGAATTCTGCTCCTTGTGTATAAAAAAATTAGGATTTGCACAAATCTGGGAGGAAAGAACACATGTTCTGTAAATGTTTCATTTTTTTTTTCCATGCTACTTAGGAGATTTATGATGGAATGGAATCAGATTTAGAAATGGATGTGACACCAATAACAACATCGTCGCTGCCTGGTTCCCCAAAAATGAGACCTGCCACCTTTCCACGTCTCATTTTACTTGCCGCACTGTCGCTGTTCAGAATGCCCAGAAATTACCTCCTCAATTTTTAATCCCGCTATTACATAAACTAAATGTACCCTAAAGTCAAATATCTCCCACTTATTGCCAATAAATTGGCCATAATGATTTTTCCCCACAACCTACATTTGTAATATTTCCCATTCAAGAATAAGTCATACTGCTGATTTTCCAAAGAAAAGGTAGAAATTATTGCACTTAAAAATAATTAATAGATGGGCCTGCATACCTTTGAATTAAATTAAAGGAAAAATATTTCTTTTTTTGCAGAGATGATTGCATTCATATCCTGTTTGGTGTGAAAAGTAGATTCCAAAAAGCTTTTAACTAATTTGTTCAATTTGTTTCAAAGCCAACATGAATAGGCTTGGTGCAAATTCAGATTCATTAAAACTTAATTAATATGCATCATTATGCAAATGAGGTTGCAGTTAATGAGTTCTTAAAAGAAGCTTTCTTTAATTAGTTCAGTTTTAATGGCATCATCATTTATCTGACTTGTTTTTAAAGCCACATGACACGCAAAAAGTGACCATCCTCTACAATGTGCTGCCTAATTGCATTTCATCCTAATTGTTTAACGTTGGAAACTTTCAGAAAGTTAAAATGTTTTGATATTCAGTTCTATGAAGCGGCTTTCACAAACTTTTCCATTCTGGTGACAGAGAGGTTCTTCCGTTTCTCAGCTTTTTTGCCACGGCTGCTTTTAATTATGAATATTTTTTTTTGACTGAGCCATTTTGATCACCAATTTTGATTCTATGAATATTACGTCCACACATATAGATATCATCCATTGATAAACCCCTCCCCACAGGTACACACGTGGAACTGTGACTATAATTGCTCAACAAGCACACTTTATTGTTATGTGCATACATTAGTGTGGATTATTATACTTATGTACTTGAAAAATTAAAACGAGCCTTTCTAGAGGCCATCTGCTAACTTCAGGAAGCTTGGTAACATGTTTTAACACAAGGTTTGAGAATGCAGTAATTCACAGGAACCATAGCCACGGCTCTCACCAGCATCTACGTCGGAGATGCCTGCCTGGGAGATAAGAATGCTTAATAATTATTGGGGAATATGGAAATCAGAAAGAAAAAAAAAAAAGCAGGCTTAGTGCAAAAAAAAAAAAAAAAAAAAAAAAAAAAAGCTAACCCGGGAAGTGACTTTGGAAAGCTTCGAAAAATACAATGGGTTTTTCAAACATTTTCAGATTTATGAAATATTGTGCTACACAATTACAATTGTGTTTTGACATGTGGTGCCGAACGTAATTCTTTGGGGGAAAGAAAGAAAGCTCTTTTTTACACAGGGTCCTAGAGAGGGATGCGGTCTGCGTGTTACACGTTTTTACACCACTGTCAGGAGTTTTACAACAGAGACAAACTCCTTGCATTCGGAGCTCAAAAATAAATACATGTGCTTTGCAGTGGTTTAAGTGAAGTTTTATGTTTTGTTTCAGCAGGGATGGAGCTGTGCACGCTCCACCCTAATTAACAACAACAACAAAATGCCGGGTAAGCCTTGCATATATCAAGACACGGGGCCAACGCTACATACATTGTATATTTTACATAGAAACAAGGAAAATAAATATCCCAACCTTTTTTGACACTTAGTCTTTTGAGTATCACCAAGAATATCCTGATTAAATAACTGGGAAAAGAATGAATCTCCCGGAGAAGGGAGCTAAGAAATCGTTATTTGGAGGATGTTTATAATGAGGGTGCCGTCCTCGGCTGGGAAGATGGTCCCCTTTCTCCTAAGTCGGCTGGTTACAACAATGTAATTGGTAACACACTGCCATATGGTGATTGAGATCATATTAATAGAATTACATGAATAGCTATTGGGAGAGGTTCTGTTCACAAATACGACATCGCGTAAAATTGTGGAGTGAAGCCACGCCATTCAGAAACATCCCATTATTCACAGACAAGGTAAGGAAGTAACTGGGGTGGTCACCCTATCTGAATAAAAAACAAAGCAGGGCAATCTCATGTGTGGAAACTGGAACCAACTAAAAGACATTTTTTTAAAAAATTGTTTTTTAAGCTTTTCAAAATGTGACAGTGTAATTCTTAAGGGTGGGGGAACCTGCCTTATTTATACCCGTCCCTTGAATATACAGACACTCTCTAAATGTTTACTGAATATGTGAATGAATCCATTAAATCAGGTCAGAATTTGTTAATAAATCCTTTCTCTAATGTGTTCCAACAAAAATGTGCGTTTATAAAAATAATCATATGGAAAAGGTGTCAATACATTTATGGCCTCTAATCTCACATGCTCAGTGATAAAGTAAAATATTTCTGTCTCTATATGAATAAAAACAAGCTTTTGTTGGCACAGTGCTTTAGAGTTTATAAAGCAATTTCCTGTCCTTATCTCTTTGTAATTTTCATAACATCTCTTTGAAATTGGCAATGATATATATATATTTTTTTAACAAGGATAAATATCCCATCTCAGAGAGAGGATGTGATTAACTCAAGGTCACAGGAATAGAAAGATGCAGAGGGGTCAATGCAAGATGTGGGACTCCCAACTCCAGCACCCTTTCCCTGCCCATGAAGAGTCTTTCAACAGACTAGTTTATAGCCGATAGGAAGGACCATACAGACCCCAAACCCTGACCAGAAAGACCCCAAAAGAGCATCCCTGTCTCTGCCCCCAGCGTGGAGTTTTAATAGAAAGGATAAATGATCTGACTCTTCAGTGCCAAGAAACATTTAAGTTTAGGGCTTTCCGAGACAATATGCAAAATGATAATGCTGGTCGCCATCAATCATAATTATTTTAAAATTCAATAAACATTTAGTGAGTACTTTCTTAGTGTCGGGGCATCGTGCCAGGGGCTGGAAAAGCCTTACTTTATTTAATCCTCTCAACGCAGCTGTTTGAGGGAGGCACGCGTGTTCACGTTTTAAGCTAACTGGTGTTTGGAGACGGTGAGTGATGCAGCCTGAAGTCTGACAGTCAGAGTGAGAAAGTGTATTGCTTTCCTTCTTTTCCAGATGCACAAGCCCCAGATCTTAATACCATAAGTCACACCTTCAGCTGGACGATCACATGGCCATAGTTATCTGCTCCAAAGCTGGGAATAATATTGAACTGTCCATATCAACTGAACACTCATAAAAGGTTTCGGGATTTGATATTAATGGAGGAAACTTTGGAGCATCTGCAGTGGGCAGCCATGGAAAACCAAACTGGACCTTGGAATGTATGGAGTCAAAATAGGTTTTATCTCCAGGTCACAGAGAAAGAAGGGTAATAAAAAGCAAAAAGAGGCAAAAGGACTCCATCAGTTCACAGGTTGGTCCTCTCCCTCTAGGGGCTTCTGGTTCTGTCCCGCATCCCACCCTGCATCCTCTTGAGCCCTTGAAAGCATCCTGGCCTCTGCTCTCTTAATTCTCACCCAATTAGCTCTGACGAGCGGGTCCTGTAGAGTCCACCCCTTCAACACCACCTGCAGTTGCTGGGCAATCTCTTCTCTTGCTGTCTTACGTACAACACCTGAGACCTCCACCTCCTTGGCAGGCCCCCTTGCCTCCCACCTTGAGAATCTGAATGCATTCTCAATGCTGTCACCAAAGAACTTTTAACCCTGCAATTGCCACTACCTCCTTCCCAAACATTCGATGGCTCCCCATTGCTTTTCTAATAAAATACAATCTTCTCATCCTGACTTCGTAGGCCTTTCAAGCTTTAGCCTAAATTATGTATTCTATCTGATTTCTCTCTATTCCTTTCACATCGTCTCTCAAACTAAATAATCCTTCCTACTTTCACCAAAACAATGTTTAGTGTTCTGGGAATCATAAATAATACTATACTGGAGTACATGATAGATAATTGATAAAATACAGAGAAAAAATAAAGAAAAAATCCTGCAATCTGAACACCCAGATATAATTCACCAGATGTAATAAATATGATGGTTTATTTTTCTGTATGTACGTATAACATGTAATAGATGTTAATGTATATGATAAACCTGAGATCACATTTTAAGAACAATTCTGTATTCTAATTTTTTTCCCATTGAGCTACATCACATGAGCACTTTGTGACATCCTTAAATATCTTTAAAAATCCTAAACGGAAGGAGTTATTTTAGAACAGTGCCTGGAATGTAGCAGGTGCACAGTGTTGGAATATTAACTCCTGTCATTAATATGAGCTAGTATTATCTGAAAATGGGACCTTTTAATAACTGTATAATATGTGCTTATATGGATAGTCAACCATTAATTTAAAATATCCCTTTATCCATTTAGTCTGTTCCTAATTCTTTGCCACCAGAAGCAGTCCTACAATGACTCTCTACATGTCTGTGTGCATGTCTGCATGTGTGTGTACATGTGCGTGTGCATGTCTGCACACGTATGTGTGAATACATGTGTGTTTGTGTGTGTTTGTGTCTGTCTGATGTCTGCTTATCAGGCTCGAAGAGTTTCTTTCTACCCATAAATTTCCTCTTTTTCTCTTCGTCACCTATTCTGAGTTTATTTTCTGTCACTTGCAACTTGAAAGACACCTGACCCAAGACATTTTCTCCAAGTTTCCACTCTCAAAGGGGCAGAGACGCTGAGTCGGTCTGGAAGCCCATGAGGAGTTTCTAACGTGCCCGATCCCCACCCCCTCGCTTGCACTGTTATCACTTGGCCAATTTGATAAATATAAATTGGCATGTCTTTATAATTCAATTCTTATCCCCTTGATTAATAATGACGTTGAGTTTTCTTGATACATTCACGTTGTCTCTTTGTATTTCTTCACTGGCTACATCGTTTGTGGGGCTCCATGCAAAATGAGAGTGAGGATGCCCCTGGTTCAAAGATCATTAAGAATTTCAAGATGGTAACAGCAAAGCATTAAACCAAACACAGAGCTCTTGTAAACACCGGGTCTGGGAGATTTCCTGGTCACACAACCACGAAGCTGGCCCTGACTACAGATCATTGTATTCTCATGTTTTGGACCATTTTTATATTAGTGTTATTTTTTTCTTCTTGATTTTTCCAAGCTCTTTCTATAACAAGCATATTGATGTTTTGCCACATTCTGTGCAAAAGTCATTTTTCCTATTAGTTGTGTGAGTCACAAGAATGGACTGCATCACAAAGGGGCGCCCCATCGTTGTACAAGGGACATGAAATCTCTACGTTGTTCCAGTCCTAGTAGAAAAGCCAAGGGCAGTACCACGTCAGTTTCTCAGCTACCAGAACTTTGATCATGCCGTTTTCTCTCTGTGTCTGCAGCGTCTTCGCCTCCCAATTCGTCCTGTGTGATCTCACCATCCTTCAGGGTCTGACTCTGATGTCATATCACCCAGGAAACGTCCCTGACACTTTGACTCTGAAAGTTACTCCCGCCCCAACTCCAGACAATCCTCTCCTGAGATCCCCTCCTAAGACACCACCTGCTTCAATTGTACGTTATCCTTACCTGGACCTCACAGTGAATTCCTCCAAGTCAAGGGCCCTGGTTTATTCATTGTCAACTCTGCCTGCCTTGCTATTATTTTATTTTACCATTAGTAATGAACATTTATTAAGCACTTATTGTGAGCCAGGCACTCTTTGAAAGATTCATCTGCTTGATAACTGGCTCTTTCTTTCTGCAGACCACGGCCATGGTCAGTCTCGGGTACTTCTGGACCCAGACATTCTCCAAGCTGGAGAAGCTGCATGCAAAATTGTTCATTCTATTCTGGACTTGAGAGCCTCACCTGCCATCTACTATAGGACCAACCATCCGTCCATCCATCCATTAATCAATCAACCCACTGACTCACTGACCTACCTACCTATACGTCCATCCACCCATTTTTTATCACTCATTCATCTCATTTCTTATTCATTCCATTGCTGATTTATTGAAATTTATATTAGGTTCCCACTGTAGCAGAAATAGTTTTAAACACCAGGGAAAATGTCTAACTAGAATTTCCATTAAACAAAACAAATTCCAGAAATAAAAAAATTCCTGCCTGCTTCTGAGATACATGTTACAACTCTCATTTTGGACTCCTTGATCCAGCAAATTAAGACTAACATGATTTTTAGACACTGTAGCTAAATCCAGTCGGGGACGTGTTGGTCCAGCAAATACTTTCATGAAAGGACGTCCAAACCGGTACGTTTTTCCAAGTCCTAAACTCCTCTCTCTAACCCACTTGGCAGCTTTTAGTTACCTATTATTAACCCTTCCAAAAGGACCTTTACATCTTAACATAATGACCAACAAACAACAATGTCCTTTGTTGTTGTTTTTTTTTTTACAAAGTACTGTCATTCGAAAACAAAACTGGTAAGTCTTATCAAGTTATGAATCTTTAACTCAAGGTACTGTCATGTTTTAGATAGTATATCATAAAATAAATAAAAGTAATTTAAAGATCATACCTTGCCTGCTCTTATAATCATTTTGACAGGTACCAGTATTAAACTGGTTTTCTGTAATTTAATAAGAAAAGGTTCAAACATCTCAGATACGCCGTCTCAACAAAAAATGAGGGGGAAAAAGAGCAAAATGTCGTATCGCCCTCTTTTAATTGATATCTCATCCTTTGCTTAAATTACATGTCAGAACGAACTGTCTATTTTAAGGAGAATATTGATATTTTATTCCCATCCTTTTTTTCCCCCGTGGCAGGAATAAAACATTAAAACGGTGATTATATATGAATCACATCTTATACATCGGAGGTACAGTATAATTATAAAAATAATTTTTACCACTTGTAATACTGTTTCACAAAACAGATCCATCTTTCCACTGGAAGCTGTGTTTAACTCAAATTCAACTGGATGACGTGTACAAGAGATGCCGAAAGAAATGACTGCCACGAAACTCATTTCTTGAGGTACCTGTGTGCTGAGAATCATCTCTAAGCCCACCCCCACCTCAACCTCCGGGGCAGGAAATGGATAGTCATTCGAAGTTTGAATCGGATTCCCTGAAGCCACTGAAACCCAGGGCAGGGCTAAGCATTAACTGGAAAAAAGGAGCTGTAGCTCCGGAATGAGAAAGCCACAGGCTGGGCAGTTGTGTGACGGTGTGGGCCACCCCATCTCTGCAGCCCCGGGGGAGGACGAGAGAACTGGAGAGAGAGAAGCAGTTCTGCTTCTTCACCCCCGTGGTGACACGACTTACCTCCCATTCATCAGTCCCTTCACTCGTTCATACATGCAACCTGCAAGAGGTTTCCATTTCTTTGCTCTGATTTTCCATATTGGTTACATCTTTTCAATGCATGTCTATCATTTCTACAGAAATAAGAAATCTACGTTTGTCCTTTAGTGAAATTAGGAGAGATCAGAAGGCAAATGAACCAGAGCGGAGGCAAATGGGCATGTTCATCTCCGGTGAGAAGAGGGTGAGAACCAGGAGGAAGAAGACGCGGGCTGGAGCAGGGGAAGCACTGGACCGGAAGTCCTGGGGACCTGGGTGCCCCGTGCTGCTTCCTGTGCTCATGTACCCTCATCACTTTTCTACCCGAAAGACCCAACACACACATTGGCTTACGAAGCTGTTTCCAGATGCGATCGCTCCAGTCCCCCCTCGTGATCCCAGTTTATCTAGACTCAAGCTTCGTATTTATGATAGCCGGACTTGTAGCATATTAGTTACGCAAACGTGGCTCCCCTGCTACCAGATCCAAGCTTGTGCTGCTCATCACATGGCAGGCCAATAAATCAAGGGGCGGATTGTTGGGGCAAGGCATAGTGACTTTATTCAGAGGGCCAGCAGACCAAGAAGATGGGGGACTAGTGTCCCAAAGAACCATCTTGCCTGTGTTAGGATTCAGGCTTCTTTTATACCAAAGAGGGAGCGAGTAAAGTCAAATATTTCCTGGTTCCAGCCAGACTCCGGAAGGGATGTGTGAATTTCTTCCCGCAGTCATTCACAGGTGGGCCTGGTCAGGGGATGTTTCCTGTGAGCTAAACAAAGGTATTTTAGCTTCATGCTCATTACCTAGGAGGCGGGGTTCCTGGAGATGGACCATTATGTACAATTTAAGCTTATAGGCAACATCCCTTTAATGATTAACTTGTAGCAAGAGCAACAGAATGCAAAGATTCAAGTAAAAGAAACAAATCCAATTTGGAGTCAGATTTGTTCTTCCCTATTGCACCCCCATCCCACACCTCACCCTTAACCCATGCAAGCTCCCTGGCTGTGGCGGGTTATAGGGAAAAGTTTTAGGGTCTGAATCCTGAGCTTCATCTCCTCCTTCTATAACAGGCATCATAGTTACACCCAGCCTGCCTCGGAGGGTTATTGCAAGAATCAAATAAGAGTTAATGCAGGCAAAACACTCAGTGCAGTGACTGGCATGTCATAGTTTGTTTATTGTGTGTCTATTTTTGCTTCTCATTTCTGAGTCCCCAGTACCCAACACAATGCCTTGCATAATGAAGGTAAGCAACAAATGTTTGTTGAATTTGGTTGACTAGGGATTGGATTCAATTGCAAAGCCCTTGGAAAAAAAAAAAAAAGAAAGGAAATCCATAGTTTTGAAAATCAGTTTGTATACCTCCTGGCAAAAGGCAGGCTTCCTGCATTTACTTAACAAACACATATTAAGATTCCATGTATCCCACGAAGTGCTGGAGACGCAGAGATAAAGGAGTTCCCAACCTGATGCCCTTGAGGTCAAAGTCTGCTAGGCAAGGCAGACAGCAAATAAATAAAAGGCCTTATGCATTGGAAGTAACAAGGAGGAGGTTCGAATAAGACAGCGGGGCATAAAGAGGGCAGATGTCAAGTCCCCCTTAAAACTAGAATCCTTCCCATGGTCCACAAGCATCCCCTACCGGACCTGCACCTCCCTACTTCCACTAGGACCTCATCTCCCAACATTCTGCCCTTTGAACACGATGCTCCCTCCATTCTCCTCCTACCTGGCCCTCAAGCATACCCACCCCAGGGCCTTTGCATCTGCTGTTTCTCTGCCTGCAATGATCTTACCCTCATACCTGAATGCCTCACTCACTGCCATGGTTAATTTTATGTGCCAACTTGACTAGGCCACGTGGTGCCCAGACATTTGGTCAAAAATTATTCTGAATATGCCTGTGAGTATGTTTCTAGATGAGATTAATATTTGGATCCATAAACTGAGTCTAGCAGAATGTCCTCCCAAATGTGGGTGGGCCTCATCCAGTCAGTTGAAGGATTGGGGCTGGGAAACAAAAGGCTGGGGAAGAGGAAACTTCTCCTGCCTAACTGACTGAGTTGGGACATTGGCTTTTCTTTTTCCTGCCTTCAGAACGTAGCCTAGAACATCAGCTCCTACTGGGTCTTGAGCCTGATGGCTTTTGGAATGAAACTCACACATGGACCTCAGACCTTCAATCTCCAGTGAGGACCGTGCCTTCAGCTGTCCTGGGTCTCCAGCTCGCCAACTGCAGACCTTGGGACTTGTCGGCCTCCATGATTGTGTGAGCCGATTCCTTAGAGTAAATCTTATGTATGTATGGTCTATATACACGTGCACATGCACATGCACATGCACACACACATTCTACTGGTTCTGTTTCTCCTGAGAACTCTAATACACCCCCTTACTTTATTCAGGTCTCTGTGTGATCTTCCCTGCCGAGCATCTAAAACAGCAGCTTCTCTTACCCTCTGCCACTTGCCCTGCTCTTTCCCTTCACACATGACACAACCCAGCATCCCATAACACATGTATTAGTTTATCTGCCATTGTCTGATGCCCTCACTGGAATATCAGTTCCACGTGAGCAAGGACTTCGCCTGCCTGGCTCATTACTATGTCCCAAGTATCTGTGACTGTGTGAGCCACACTGCAGACAGTCATAATGTTTGATGAGTGAATGAATGAAAGTTGTAGTGGGAGCTGGGATCTGAAATTTTCATCATCCATGTAATTCAAAACAGGGGTCCAGAAATGCACCCTAATGTTCAAAGCAGCATTATTTACAATTTCCAAGATACGGAAACAACATCAGCATCCATCAACAGATGACTGGGTAAAGAAGATATGGTAATATATATATAATGGAATATTACTCAGCCATAAAAAGGGTAGAATTATGCCATTTACAGCAATATGGATGAACTCATAGGGCATTATGTGAAGAGACAAAGTCAGAAAGAGAAGGACAAATACAGTATGAAATCACTTATATGGGAATCTCAAAAAACAAAACAAAAGAATGAATATAATAAAAACAGAAGCAGACTCACAGATATAGAGAACAAACTAGTGGTTACCAGTGGGGAGCAGGGAGGGGCAAAATAGTGGTGGGGGAGTAGGGGGTACAAACTATTGGATATAAGATAGCTCAAGGATGTATTGTACAACACGAGGAGTATAGCCAATATTTTGTAATAATTGTAAATGGAAAATAAACTTTAAAAATTGTATAAAAAAGGATGATATTGCTTTCTTCTTCGTCCCACATTTCAGGAAGGGAATAAAGTTTGCCAAACAAAACAGATTCCTCAGCAATTAAATGGGTTGTGGAGTTTGGGGCTCGCTCTTCTTTCTTCGGGAAGCAGTGAGAAGAGCTGTTTATCTTGTTCCCAACACCAGAAGGGGAGGCTGTAAATAGGAAAGAAGACATAAAGCTGGTAAGTGTTAACCTTCTCTTCCCCAGCGAGGCTTCAGCTCAGTCCTACTTAGCATTTCAATCTATATAAACTCAATGGGCCATAGTACCCTCATTTATATACACTCACCAGTTAACATTATTCTTTAATAGGAAGAAGTTTAGGAGATTTTTTTTTAAGTCGGATTCAAAATACCATGCTTAATCACGAAAACCCGATGCTAACGAGTGCAGTGGGATGGAAGGCAGTTTGGGAAGTTCCACTCGGCACTTTTACGTTTGTTTTATATACGCTGGTAAAAGAGCCTTCTTGGATGGCATTTAAGACCTTCCATGATCTGACCCTGAACTGTCTTTGCCACTTTTCCCCGACTCTTTCTCTCTGAGCTTTCTGAATTCTAGCCACACTGAAATTCTCAGATCCTTCCACATTCTCTTCAATGCCATGCTTCATGATTTTTCTGATCTCATTCCTTCAATCAGTAGGTTCTTTCTCCCTCTCTCAGGTCACTGGCATTATTTTACATCCTTCAATATTCACACCCCACACAGATGTCATATGCCACATTGTGTCCTCCTGTCTCTCCCAGTGTGACTCTTGTGCCCCTATGGTACCTTTCCTTCTGTTTTTCATAGTAATTGTTTATTTCGAGATCTGCCTCCCTGTAGGTAGTAGAGATATGTCATTGGCCTGACCAACAGAAACCCCTTTTATCCAAGGAAAGCCTCATCTTCCAACTGGATGTCCCCGCCCTCCCCTCCTTCAGTTCCCATGTTCCCGGTAGGGCTCCTCAAAGCCCAAACCGATCAGTGCTCCGTGCCCTGGTCTTGGTGACACGTGACTTAGGCGGGGCCAATCAGAGTGTCTTGGGACTGTTGCAAGTTACCAGAGGAGAAGCTGAAAAGGGGAGGGGAGGCTCGCGGGAGCCATTTAACCACCCCTCAGGGAGGAGAAGACCCAGCAGAGAAGCCACACAGATGCTGCCAACAGCATTCAGTGCCTTAATTCAGCCATGCCTGACACTACACCTGCCCTTGAACTTCTCAAGTAAGCCAAAAAAGTGATGTCACTTGCAATAGAAGCTGTCCAACTGAGAATGCCCACCATGAGATCAGAAGCTTCTAGAAGGCAGACCCTGAATCCAGTGGACCACAGTATCATCCTGCTCATTTGCTATAATGCCTTGCATATAGTACGTGTTCACTTAATGCTTGCTGGATATATTCAATGCAATTTTTAAAAATTGCTTTTTAATAACTTGGCTGTGTTCCCTGGACTAAATTGCCCCAAGTTTTTATTCTGTGTAATTATGAACTAATACCTTCAACCACCGTAGTGTATAAAAAGTCCTGGTGAGGACATTCGTCTTCATTTAAGTGTTTCTTAAATATTATTTTTCCTGCTTGTGGGGGAAAAAATATTCAGCAGCATTAATGTTTTTTGTGTTGAATATGAGATGAAACTCCTAAAGACTAATTTTCCAGATTACTTATTTTATATTTAGTGCCATTAATTCCACATGTGTGAAAAACATATAATTATACTCACATTATTAGTACTGAATAAAATTCTGTATTATTCAAGGGTAGTAATAGATAAATTGGCACTAGACTCATGTACACAAATGAGGCTTTTGAAACTTAGTGTGATTTCAGTTACCTCACCTTTGCATCAGAAGTGCTCAGCAAAACGCCTAGATGCTGCGTTCACTAAATCTTTCTCCACCTCTACCCTTATTCTGGTAAAACCCCCCACATGATAAATTGCTGTGGACACAGGACTTTTTGCAGTCTGTGAAAGCGTGTGTTCTTCCAGCAGAGGGATGGAAATAGGCAAGTGGTTCCCAACTACCGCTCCAGGGAACACTAGTGCTTTGAGATGCTCCTTGAAAAAAGAACTGCAGGGTCAAATGGGTTTGGACGGTGCAACGTCAGACATGCCCTCCTGAACTGTCACAAGGCACGTTACGATGTTAAAGGCTCTGGGAAGTCCTACAGTGAGAAGCCCATGGGATGTTGTTCCAGCCAGGATTCCTCATGGTGCTGACCCTGGGGCCCCTTCTCTGCTCAGTGTCTATTAACATCTGTCGCCAGTCTTGGGGATGTTGCCCAGCCAACTGAATATGAGCTAGATGTTTGTCCTTCCTACCTGTGTGTAGCTCAGCGGAGCTGAGCTATCTTCGACCCTTCTGGTCTGATTCCTCAGATGAACAGGGGTGTGATTTTTTTCTTTTTTAGTGATTGTTAAAGGAGTGAATGAAGACCCTTCCAGCCCAGGGGTGGGCATAGCTAAATGGTAGAGCGCATGCTTAGCATGCACTAGGTCCTGGGTTCAATCCCTAATACCTCCCTTCAAAAAAAAAAAAAGAAAAGAAAGAAGAAGAAGAAGAAGAATATAAATTAAAATTGTCTAGTAACCACACTTAAAAAATTAAAAAGGAGTCTCTCCAGCCTGCTCCACAGTATAGAGTTTCCCATTTATTCTCTTTTTCTCCCTGCCGGTGGGGAGGGAGTCCTGCTTTTTGGAGCACTGCTGACGCACGTGTGGATGCACTGATTCTCGTGTCAGCTGGGCCATCCCAGACCCTCACTGGTTTGCTCAGCCTGTTCAACCCCCAGCCTCTACTCGGACTTGAAACTCAGCCCTTTCACTGCTTTTCAGGAAAAAAAAACAAAAAACTCCACCAGAGCAGGCACACATGAGGATGGTGACGTGACCACAGGTGTGGATGTGTCATGGGAGCATGTCACTAGGTACAATGCTTCAAGGAAGGTGGCAGCGGTCAGGACCCCAGGGGTGCACGGAGCTGGCTCATGTCCCGGGGAGGGCAGCGCGCTCTGACCCAGTGGCGGCCGGAAGGGCTTTCCACAGAACTCGAGCTCCATTCAGCCTCAGTGCAAATACAGGACTGAGCTGTTCCCTTAGGAAGGGGTTTCAGGAAGAACATCCCAGGTGAAGGAAAACGCCAGGCATGCTGGTCAGTGGCTAACTTCCGTCTGCTGCGGCTTCTTGATTAAAATCATAAAGTTGGTGGGAGAATTAAGTGAGTCAATACCCAGCATGCGCTTGGCACACAATCAGGCCCCCGTGAACACAGCTGCTGGCGACACCATCACCACTACCAGTCTCGTCATTGCGAATGACTGACTTTGGCCAGAGTGTCGAGTTCCTGAAAAAGGAAGGCAAGGAATAAGATGGAAAAAAATAAATGTAGCCAAGAGATGGACACTGTGGTGAACACCGTGGTGGTAAGTAAACGAGGAGCCTCCTGTGATGGAAATGAGATGCCTGTCTCCTGTTCGTGGGAAGCCCTCAGTATCGCTGGAGTGAATGCATGAACGTCCACTGAATTCTGCACGCACTTCTTTGGGTTAGAAAACTATGTCAGGGCGTGGACATCTGAATTAGATGGCACTTACAGAGAAATGGGGAGGCCTGGAGCAGGGAGGAGATAATTGAACAAGGGGAAGCGGTCCTTGCTGAGTAGAGACAGGAGACTGTGGTTCTTGGAAGATCTGTTTCTGGTGTGTATCAGGCAACTGGAGACTGAACACTAAGCCCTCAGGGCTTCTATTTGCCTCCAGAGAAATCCCACGGATGTACAGAGATTCTGTGAGTCAGTGCCTATCGGAGGCGTCTTTTCCAGCTCAGGGGCCCCAATGATTCATCTTTCACCTACCAACTGGCCCCTTGTCCTGCCCTTCCGCCATGAGGCCACCTGCACATCACCACCTCTCACTCGGCAGTTTGCTCCTGGAGGAAGTTCCCCAGAGCACTCTTTGGATGGAGCCTCTAAGACAAGCAACAGGGTTAATTCCCCATTTCAGTCACTGCTCCCCGAGCCTCCCTGCTGTCCTGGCTGCATGTTCAGCTCCAAGTGAAAGAAGACGGTGATCTGGGATGAAAAAGAAAAATTTTTTAAAAGACAGGACTAAGCCCAAGCCAAGTATTTGAAACTACAGGGCAGAGGTCAAGGCATGGCACTGAAATTCTGGAATTTGCATAGACCTGTTAAGAACCGTGATCAATAAAGCAGGCGTTTCCGGGACATCATCAATGGACAATTGAGTCTATATCATAATGAGGTAGGGGTGACTTATTCTGAACAAGGGTGGGAAATAAAGTACACCCTTGTTCCTCTATCTCCCATTTACAGATAAATTTAGATACATAAAAGCTCAACTGAGATATAAAAGTTTATGAAAATCATTCAAAAGCCTTTCATGCATTCACTTACTCACGAAATATTTATGCCATGCCAAATATTTGTTCCAAGCACCATAACTCCCTGTAATGTCCTTATTCATCTTTGTGTTGCTCTGGATACAGGTGGGGGACCACAGGAGGAGGTGATTCATGCAGCCATCGCCCGTGATGATTCTGGAAGTCAAATGTTACTTCCACTCTGTGCAACTGGCTTTTCTCTCAAAATAGTGCTCTGGAAAGATGATACATTAACACAAATTTCAAAACCAAGGACAATGGTGGTGGGTCTCGAGGTCCCAAATAGTCCTTCTGAGCCTCCCTTTGTCCTCTAGTAAGTATCTTACTCTCATTCACACTCACCATCCCAATGGTCCCTGAGCACTTGGTCTGCTCTGCAGTGTTTTAGACAAAACATGAATACAGAGCTTCTGGAAGGTTCTATTAGAACTGAAACAAGTTTGAATTTGCCACATAGTGCACTACCACTAAGGGATAGTGGCAGGAAAATAAATACAGACAATACCAGAAGCACACATTCAGCCCAGCAGGTGGTGTCCAGCCTCTGACCCATCCCCCTCCATCTTCTGAACTCTGTCCATTCCTCACTTGGTCATGGCCATGTTCTGGTATCAAATCTTAGTTACTCTGCCTGGTTTCTTGCTTCCTGGTTCTGTGCCTGGTTTCTTTGCTGTGGGGGCCACAGTACAAGAAATTTGCCCCCCCACATACACATACACACATGCACACACACACATACACACACAAACACATACACATACACACACACACACACACACACATACACACAGGAACCGGTCTCTGACTTCTTTTCATGTCTGTATGAGGTTCCTGTGGCTGTTATAACATATACCACCAACTCAGTGGCTTTAAACAATGTAAATTTACCCTCTTACAGTTCTGAAGGTCACAAGTCCATAATGAGTCTTAGAAGGCTTGTATCAAGGTGTTGGCAGAGCTGTGTTCCTTCCGGGAGCTCTACGGGAAAGTCTGTTCCCTGGATGCAGCCAGCTTCCTGAGGCTGCCTGCATCCTTTGGCTGAATCATCCCAATGTCTACTGCCACGGCCACATCTTCACTCACTCTGACCCTCCTGCTTCCCTCTTCTGAGGACCCCCGTGATGACACTGGGCTCATCAGGATGATCCAAGATCATCTTCCCATCTCAAGATCCAGCGCTTAATCACACCTGCAAATTCCTTCTTGTCACATAGTCACCGATTTTAGGAGTTAGAGTAGAACCATCTTTGGAGAGGGGAGCATTCCCCTGCTGACCATAATGGACCAAGTCAAAAAGGAGATACAAATGGTTATGAACTGAATGCTTGAGTCCTCCCCAAATTCACGTGCTGAGCCCCTACCCCCACCCCACCATCATGATGGTATTAGGAAGTGGGGCCTTTGGGAGGTGATTAGGGTTTGATGAGGTCATGAGGGTGGGACCCTGGGGGTGAGATTAGTGCCCTTATAAGGGTGAGCAGAGAGCCTGCTTCTCTTCTCTGCTCTCCACCATGTGAGGATACAAAGACCAGCTGGCCATATGGAAGCTGGAAGAAGGTTCTCACCAGAACCTGGCCACACTGGCAACCTGATCTTGGACTTCCAGCCTCCAGAACTGTGGGAAATAAATTTCTGTTGTTCATAAGCCACCCAGTCCGTGGTGTTCTATTATAGCCGCCCCAACAGACTGACACCATTTATGCTACTAGAGGGCCCTCCCCTTCCTTCCTGCTTGGCCAACCTTCCAGGCTGACCTTGCATTGCCTTGAATTCACTTCTCCCAACTTTCTAGCACATCATAGGACCACACTTTCTGGACCCCTTGTCCCTGGGCAAAGGCACATGACTAGTTCTGGCCAATGAGTTATAAGCAAAATAACATGTACCCCTTCCTGGCTGGAGCATTAAGTTGCCAATGGGGAACTTCCAGAACTCTCTTCACCCTCTTACCTGGCCCAGTGAGAGGTGCTCTGCTCAGAAAGATACAGGATGACCATCTAATTTGAATTTCACATAAACATGATATTTCAAATATTGCACAGGGCATACTTACACCAAAAAAAGAATAAAGGTTCTTGTTATTTTTCTGAAATTCAAATTTAACTGCGCACTCTGTATTTTTATTGGCTAACTCTGGCAACCCTAAGGGCCAGTGAGCAATGAACCTCTGTTAGGGCACTGAGATTTGGGGGGTTATTTGTCACTACAGGAGAGCCTAAGCATTCTGCCTGCACCAGGCCACTTGCTTAGGTGATTATCAGGACCACCGTGATGGACAGCGTCACATCACTCTCCTGAGAGCAGGTGTCTCCTCAGCAGCTCACAAGGCTACGAGCACATCTCAGTCTCCAGCACAGCAGCAGCCATGAGAAGCCGCGGAGCAGCAGGTCTGGATGCCTACAAAGCACCACCTGCATTTATGTCCACCGACGAAGGTCAAGTAACGATGCTCTTTTCCCACTTGGCAGAGGAAAAAAGGAGGGAGGCATTCTCATCATTCAAACTTTCCCATAAATGTCAGTCTTTCTCCATGATTTTCACTTAAACCTTCGGTGTCCACTACCGCTAGGATCACTTAGCAGATGAAGTGTGATTTAGCACAACTTGATATGTTTTGTCAGTTTCGGTTTCATATATCAGTATTTCATGATGTGCGCAAAGGAGCCCTGGAAGAGGGTTTTAAATAAGAAAGCACTTTTACATCCATGGTGTGATGAGCCCTCTCATTGACACTGATGATGGCCACACTTGCTGTAAAATGCTTTTTAAAGCCACCAAAATTGCATCTGACAGTCAATCGACTTAAGTGGATTTGTAGCAATTGTGGCAAAAACAAAGGCACCCGAGGCACAGGTTTACAAGAGAGTCTCAAAGACAGGTGACCACGGCCAGCTGGCCTGGGTGTTCATTTCCTGGAACCCAGGGAGACCAGCAAGAGCTTTGCGTGCTGTGTTCTTCAACACACAATGAAGCCCCTGGCTGCTGCTTGTTTTGAAGAGCTACGTCTTCAAGCCACATGCCGCAATTTTCATTCCTGGTAAATGTATCGGTTACTGAAGTGTGAGAGCATTTGATGTGATGTGCGGTAGAAAGTGATCAAGATGGAAAGCCCAGACAGCAGGCGCAGAGCAGCACGCATCGCCCTGCCGGACACAGCAGCGCTGCGTGGTGTGGCCTCTTGTGTTTTGTTTTGTGCTGTGTCTTAAAGATGTACATAGGGAGATCTGGATCGCAGCGACTCCTGCAGTGCCCCCAACCCCGACCCAGCCAGGAGCACACTGCGTCAGGCTGGGACATGGTGGTTCAGGGGATGCCTTCCCAGGGGACTTCAAAGCGCAACGGAGAAGTTTGTAAAATAACCTGATCCAGGATTCAACACGTAATAGAAGTTTCATGGTTGTCAATTTCCTCGATCCCTTTTGGAAACTTTCATCAGATGCTGGTGTAAAGACATTGCATTGAAATGGTGACCTTTAGGAAACACCCAGGAAGTTTACCTCTTCCCTCCACCTCTTCCCTGAAGGGGAAATGAGCCTGTAATAAACAAGAACAAATCTGCCTCTGCTTAGATGTTTCTCTTACTTGAACTTTTGTATTTCGTTGCTTGTTAGTCACCAAAGGGATGCTGCCTATAAGCTTAAATTATGCATAATGGCCCATCTCTGGGAACCCTGCCTCCCAGGTAATGAGCGTGAAGCTAAAATACCTTTGTTTCGCTCACAGGAAACACCCTGACCAGGCCCACCTGTGAATGGCTGCAGGAAGTAGGAAACTAACACAGCCGCTCAGAGTCTGGGCAGAACCAGGGCTTGCTCCCTCCCCTTTTAGTATAAAAGGGGCCTGAATCCTAACTCAGGGGAGATGGTTCTTTGGGACACTGGTCCACCATCTTCTCAGCCTACTGTCTTTCCAAATAAGGTGGTTTCTTGCCCCAAAAACTCATCTTCCGATTTACTGTCCTGTCGTGTGGCAAGCAGAACAAATTTGAACACAGTGATGCACCCACAGAAGTTGAATGTTATGATTGCCTGGGTCTCCTGCCCTTGAGCAGGTGACAAGCCATTCAGGAAGATGGGACAAATGCACAAGGAATGGTGACACAACCACACCCCCCACAGGACATAACCGAGTAGTGTGTTGTGTGTGACCAGAATAAATGCTGCAAAATGTAATGATGGGGAAATCGACTGGGCTGGAGCAGGCCAAGGATGAAGAGCTGGCAAAGTATGCGGCCCTTAGATGAGGCCCCTGGATGAGGTCAATGATTGGCAGAGGCAGAGAGAAGAGAGGCTGCCGGG
Organism: Vicugna pacos; assembly: GCF_048564905.1. NCBI lineage: Eukaryota > Metazoa > Chordata > Mammalia > Artiodactyla > Camelidae > Vicugna > Vicugna pacos. The sequence continues at coordinate 88,874,088 of NC_132992.1, read as the reverse complement.
GAGATGCAGCAAAGATTACAAGTGGTGGAAGACAAGCCAAACAGCAGCGGTGCTGCATCCACCGTCCAAAAAGCCAAGGATCACAGGAGGGGCAGAGTTGGAAGAAATTGTGCCGATCATGTTTATCTCACTGATAAAAGCAGCAGTAGCTGTGATGTGGGGAGAGCCCACTGCGCACCAGGAACCCCCCTGTGTGCCTTGCAAACTGTTCCTGTAACCCCTTGCAGCAACTCTACCAAAGGGTCTTGCTTTTCCCACGGCAGGCATCATATTCACAGCCTCCCTCCCTGTGGGGTGGCCACACCCTGCTCACCCATGTCCCCGTGCAGTAGCCCTTCTTCTGTGGAATGCTTCGCTTTCTCCAGTTCAGTCAAACTTCCAGCTCCAACTGGCAAATGGAACAGACTCGGAAAGCAAGTAGACACTGGATTCAGACAGATTTGAGCTTGAATTCCAGCTCTCCCAGCTGTGCAGCCTGGAGGAAATGTCTGTACTTGTGTCTCTGAGCCTCAGTTACCCCATTGTTGAAACTGACTTCCTGCTACACAAGAGACAGGGGCTAGGACAATTTACTGAGACGATGCAGGCAAGTTAAAGGTAGTCATTAACATTCGACTCTGGTCACTCTGGGCAGCTATCCACAGTAAATGCAGTCCCCCTCTAGTGATATTTCTTCAGGCAGATAAAATGACAGTAGCCTTCCATAACCCCCCTTTCCAGGAACACCACTAGGAGAGCCCACAGCTTCTGATTACTGGGACCCCCGCCCCGATTCTTGGCGACCACCTCTTTCCTTTCCAGGTGTCACCAACCATCTGCTAAATAATTCCTTCCTGAATTTTGCCAGACACTTAAAAGTCAAGTCTACTGGTCTGACCACTTCTTTCTGAAAGTCAGAACACGTGCCCACCTCCCGTCTTCAGCCAAGGGTTTCCAATGCTGTCAATGTCAGTGTCGGCTGTAATTTCCATTAGTTAGTTCCTGAGACGTCAAAGATCTGGACCAGAGCATTTTAACCCATTTTAGGTCAGGGCTGGATTTAAAAAAAAACCCCACCATGTAGAGGTTCATAACAACTGACCAGAGCCTTGTTGTCAAAGTTTGGCCCAAGACACAGACGCCCTAGCTTCTCTAGGACGTGATGAGAAATACAGTGTTGTCCCAGCCCATTCTCCTTCTCTCTTCTTCCCACCCCAGCCGCACTGATTCAGGGTCTGTATCTTAGACAAATCCCCAGGTGATCCTTGCACATGTGACAGACTGAGGAGCACAAGGTAGGGCAGTAGTTCTCAGACTTCATTGCACTTTAGCAATAACCAGGAAATTTTCAAAACTGTCCCTGGCCTGACCCCTATCCCTGGAGAATCTGCTTTAACTTGTCTGGAGTAGTGCTCGAGAGGAGGTCCTTTTTAAAAGTGCAGGCGGTGATTTTAATGTACAGCCAGATCGTGGGTCCCCCTGGACCAGAACACCTCCATTTGGACAGGCTTGACCCTGTACGTACACCGGGACCACACTTGGCTCACAGCTGGAGGTCAAATGGCCGCAGCTGTGGAGAGAGACGCACCCCAGAAACTGGGGACCTAGAATGGCTTGATAAATATATCCTCGTAAACACCCGTACATTTATACAGTCTCATTAAAGTACAGTCACATGCTGTGTTTATAACGACAGAGATGCCAAAAAATGGGCGTCAGTAAAACAAATCGTATTGTCACAATGGTTATTATTATTGTAACAAAACTTTACCATTTCTTACCCCTCTGCCAATGCAATCACAATGCATAATGCATTTGAGATTACTTCCAGCTGTCTCCTGCTCTATGAATGGGGACATTTCCTGCTCACAGCATTCAGACGCCGTCTATATTTGCATGATAAGCATCTATCTTCCCATTCATGAGCAGAAGCTCATAACGGGGGTTGGCCCTTCCGTGGATGGCCTTTGACTTGGAAGGAGGCCCTCTACCTGGGCTGGAGAGGTCCATACCTTAGAGCGGTGAGTGAGGCATGAGCTAAAGCAGAAAAGATCTTGACAACCTTTCAAGATCACATTTCAAGTTTGCATTATGCTACCCAGGCCCCAGTTAGCATGGTGAGCTGTGTTCTGATCTGTAAAGGGAGGTAGACATACCTGTGCTGACCACCCGAAGTGACTGTTGGGAGGCTCAAATAAAGCAGTGCACAAAAGTGAGCTGCATAAGAGCAGAAGCCTCTGATACTAAGGAATTGCTACTGAATGCTGCATTAGTAGCAGCAGCAGCGGCAATAACAGAGGGAGAAGCATCTGTCTTCAAAACTCTTAGAGTTTCCTGGGCTTTCTGTAAAGAGAGAATAGACCGATGAAAGGATGGAAAGATGGATGGATGGATGAACGGGTAGATGGATGGATGGGCAGATGGGTGAGGGGGTGGAAAGAAGGAAGGAAGGAATAAAGGAAGGAAGAGTGGGTAGGCGGGTGGGTGGAGGGATGGATGGATAGTAGGTAGGTGGACAAATGGGTGGATGGATGCATGGATGGATGGATGGATGGATGGAGGATGGATGAATGCAATGCTGCTTTCAAGCACAGCCCACCTCCCATGTTTACTGCTTGGCCTCCCATAGCACTAAGTCAATCATCTGAATGCCTTCTGGGTCGAATACATCTGTTTTGGTGTAGCCTGCAAGGCCTTTGTTGCCTGTCCAAAGCTGTCCTCCCTGCCCCCCTTGGTTCTATTCCCCATGCTTTCCCACCACCCACCAGCCTGCGCTCTCTCATCTCCGTTTCTTGGCTGTGACTGTTTCTTGACTCTGTAAGCCCGACTGGGTGCCAAGCCCAGCTTCTGCTTGGAAGGAAGCCTTCCCTTCCTCAGTCAGTCCAAAGGAATCCCTCCCTCTCCTCCGGGCACCATGGCTCCTTACGCGTTTCTGCCCTACAGACTGTCTGCCTTTCTACATATGTGGATGTCCTCCTCCCTCACTTAGAGAAGAAGGAAAGAACGAACGTTTATTGAGCACCTCCCTGGGCACCCTCCTCTGGTCCTAATAACAGCCCAGGGATGCATCGCTGTTCCTGTTTTACCGAAGCAGTGACCAGGCTCTCAGAGGGTGACGGCCTTGTTTGAGGTAGATCGCCGGTGTAACTGGAACTGGAACCCAGGCCTTCCGACTCGATGCGTCTACCAGCCCCTCCACTTCTGTCATCAGGAGTGGCCTAAACTCCCAGAGGACAGAGTTTACATCATGAGTGATTTGCCTGTAAAATGGAGGTAATTATAGCAGTGGGGCTACGGAACCTGGGAAGAGTAGCCGGTCATAAACGTTCCTGATTATATTAGCACCGCTCTCCTTCGTCTTGGACCCCTGCCTGCACAGATGAAGCTGCCAGTGGAAGCTGTTCATTATAATTGTTGAAATTAAAGTCAGGGTACTAAGATCTGATTCTATGGGGACCCCTGGCTGGTCAGCGAATTAGGGAAGTCCATTAAAGTGGAATCTCACATACACTTTAACAGCTTAATATTCATTTACAGCGTATAATGTGTGCTACTTTACCAAACGTTTGCTTTAAGACCCGTACCTTTTCTTTGAGTATGGGGTACCCCCACCATCTAAGTCCCGTAAATCACACACATAATGCAGTGTCATAATACAGTCTCCAATTTGGGTTTCTTTCAAGCAATGGCTAGAACGTGAAGGTACACACCAGGTAACCGGCACTCAGACTCCCTCTGAACTGGCACCGTTCCCCCCAACACCAAGCCATTAGCACACCTAATTTGACAGCAGTTTCTATCATGACTTCCCTTGATAAGATCTTCTGAAAGCTTTCATCCTTAAGTTCCATAGGAACAACGCTCTGTTCACACCATTTCACTGGCTTACATGAAATATGGAGTATTTCATTAGATGCGCTCACTAACAAAGGAACAACCGCGGCCAGGAGGACTGGGTGCAAACCGAGTGACTCTTCATAGGCAAGCAGGTCCCCTGGTGAGATGCTTGCGGGCAGGTGCAGCAAAGAGCAGGCTGGCCAGAGGTGGTCAGCAGGCCCTGTGCAGGTGTTGGGGTGTTCTGAGTGAGAAGTGAGGAGCAGGAGTTAATTCACACAGATTGAACGCAGTGAAGAGGGCCTCTCTTGCCATTTATTAATCAGCAGTGGAAGCAGCACTGGCTGCGGCCTTCTTTCATTCCATCAAGTGAACTGCCAGTGTGGAAACTGAGGCATGGAAGAGACCTGCTCGGGAGTCGGCTTGGCCTGGATCTGTACCTACACTCCATCACTCATTAGCTGTGTGACCTTGAGCAAGCCACCTTTCCCCTTGGTGAAAACGGAGCTGTCACCGATCCTGCCAAGCTTTTGGTGGGAATGGATAGGGATGATCCAGAGAAGATGCTCAGTGCATAGGAGATGCTCCCCAAACAGGAGCTGATGCTACAGTTTTCATCCTTGCCATTTCTGATGCCTCAACCCTCAAGAAGTGGGTGGAAAGAGACATGTTAGCGCTCTCCCTCTCTTGCATTAAGAATTCTCTGAGTACCCTTCTCAAAACGAGCATTTGCAAACCCTTCAGAGCCACAAAACTCCGAGACCACTTACCCTGTTTGCACTTGCAAATTGTTTTCCTTTGAATTTGAAAAAAAAAATGCACACGTGCACATATACTATTAGGATCTGCTACTCTATACAAATGGAAGGTCAAACCGCACCCTTTCTGGTTTCAGGCAACACTCCTATTTTAATTGCAAATCCATAAGCCTCTTTTGTGAATTGCATTTGGTTTTTAAAGGGAAAGGGGTGCATAAGTCACAGGATCATCTGCAGAAGTCACATCACAGAGACATTTTCTAATGCACATAACCGGATAATATGGTAATCAAACTAAATCGGTGGCAAAACGCTTTGAAATCTTAAATCAGATCTAAATTACAATTATTCTAACATTCAGAGTATATTCTTTGTTTTTCATTTTGGCAGAAATAGCAAGTGACTTGCGAGTTAATCTTTTAAAAGATGTTCGACTGTAGCAAGTTGCAATAAAATATGCATAAAACATACTTAATAAAAAGTAACACTTCTGCTATCATTTGCTTCATTGAGATATAGAAACATATTACAACCCATAAAATGCATACAAGAAATGGAATGAAACCAAAGTTACCTTTATTGTCAGTTTTTATATCTGAAGTGGTCTGAAATTGAAGATAATGATTACTCATGGAAAAGAAAAAACTTTATCAAATGCAATATCAACATTGTTGGTGGCATTTTCCGACTCGTGGGTGGATCTGTGGTCCTGGAGAGGTGCCTAAACATTGTAATTCGCAAGAATTATAATTAACAAGAAAAAAAATCACTCATTTATTTACATTCCCATTTGAACACTAGATAAATTATTTGCTAAAAGCCCCTTAATGATCCCAAAGTACGTAATTATCTAGTACATTGGTCCCAATTTCAGAGGATATAAACTACTGCAAAACGACTTTCTTCCCCTCAAAACTGTTCCCTTACAACTCCTGCTAGACATTTCTTTTATGGTGTTTTAAAAGTTATATTGGTTTTTTTAGATATCAAAATATTTTATGCAAAATATTTCATTTTTAAAAAATTCACTCTCGCTCTCGGGAGAGTGTATGTGCAATTGTTAAAGATGTAGTGCAGATTGCAATAAATTCTGAAATTAACACTGAATATATTTTCATATTATGTTTACATATGGGTAGGTTTTTTTTAGACTCCCTATCTTTTTTAGATTTATGAGATTCTCTACAATAAGATTTTGTGTGAGTATATTTAAATTTCATATGTGTATATATTTATACACACACAGAGCAAGATTACATACTTGCTTTAATTTCTCCCAGTCTTAAAAACTCATAAAATATTTAAGCTGTTTCAAGACCAGAATAGAAATGCCTCAAACTGTTGTTTAAAATTACATCCAGCCTTCACCTACCCCTGCTAATGAATGGGGCAGGGTAACTACGAGGAACATCAATCACAAGTAATCAATGCACCTGCCGTGCGGCTGGACGGTTACCCTTGTCCTCTGCCCACTCCCTTCCTCCCTCACCCTCCTTCATGACCTTAACTACAGCTGCTCAGAAAATGACTCACTGGTCCCTTTCCTCATCTCCTGTCATCCGATTGATGAAACTTCCAGTTGGGAATAAAATGATCAAAGGGTGAGTAGAATGAATAATCTGGAAACTGGCAAACAGCCAGGGGTCAGTTGATATAAAGGTTTCCATGCCTTCATTCGTTCATTCCACAGATATGTATTGAGCACTTAGTATGTGTAATGCATTGGCTCACAGTTGGGGCTACAAAAATGAACACAGTGAAACTTTTCCCTGTTTTGATGGTGTCCATAGTAGAGGAAAAAAGGCATGCTCCAAAACACATAGCTACAGAACTAATAACAGCCTTGGAAAGCAGAACAAGGAAAACCACAATGCATAATCAAAGTATGTACCTGGGGATCTATTCTGGTCTTCCTGGCGGTGGAGGTGGTCAGGAAACAACACCTCAGGGGGAGGGACCCTCAGGATGAACAGAACAGATTGACGGTAGGAGTGGAAGCTGCCAGGCAGGAGATACAGTGTGCGTGGAGGTCCCGGACAAAGTAGCAGCTTGGGACATCAAAGGAAAGACCGGCAGCCAGGGTAGCTCGGGTATAGACAGCACAGGGACTATGAAATGAAGTTGGAAAGGAACACTGTAAAACCAAGTTAGAATTTGGATTTGATCCTGGTTGCCACGGAGGGCTGAAGTGGCGTGGACCTTGACCACATGGACATGACCACACCTATGAGTGTCAGAGCTTGCTCTGACCACCAGGTGGAGAGCAAATCAGAGAGGTCAAGTGAAAAACGGTGGACATGGGCCTGGAGGTCACTGCAACATTCCAGATGGGAGGTGATGGTGCCCTGGAGCTAGAGCGAGGTGGAGAGAGTTGGGAAGAATCCATTCCTCTGAAAAGGCCACTTGGGTGTAAATCTGATATGCTGCTCATAACCAAAAGCCACTGCAAAGCTTACAGAGTGAATGCAGGCACAATATGAGTGCCTCAGCTCAGACATCCATGATGCATTGAGCTGTGTGCTCCCAAAATTCACACATTGAAGCCTCAACCCCCAGCAGGTCAGAATGTGACTGTCTTTGGACATAGGTTTTTAAAAGAGGTAATTAAGTTAAAATGAGACCTTTAGGGTTCAATCTGATGGGTATCTTTATAAGAAGAGGACACTAGGATGCTCCAGAGACATCAGGGATTTGAGCACACGTGAAGAGGCAGCAAGAGGGAGCCATCTGAAAGTCTAGTGAGAAACCACACCTGCCAGCACCTTGATCTTGGACCTCCAGCCTCCAGGACCATAAGAAAACACGTTTCTGTTGTTTAAGCTCCGTGATCTGCGGTGTTTTGCTATGACAGCCCAAGGGAAGTGATAGAACATCAATACAGCATCCATTAGAGAGAGATGCGGAGGGTAAGGAAAAGGGCAGGGATGGGTACTTTTCCGCCTTAGCTCACAGGTGGATTAATGAGACACGGGTTCTTCATGCTGATAGCCTTCTAAGGATAAACATGTGGGATTTCCTTCGTGGCCAGTGAAAAAGGCAAAATGTTTCCTTGACCATGAAGTAGAGAGAAACTCCACTAGTGCTGTTGTGCATAAAATACTAAGAAGGAACCACCAGGAAGGCCTGGGGTTGCTCCAAAATTGAAGGAGAATCATGGGTGCACTGGAAAACCTTCCAACCTGGAAGTTTATAGACACTGGGTTAAGGAAACAGGGTGGCAGCTTCTCCCAGAGGTCTCTGCAGTGGACATGATATGGAAATAAATTGATTTGAAAATCTATATTAGGGAAAGGAAAAAAAATCAGTGAATGTGTTATCGCACATCTGTCCATTTATCCATCTGTCTGCCCATCCATGAGTCCATTTTGTCCCCGTGGTTGCTGCATTTCAAAGTAAGTTGCAGACATCAGCACACTCCATCCATGAACACTGCACCCTGCCTCTCATTAACTCAAGATCAACCTCTGTTTGCAGTTCGTTTTATAGGTGAAATTTACATACAGTGAAATGAACAAATCTTTAACAAACTTAAAGTGTTCCCAAAGTTAAACTGACCTACAATAAACAGCACATTTAAATACATAGTTTGATAAGTTTTGATACAGACACACACTCATGAGACTATTTCCTACAATGAACGTGCCCATCACCCCAGAAGGCTCCTCAGGCACCTGTGTAAGTGCTTCCTCCCTGCCCACCCCGGGCTAAGAACACATATGCTTTATGCCACCTCAGAATAGTTTTTATTGTCTAAGATCTTATACAAGTGGAACCATAAGGCATGCACAATTGTTTTGCTTGGCTCTTTTTTTTTTTTAAGCTCAGCTTAATTATTTTGAAATTCATCCAAACAGTTTATCAATAGTTTATTCATTTTATTTCTGGGCTCCAGCCGCATAGATCTAGCGCAGTCTTCACCTGTTGATGGACATTTGAGTGATTTCCAGTTTGGGGTGATTTAAGGCTGTCGTGAACATTCGTGCATATGTCTTTTTATATGGTCATGGGCTCTCCTTTCTCTGGGGCAAATACCTAGGAGTGAAAAGTCTAGATCATAAAGTAGGTAAATGATTAACTTTTTGAAAAACCGGCAAACTGTTGGCCAAAGTTGTTGTACCTACTGGAAGTGTGTGAGAGTTCTGGTTGCCCCATATCCTTGATAACCCTTACTACGAATCCTTTAAATTTCAGTTATGCTAATGTAGGTGTTTCTTGGTATCTTACTGTGGTTTTAATTTGTATTTCCCTAATAACTAATGATGTCCACATCATCTCATGTGTATATATACTATCTGTATGGCTTCTTTGGTGAAATGTCTGTTCATATCTGTTGTTTATTTTTTATTGAGCTGTTTGTGTTCTTGTTGAGTTTTGAGAGATCTTTAAACATTGAGTTTAAACCCTTTATCAGGTGACTTGAAAATAGCTCTCCCAGACTGTGACTGATCTTTTCACCTTCTTAATAGTGTTTTTCAAAGAACAGTTTGGATTTTGATTAATTTGGCAATTTGTTCTTTTATAAATCATATTTTTGTTATTGCATCTAAGAAATCTTTGCCTAATCTGAGGTCACAAATGTATTTACCACTAGAAATTTTATAAACTTTTAGGTTTTACTAAATGCAATGTTATATCATGTCACCCAACTTTAGTTAATTTTTGTTTGGATGCAAGGTACAGACTGACATCTGTTTTTGTTTTTTGGTTTTTTTGCATATGGATAGACTAGCCTTCCTCAACACTGTATTCTGTTTTCATTGATCTGTTTTATTTAACTACCTTGATCACTGTAGCTTTATTTTTAAAAAGCTTGAAATGAAGTAGTAAATTTTAGCCAAGCAACATTCTTCTTCTTTTCCAAGGTTGTTCTGGCTGTTCTAGGTCATTTCCATTTCCATATGAATTTTAGAATCAGCTCATCAATTTCTAGAACTAACCCTGTTGTGATATAGACTTTGTTAAATCTATAGATCAATTTTGGAATAAATATATCTTAATAATAATGAGTCTCCCAAGAAGGTGTTTAGACCGTTTACATGTAGACTCAGCGTAGTTCCTGGTGTGGCTGAGTTTCAATCTACAACATTGCTGCTTAGTTTCATTCGTCCTTTCTTCCCCTTCCCCTCTTTTCCTGCTTTATTTTGAGTCTATTGAATGTGATTAATCATTTCTTTTAGCCTCCTTGTTGGTCTATTAGCTATAACTCTTTGAGATTTTATTTTAAAGGCTGCTTCAGGGTTTACATGCACATCTTGAACTTGGCACAGTCTGCCTGTAAGTGGTTTCAAGCCATGGAGCTTGAGAACCATATGAGAGCAGACCTCCATTCCCCTCTCTTGCCCTTTGTGTGTTATCACACAGTTTACTCTTAAAAGTGAGATAAGCACCTTCTTACATTATTGTTATTTTTGTTTAAGTGCTCAATTATCTTTCCAAAGAGGTTTAAATAATAAGGAAATATATACACTCACTTATATACCCATAAACACCCACAATTTCCAGTGATTTTCATTCCTTTGTGCAGTTCCAGATTTTTATCTGGAATCATTTTCTTCTACCTAAAGGATATTCTTTAACTTTCATTTATTTATTTTTTTAGTATAGGTCTACCAATGATCATTTCCATTCACTTTTGTGTACCCAAAATACAAGAAAGCTAGCGTTGCACCTCATCCTTGATAACACTTGGAAGTTATCAGCCTTTTCACTGGAAGATTCTAATCAGTGTGTAGGGGCATTTGTCTCACTGTGAGTTTGATCCCATTTCCCAAACAACTAATGATGTTGAGATGTTTTCACGTGCTAATTGGTCACCTAGCACTTCCTTAGTGAAGTGTCTGTTTAAATCTTTTGCCCACATTGTGGTCACTTTTAATTTCCAAAGTTCCCTGAAAATACTGAGATGGTAACAGCCCGCTGGATTCAACGATCTACACTCCTGTCTGGAATTTTGTTCAAGAAAATGCCCGTGAATCCGCAGAGATGGAGCGAGAAACAAGTTCCATCTAATGATGTTGTTTATCACTCTGCAGATGGTCAGAGTACACATTTTTTAGATGCTTTTTCTGGAAATTTTCAAACCTACGTGAAAGTAGAAAGAAAAGTAAAAGGAATTCCCACATAACCATCATTCAGTTTTAACAAGGACCAGCATTCTGCTGAACTTATTTCATTCACCACTTCTTTTTTGCTGTTTTGTTTTTTTTCCACTATAATATTTTAAAACAAACCCCAGACATCATATCATTTCATCCATCAATGGCCCACCATCTTGACAGCTAGAACTTAAGTTATTCATTTAGGCTTTTTATTCGGTTGTATGTATAGGACCAGGAGCTCTTAATGGAAAGAGGTTCAGCTCCAACCTTTTCCCTGATCAGAAAATGGAAACATACTATTTGAAACAAATGTTGACACTTAACTCAAGCCACAAAGCCCATATCTTAATAATGTTAGTCCATAATACCATCTGTTGCCTTGGTCTCCTCAAATGGGAAAGAAGGTAATACATACATTATTTTTTTAAGTGCTTTACAAAATTCAGTTGAAAATTAAAGCTCACTAATATAATCTACAAAAAAAAAGAATCACTATGCTGTACACCTGAAATTAACACAATATTGTAAATCAACTACACTTCAGTTACCAAAGAGAAAGTGAAGGGTCACTTAATTTAAGAACGATAGCACATGGTGTCCCTTATTCCCTGTACATAATTAGTAGTCATTTTTTAAGTTCTGTGGGTTCATATCTTAGGAGGGAAAGAAAACATTCAGTGTTTCTGTATTGTATGAAATTCATCTCTCTTAAGATACCCAAAAGCAGGAAATACGATCAAATAAATTGCCTCCTTTCCTTCTTCTGTAGCAGAATTTTTCAACTCAGCACTGCTGGCATTGAGTTCTGGTAGTTCTGAGTTGCAGGGGGGCGTCCTGGGCATCATAAGATGCACAGCAGCATCCTTGGCTTCTACCTGCTACATGCCAGTAACGGTTTCCCGGTGGTGACAATCGAATGTCTCCAGATACTGCTGAACATCCCTGGGGGTGGAGAGCAAGTCAGCCCTGGTGGAGAAGCCCTGTTCTGCAGATGCGACCTCGTGTGCAGCCGCAGATCATGCACTTAGACGAGCGTCAGTGTCTCACAGCCTTGCTTTCCTTACCTGCGGAATAAGCGTCATACTGATACTCCGGAAGAGGGTCAGGTGTGTGTGAACATCCCATGTAAAGGGTTAACTGCTGACGGATCGTGAAACGGTCATGCTAGAGGCTCTGCCTTGGGCAGGGGTCGGGGGAAGAGATACATAAGAAAGTGGCAAGCAGTCCTGAGCCTTCAGAATGCTTATGGTGAAAAGAAGAAATAACTGGGGTGTGTACTACATCCTCAGCCCTGGGCCAGGACCTGCAAGGACGCAAATGCACAAGATGAGGTCCCCTCCTTCCTGGAACCATGTGAGATGGTTGGTAACCAGGTCTACGAAGGCCCCTCACCCAGTGCCTGGCACATAGTAGGTGTTCAGGACACGGGATGATGAGAATGAGGATGAAGCAGAGCTAAATGACGAGGGACAGGACAGCCTCCGCAGATGTCAGAGTCAAATAAGGTTTGCACTAAAAGCCCACGTCTGCCACTTATTGCCTGTGTGGTTTGGGGCAAGTGGCTAAACCTCTCTGAGCCTCAGTACCATCCTCTATCAAACAGATCACTATTCCTACTTACAGAATTATTGTCTCTAAGTGTCTAGGTTAGTGCTGAGAATATAGATGGTCCAAAATGTTTTCCACTAGTTTTTACTGACATAATTATCATTTCAAGCCAACTACATTAAGTGCTGAAATGATGCCTTTTGACAGCAGTTGGGAACTGGTCAGTGTTAACTGGAAAATGTAATGGGATATAAAGAGAAAGAGAGAGAAAGAGGGAGGGTAAATGGACAGGCCAGCTACTTGATCCGTCCTGAAGAAGAGATGAAACCTCTCAGGAATTGTGCGGACATGGGACAGTGGGATCTGGGTGGACCAGAAATCAGGGTCAGGTTTTCAGGCTCTTTAGAGATGTCTGGACTTTTGAACAATAGGAATTCAAAATGGTCAATACAAAGCCTAACGTTGGTGCAGATTTTAAACCTAAGGTTTGTGGGGAACCAAGAAGGCACAGGAATCAAGTGAGACGGGCCCTCCCCGCGGGCCTCTCCGGTATCGTGCGGTCTGTCTGTTTCGCTCGGTGCCTCCGTGGGGCCCCCTGCAAGCCTCGCTTTGAATTTTTCTGCATTAGTCTCAGTTTAGCCTCTCGGAACCCGTGGTTATTAGCACATTACCAAAGAGACTCCTCCTCTGAAGTGGGCATCACCGCTATAGGCTATAAATACAATGCAATTAGCCTCTCAAGTGCCTTATTATAAAATATATAAAGGACACCTACGTGGACTCACAGACTAGAGGATGGAATTTCTGTAGAGAAAAAGCCCTTTTTTAGAAGGTTAACTTTTTATAGAATGCAGGGGGTAAAAAAGAACAAACCCATAAATAAGGAAACCTATCTCAATCAGCAAATTTGGGCATTGTTTTTATTCTCACTCTTCACTCTCCAAATCCTTGATTCATCGAACAGCCATTTCAAATGCCAAGCCTGGTCGCAGTTATCCAATTATAAGCACAGAGGTCTTTTGGTGATGAATAATTAGTGGAAATAAAGTCAATAATAAGTCAAAGGGAGGTAAATGCTACAGCCTTTGGGGAAAGTAATCTGGTGATGTTTATTCATTTAAAAATATTTACGTAATTGACAAACTTAAAAATACACAAACTCTTTGATCCAGAAATCCCACCTCTGGAAATCCGTTCTAGAGAAATAAGAGAAGGAACCCTCAGGGAGATTTGTGCATAAATGTATGGTTAATGCACAACTGTTTCTTCCAGCAGAAACCAAACACCCTGTCAACTACAGAATATCCATCAGCAGTGAAGTGGACAGACGGACTAGGGTGCACCCATAGTGTGGAAAATTGTGCAGCTACTTACAAATGAATTTGAACTCTGTAGACTAGTTATGTGCGTGGAGTTATTGTGAAAACAGCAAATTGTGGAGGATCGCGCATGTAATTGTTCCGTCTTTGTAAAAGAGAAAACAGAAAGAAAGTAAAGAGGATAGAACACCCGGAAGGAGGGAGGGAGAGCAGGAGAGGGGAGGCAAATGCCTTGTTCTAACCCAAATCCACCGCGCACCCTCCATCCTGGCCGACAGAGCCCCAGTGTCATTTGTACGTTTACAGGTATTAGTCAGGGTCCACACGGGGAAACAGACATCCCTCTTGATGCTCCAGGCAGAGGGTATGCACCAGACTGAGCTGATTTTATAGATAACAGAAGAAGGCAAGAAACTAAACAGAGGAAATAAAGTAACCAGGGATTAACAAATGAGGGTGCCAACTGTCTTCGACTCCCCAGGACTTTGGAAGACACAGGAAGGTGGGGGAGTAATTAGGTCCTAAAGTGATGGCCCCATTGGGAGCTAGGACCATGGAGGGAGAAAGGAGAGAATACATACTTATTAGGTTTGTTATATACCAGGTGATTCATAACAATGATGATGTTAATAATAATAATAATTTTAAAAGTAGTCTTATTTATTATTAAATGGGTATTTTTAATTTTGTTATTAATAGTCCCTGTATATTAAGCGCCTATTCCGTGCCCAACATTACCTTAGTTTTTACAAGCCTCGTTTAATTTAATCATCGCAACAAGGTTTAAATGATTGTTTCTTCCTTGTGCAGATGATGAAACCGAGACTTAAGGAGGTAAAACCTAATCATAAAAGATCCGGAGTTTGAAACCAGTTCTACCCACCACTGAGTCCTCCAGCATTCCGCCCACAGGCCCTGCTAACCTAGCCACGATAAATCTGGATTTGGACTCAACAGATCCAGGTGTGGTCCTGACACTTGCTTGTGGTTATTTTAAAACACAGCCCAGATGCGCTGCTGCTGCCCGGCTCCGCCGGCGGGGGCTCTGTGTGCACCGCCTGCGTCTGGACGGGCCTGGGACCGCTTCACCCACCAGAGCAACAGGGGGAGGGAGTCCACGTGCCTTCAGAGGCCACCCCGCTTTTACCTTGTGTATCGAGATGCTCACTTTCCAAGCCCTGGGCCCTCCAGGAAGTCTACTTTGGGATCACGATGCTGTGAGGAAGCACAAGCCACCCTGCAGGGCGGGCACAGGACCGCTTACTTCAGTCATCTCGGCCCAGGCACCCGACGTGGAACCGCAAAAACCTCCACGTGATTCTCCGCCCACCTGCTTGCTCCTTCCCAGTTGAGGGCCCAAAGCTGTGGAGCAGAAAGGCATCTTCTGCAGCAAGTTCTACCCCAACTGCAGGCTCAGGAGCCAGACAAAGGACTGGTTCAGTCCCCAGCAGTAGAGAACCAAGATTCTCAGTGGCTTGGTCAAGCCCTGACACGTAATACACTTCCAGTAACTTTCCTCAGTGAGTGAATGAATGATAAATACACATTTCAGTCCTGCCTGTGATGCACACATGTAAAAACACCTGGTAAGTTGCACAGCACTATTTAAATGTAAGGCTTTCCTTTTTTTTTAATTGAAGTATAGTTGATTTATAATATTGTGTTAGTTTTAGGTGCACAGCAAAGTAATTCAGTTATACACGTAGATACGTATCCATATTTTTCCGATTCTATTCTATTCTATTCCAGTTAATTACAAGCTATTGATTATAGTTCCCTGAATTACACAGTAAATCCTTGCTGTGTATCTATTTTATATACGGTAATGTGCATCTGTTAGTCCCATACTCCCAATTTATTCCACCCTTCCCTCCCCTTTGGTAACCATAAGTTTGTTTTCTATGTCTGTGAGCCTGTTTCTGGTTTGTGAGTAAGTTCATGTGCACTATTTTTCAGATTCCACATATAAGTGATATCATATAATATCTGTCTTTCTCAAATGTAAGGATTTCTTGCAGGAGCTGCTTGAGAGAAACCATTTGCATTGTGACTCATAACATTTCAAGGCAGAAAGGGCTGGAAAGGAGCCACAGACCCTTTGGGGGCTCAACGGATGGTGAGATGAGAACGTCCCTTGGAAACTCACTTCTCCCGTCCAATTTGGATTCCTGAGTGGAGGCGAGTGCCTGGAACCGAATACCCTCTGCAGAGCACAGGAGACATTGAGTTTCCCAGCCAAGACTATCCCCTGGTTGTAGACAGTAATTTGGTGTCTGGCAAAGAGAGGGCACCTTGCATAGCAAATGCACAAATATATTTCACTGGATAATTAGAATCATAACTGGAAGTTAATAAGCTGGCATCCTGCTTTCAAGCCCATGCCTTGTGCATTGGGCTGGCGTAGGTCAGCCTGGCAGGGCCTCACATGCTCACCTAGGTCCAATGGCAGAAGAGAATGAAGCCAGGATAAGACCTGTGAAGACCTGTATGAACCAGCTGCTTCGTGACAACTGCCGTGTGTTACTCTGGTTTGTCCGCTGATAAAAACAGTTAACCACTTACTGAGGGTCGCCTGCATATCAGGCTCTACAATGCTGTATAGAAAGTCGGCATTATGAAGGGGGAGGGTAGAGCTCAGTGGTAGAGCGTGTGCTTAGCATGCACGAGGTCCTGGGTTCAATCCGCAGTACCACTAAGTAAATAAATAAACAAAACTAATTACCTCCCTCCCAAAATAAATAAAGATTTATATATATATATATATAAAATAAAGTAGGTATTATTATTCCCTTTTGAAGAAAACAGGCCCAGAGAAAACTAGCCCAAGTCCACGTCCTAATACGCAGCAGGGCCAGCCTTGAGCCCAGCTCTCTGTGGTCCCACCACCCGGGGCACGGGCCCTCTGCTTTCTCCCCTCAAGGAGGGTGGCTTGTTCCATCCCACTGCAGGGACTGGCTGACCCCAGGATGGAAACAGGTGTCACTCCCCGTGCTGCTCTGACCACTGGATGGAGATGGTCTCCAACACAGCTCCCAAGAAGGATTCTCCACCAGAGTAACCATGGCTGTCCCAGGCGCTTTTTAGGGGCTGGGGACAAAACTGCTGCTTAGTTGGGCCCCTCCTCTAGATGTCTCATTCGGGACATGACTACTGGAAAGCGGGGACTTTAAAGAGTTAAGAACTGAGGAAGCCAGATTGTAACAGGTTGAAGGGTAAATGGAAGAACAGAATGTCAACAACGCTTTTTAGAGCTTTGGTCGCAGGAAGGAAGCTAAAAATAAGGCTGTAGCCGAAGGGAACATGGAGGCAGGAGAGTGATTTGTGGTTAGTTTCTAGACAGGAGAGACCAGGGAATCTTGACGGGCAGGAAACACCAGCTTTTAAACATGTTTGTGCAGCTCAGGGATCGATTCCAAACCACCTGGCATCATTAAAGATACGGTCATTTTCATGCAGCAAAAACACGTTGACAGTGAACCTTGGAATAAATCCAGTCCCAGTGCCTCGAGATCCCTTGGGCCATCTCGGACCCATTGGAGTTCTTATGTTAAAATACCTAAGTTGAGAGGTCTGGGAACACGTTGGGTCTGGTCACATCTAACCTTAAATGACTTCCTTCAATTATTTAGAAAGCAGTTCTTAGGAACACATTACGTATCAGTGTAAGCTTTGTTTTTTTTTTTAAAAAAAAGTGCCTTTAGATAGATCCATTTGGCTTTTAAAATGGAAGAAGCAAATGGAAGGCTCATTGCCATTATAAATAGACTTTTTGGAATGTGCATCAAGTCCAGGTGGCACAGCTGGACAGAATGTGCGCCAACGCCCAGCTGCCGTGTCCGAAGATGACCCTGTGAGAACTTACGAGCTAGATGTTCTATGCACAGAACCACCTTCCCTCCTTACTAGATGCCCTGAGACCGAATGGGAGAATAAATTAAAGCCATCAGCCCCACACCCGGGCCAAACCAGGGACAGTGGTGACCCTGGCTCACTTTTATCCTATTCTCCCTCTACCCTAGGCACAAAGCGCTTACAAGGATTCTGTCATCTGATCTCACTCAATGAATGAGCTATGCTTCCACCTTCCGGTCCCACTGGTAACCTGGAGCGGGCTTTGCCAAGGGATCAGTTACACGATTGTTGAGTCACAAAACACTCCAGTGAGAACCTGGGGACCGAAAAGGGGTGCCAGACACTCTCATGAAATTTTGCCTTCTTAGCACCATCTTTTCAAATGCCATCGCCTCATACTCTCTGCAGTTTCCCTCTCATCTCTCTGTTTCCCATATTCTTATTTAATCCTCTCTAAAATGCGCAAAATCGTTTCTGATTAAATTACCTGATTTAATATGCTTAATAAACATATTAAATAGGCAAGAGTGAAAATCTGCTAAAATAAGCAGGAGTTAAAGCTTAGTGGTACTGTAATGAAGCGTTGTTACTTTTCTATAGTTTTCTGTGTTTTATGAGTTTACTATAAAGAGTCTAAATTGCTTTCATAATGAAAAGCAAAGGTTGATTTAAAAGTGCTTGGTATACAATAAAATCTTACACACATATAAAAACAAGTGTGCATACAGAAAAAAAATGTGATAGTGGACTTACATCTACATAGATTTTAAACTACCTGTTTTACTCAGGACCACCACATACAGTTGGTCAGGTTGTGTACTGCAAAAGACTGAAGAGGCAAGTAGGACCTGGAATTCAGCAGGTGCTCTGCTTGTAAATGTTGCATCCCAGCCTGGAGTCAAGTCAGTTTAAAGGAGCACCTTTTACTCACTGTTATAAACCCTCCATGGTTGTTCCAGCTGCCCTTTGACATCTGTTGATGTTAGCACATTCTCTGCCCTGTTCTCCACTCAGGGGCACACTGCACACTATTAAATGCATGGATAAGGTATGGCCACGAAATGTCAGCAAAAGAAGAGGAAAAGCATTGTCAAAAGACAATCATGCCTGCAGACTGCATTGTCCCAAATTGGGAGCATTGCTGTCAGGTAAGGGGCTCCTGAGTGACTGCACAGCATGAGCAAAGGCAGGCCAGTGGTGGTGGGGACAAGGATGGTGTGCCTGGGGAATCACCAGTCAACAGGCAAGCCAGGAGAGAGGGAGGGAAGGGCTTATGAAACAGGAGGCTGGAATGGTGAGCTGGAGCCAGGCTGGAGGTGTGGGTGCTGAGGCTGGAGCCAGGCCCAGTGGGTATAATAACATGCGTTAGGGTTTTAAGGATCAGGGACCCTCTCCAAGCAAAAGGAAGGAGGTAAAGAAAGGTGTGACCCTTCTTTCCAACAGGAGAGAACAGCAGTAGGAGGTTGACCAGATGTCTGCCGTCTCACCTGGGGGAGGCAGGGCAGGCAGAGCCAAAGGAAATGTTTCAGCCACCGTTTATGGGATTGAGATATTCTTAAGAACAAAATAATAAATTATAAGGGTAGTAAAAAACTAATAAATGGCAAAATAATGTCATGGCTTTCCCTCTATTTGACCAATTGTTTAATTCATATATTTTCCCTTGAGAGTTTGGATGAGGGAACGGACTACAATAGCAAATAAGAAAATTGCTACCCTTCTCGGGGCTTCGTCTGAAAGTGGGAGATGATTAAACTGATGCTCTCTCACCTGTGACTCTGAACAGAAGACAGAGGTGGAGACTAAGCCATTTCCTGCAGTCCCATCCCCTTCCGGCCGCGGTCTCCCCCACTGAGGTTGCTGTGCACTTTTACACTCACAGAGATGCTCATGCAGATAGTCCACACAGAGAAATTTGAAGGGGAGGGTGGCTGGCGAGCGGTGAATGCAAAATGTTCAGCACGAAACTGTGCCCGGCAAGTTCGCACCTCTAATACGGACCATGGAAAACGTTACCAGTGACATCCCCCCTGTGGGCGGGTCAGTTGGGATTTTTCAGTAACAGACACAAAGGGAAACTGGCTCTACTCCCCACCAAGGCAGTGCAGGGACCTGATGTGGCTGCTGCAGTGGAAGGAACAGACTCAGAGACGACAGGAACCAGGGGAAGCCTGAGGACCCCAGAGCAACAGCTACAGGACCGTGTTGTCATTGGGATGAAATCAGTGCAGGTACTTTTGCCCCTATCCTGGCTCACTGAGATCAAGGCTCAAAGTCGAGAGACAGAGATCTGACTGCATCACAAATTCATGCTCGGAGGGAGGGGCCAGTGACAGTCCAACCAGACCGCCAACGACGGGTGGGGGCAGTTCTCCGAAAGGATACGGGGCTGCTGTTCCCAAGAGAAGGAGAAAGCAGTGAACAGCCCCAGCACTGACTAGAAAACATCTTGAGAGCCCAGGTTCCAAATGTGGCTCCTGAGTCCATGTCTCAAAGGCTGTCAGTTCCACGACCTTACATCACAGCAGAGAGAAAATTTATTGAGTCTACTTCCGGATGCAATAAAGAATTTTTTTCATTGATCTTTCTACGGAGGTCATAAAGAACCAACCCCATCCCAGCACAAAAACCCAAGGTCAGGGAAGGTACCAGAAACACGCTCCCCGAAGACTCCCTGTTGAGGTAATGAAAAGGAGAAAAGTCCCCTGGACAAGAAATGAGGCACAAGCACGTCTCTCCTGAGGCTGCCCAGGCGGAGAGGGGAAGGCTGCCGTCCAGCCGGGCCGCGCTCCCTAGAGCACCCTTGTCAGAGTCATCCCGGGCGCTCACACCCAGACGGTGAGAAATTAAACTCTGACTTCATCTCCCAGTGACTCTGTGCGTCTCTACCTTAAAACTGCAAAATCTATATTTGGATGTTTAAAAAAAAAAAAACTAGGTTGGATGGGGAAAATAGGCGAGATATAAAATAGTTACTAATTTTAACACATTTTTTATAATGAAGGCGCTGCTTTGAGAATCTTCTGTTTCCACATATGTGGATGATTTAACTTGACTTATTAACTTCAGTGGAACTGAAGGATGTTTTTACTTCTGACAAGTCCCATGGTCTGATCATTGCACAGCTTGGCCCACAGCGGTTCCTGCGTGACCACGGAAGGCGTCACCTTGAACGTCTTTGTTTCTAAAATTCTGGACGGTGTGCAAAGGGGTTTCGCAGACACTGCTCCCCAGAAATTCTCATCAGGGCCAGGACATCGGTGGATCCCTCAGCGGCCAAATTACATTCTTAAATACACAGCCTCTGACACCAGAATGCGGAAAAAACAACCAAAAAAAGAAGATCCTGGCAACTCTGAATCTCACATCAAGCATTTCTGAACGTCTGCATCCTTACCGGGTCTCGCATCGCCCCAGGGGCAGCAACCAGATTCCGCTGGTGCTCAGTTGGCAAGACTTGGAGAGAAAAAAAGAACTAACCCTGAAAACGACCTTTTCACCATCACTTGGATTTCTGCTCCTGCAAACTCCTTGGGAAAGGGGATCAAAGCAACCGTGCCATCTCCTGTTTTGTCACAAGTCCAGTGAAAGCACCCAGAGTGCCTTCCTGCCTCGAAGCGTTTACAATCGAGTCAAGAACGACACACGTTTGACTGACACTCATTTCCTCTGGAGCCCCATCCTGCACTCCTGTGATGTGCTGCCGGAGCCTGCAGGTTCTGCTGGAATTCCTTGACCCCAGAGGAAGCCTGCATCGCCCCAAGGTCAAGGAATGTCCTTGACGGCTGCATGTCTGCCGGCACTCCGGCTAGGAGTTCCCAGATCAGCGCAAGGACCCCGGGAAGTGTTTCTCCCGCCCATGCGGCAGAACTTGCCGAACCTTGGGGTGACCACCGTGGGGCCTCCAGCAGACTTCCTGCAGAGGACCCTGCACAGAATCCTAGAATTTAGAGATTAGAGTTACTCCCTGGTAGTGACCCCTCTGCAGGTCCACTGTCCTTAAGCCCAGGTGGTGGCTCTGCCTGAGCCACCCTGAACAGGCCACTTTGGCCCTGTGGGCAGGAACTCTGTCTCCAGGACGAGGCAGCCTCTCAGATCTGACCTCTCAGACTCCAGTGAAGGAATGAACAAATTAATCAATAAATGCAAAAGCAAGTAAGTGAACCGATGAATGAATGACAGGCGAGGCAGCCATTTCTCTCTCCAGACTGTCTCTGACGCTTGCGTGGATTTCTTTCTGGAATTTTATTCCCTGTCACGCTGCTGCTGTGAGAAGCTGGCTCGCTCTCTGGCTGGGGGTTAGGAGGGAGGGAGGGGTTTCACCCTCCGAAATCAAAGTGATCTCCCAGCCGTCACCGAGAAAATTTAGTATCTAAAGACCAAACCTTAGAACTCACAGAAGTTTGCAGAATTGCACAAACTGGTCCTTGGGTTAATATTGTTGTTACCCCTTCCTCCTTGAGATGACTGTGTATAAAACCCATGGAAGGGAAAGAGGTCTGTGGGGTTTTTGCCACTATAGCAAGGAAGACAGAGCAGGTAATGAGAAGACAGGGAAGGTTTATACCAGAAGGAGAAGCGTCGGGGCACAGAACGTCCTCCTTTCAATGACAGGAGGTCTGAGAGAGAACGTGGATGAGCGGTCTCCAACTCAAAGGCTTTCCGGGGCCCGGTGGGTGAGCTTCCAAGTTAACGGAAACTGTCACTGGAGAAGGCGTGCTCATCCCAGCAGGGCCACTGCTGCCTGGTTTAAGACCCTTGCAGGCCAGAAACCCAGCTGATTATATAGAATCTACAGGTTTCAAAAACATCAGCCAATTCAACTTTTAAAAGCTCACACAGTGGATCCAAATTGGGAAGCCAAGATAAAGTTGGTGGTTCCAAACCGAAACTCAAATTTGACACCTTTAGAAGAGACTAGATGCATCACCCTAGAGGTCCAATGGGAGCCAAAGATTCAGCCTAAAAAGAGGCTCATTCAGGGCCAGTGTCAGGAACTTCTTTCACCCCATGGAATTGTCTATCTCAGAAGGCAGGGAGTCCGCTTGGAAAATGGACAACCAACTTGGAACTGGCAGACAGGCTTATAAACAAACTGTAAAATCTCTTCTCATAAAGGCTCAAATTGTGCTAAGTTATCAACACGTGCCAGATCGTATTCTAAGAGCGTATATCTGAGTAATACTTTCATTCTGCAATTAACCTTCGTGAACTATATATATCACTGTTCCCCAAAGAAACGACTCCATCACTCTGCGCCGAGCAACGGCTGAGACTTACAGGTCAGACACTGCATGGAGGACAGTGGCCCCACCCCAGAGGGAGGGACGGGGCTGGGGAGGGGGCACTGGGAGGGCAGCAGCAGGGGGACTGCTCAGCCAGCCCTGAGGGTTTGTTCGGTCAAGTATCGGCAGGATCACCAGAAGGCAGGAAGGGTTGAAGGTGCAGATGGGCTCAGCTCAGATGAGCTTTTGGAAAGATCTTTTCGCCTACAAGTGCGGCCATGAGGAGATGATGGTACAATGGATGCAGAAGACTGTTAGGGTGGGGACCTTCTCTTCTTGTTTTCACTCCGGGCTCTACGTGGAGCCTTGCCCGCCCACAATAAGCAGAATTAAACGTTGCTCGATACAGGAAAATACAGCCGATTGGACGACTCACTTTCCTGCTGGAACCCTTCCCACACACGTCACCTCTGGCCCTGGACCCCATCCCTTCTCTCTGCTACTGAAGGGCCTCTGACTCCTGTCTCCACATCCAGCCTCGGTCCAACGTCCAATCTCCACTCAGCAGCTGGAGAGATGTTGGAAGATACAGGCCCTTGTTAAAACCTTAAAAAGCCACCGCCAAGATCTCACCAGGGTCTCTGGAAATCCTACCCCTCCTCCAGCTACCCCAGCCTCCTGGGGTCCCTTTAACTCCCCACCATGCTTCTGCTGCGGGTCTGTGTTCAGGGCTCCCTTGGCCAGAGATGCTGCGTGTCCAGGAATCCACGTAGCTGCCCTCTCTCTTTCCACGACAGCTTTCTTCAACGCTCAGCCTTGCAGAAAAGCTCCCCCTGACCAACCCAACTTAAAACCGTCCACCCCTACCCGTGCCTCTTTCCCTGGTTTACCTCTCTCTGCAGCACTCGTCGCATCTAACCACCTGGAACTGTGCCGCCCATAGTAGGTGCTCAATGAATATTCACTAGATTTATTTATGAGTAAATGATTTCAACTGAGTTGATACTTGCCTTTAGATCATAGTAACATAATCATTGAAGTAACATATTAAATAGAAGCGAAAGATGCTTTAAAAACTTAAGGAGAAGCTATTTTCAGCACCTTCCAACTTTCATGAACCCCTTGAAACTCTCATTCTTCCTATCTCTTCTTTGTGACTTATGAAATCCATACACAAAAGAGTGTTTAACGTGTAAGTGCAGTTTGATTAAATTCTGCTAATAAAATAACCATGTACCACCTGCCAAAACAAAAATATAGGAGGCAACTCCCTCAGTACCCCACCCCCACCAACCTCAACCTCCTTTTTCCGTCAAGAGGTACCCATGACACTAAATTTTGTGTTAACCATACGCTTATTTTTCTTTATGGTTTTACCAGCTGCATTTTTGGTGTCGAACAATAGACTTTATTTTGCATTTTACAAAATTTTATATAGATACGGAACCAGGTCCTTCTTTTAATTGAGTTTCTGTGCTTCATCACGTTGACGATGAGCTGGGGTTCACGCCTTCATCTCGCCTTGTGGCGTTGCATCGTATGTGCGCCCCACAATTGCTTGTCTGTTCTACATTTGATGGGCATCCTTGTTCATATCTCCCAGTGCACGTGAAAGAGATTCTCTTCCCAAATGTTACCATTTTCTGTGGGTGAAATGCCACGAATAGGTCAGGAAGCACCACCTTCCAGCTACACCATCCACTAGAGTGGTTATTTAAATTTAAATTAATTAAAATTGAATTAAACTTAAAACTCACTTCCTTGGTCACACTAGCCATATATTAAGTGCTCAGGAGCCACAAACGGTTGGTGGCTACCGAATTGGAAGGGCAGACATAGAACATTTCCATCGTCATAGAAGGTCCCTTTGGACACCTGAAGCCTACAGGACATAAGTAGGAATGGAAGGGCTCAACCACGAGGGAAGCAAATACTCAGCTCTCGTAGGAACGCCAGGCTGCTGGTAGCAGCTGACACTCTCCCCTGGTGCTGCGTGATACGTGCATCCCAGTATACCACGTGGTCCTCTCTGAGCTTCTGCCTTCTGCCTTCTATCTTTTGCCTGATGTTTTATATCTTGTTTATGAAGACCTCCCCAAGGTCATGAAGATACCCTCCTATGAGTTTTATGTTTTGCCACTTACATCCTAAATCCTCTTGGAACTGAATTTTTGCATGTGATATGAAAACCCGTATATATATATATATATATATATATATATATATATATATGGATATATATATCTCTCCAGTTGTCCCAAATTGCCAAATTCAGTGATTTCACCTGCCCTATCAGAAATCAAGCTCCCATACATGTGAGAGTTAACTTTGGGGCTCTCTATTCTATTCCACTGGTCTGCTTGTCTATCTGTGTGCCAGTACCTGGTTGGGTCTTTTATAACTTAAAGTGAGTTTTTCTGGCTGTCAGATCAAGCTTCTCCATTTTATTTTCTTCTTCCGAAGTGTGTCGTCTCCTCTTGGCCCTTCCCTCTTCCCTATACCTTGCATAATTAGTCTGTTGTCTTAAAAAAAAGTATCCCCTTGGCATTTAGATTGGAAATTCATCGAATCTGTACATCAGCTTGGAGAATTACATCTTTCAAATATTGTCTTCCACTTTGAGAAATATGTTTTTAATTGAGTAAAGTTTTACAATTTCCTCCATAAAGGGCTTATCCGTATTTTATTAAATTGATTCCTTGAATTGAATTTTGTTTGCTATAAATGGACTGTTACCTCCATTTCCTAAGAGCTTTTGTTGATTTAAGGAAATGCAACTGCCTTTTGTATTTCAGGGCCTGTTCTATCAATCTTACTAACTTCTAATTAATTCTCATTTTTTTGTGGATTTTTTTTTAATGTAGACTATTATGCCTTCTTCAAGCAATGAGAATTTTATTTCTTCATTTGCAGTCTTTATACTTTGTTTCTTTCCCTTCTTATTTATAACACCTTCAGTGCAAAGTTGACTGCCTTGGTGACTGAGCACCCTCTTTAGTGTTTTCTTCTAGACTTAAAGACACTGTTTTCAACATTTAGCCAATAAGTATGATGTTCGCTGTGTAGATGCCCTTTATCGTATTAAGACAGCTCTCTTGGATTCCAATTTAGCTATAATATTTTTAATTCTGATGAAGAGGTGCAGAATTTTATTCAAAACAGCACATGCATCCATTAGGACTATATGGATTTTCCCTCTTCTTTAGTTGATGCAGTGAACTCCATTGACTGAAAGGCCGATCTTGCATTCCGAGAGTAAACCCGACTCCTTCGCGGTGTACTGTCTGTTTTATGTGCTGCTGGGATTGCTGTGCTGGTAAATTTTAAGCATTTTTGTATCTGTGTTCATGAGTGAGGCTGAGCTGCCGTTGTTTGCTTTTCTGTGGTTCCCGATCTGGCTTTGCCTTCAAGGTGAGGACCATTTCACAAAACGAGCTGAAGATCATCCCTTCCTTTTCATTCTCTGTTAGACTTTGTAGAAGATAAAATTATTGGTCCCTTCAATATTTGATAGAACTTCCCTTTCACATCATCTGGTTCTACTGCTTTCTTTGTGAAAAGATTTTTTAACCACTGATTCGATTTCCTTAATGGTTAACAGAACTACTTCCTCTGGAATCAGTTACAATAAGTTACATTTTTCCTGGTACTTAATTCATTTAATTGAGGACTTCAGATTTATTGGCATACATGTTTTATTCATTGTATCATCAATTTAATCTCTGCATCATCTTTTTATTTCTAAAATCACTTATTTGTGCCTTCTTTCTCTATTTTTCTTAATTAACTTTGAAAGAGTTTTGTCGTTTTATTAATCTTCTCAATCAACTGTCGGCTTTGTTTATCTTCTCTGACTGTACATTTATTTTCTATCCCATTAATTTCGGAAACTCCTGCTTTCTTCTGCCTGCTACTTTCCTTGGGTCTAATCTGCTGTTCTTTATCTCTGTTCTTAAATTCAGTGTCTCATTAATTTTCATTCTTTTTCTTTTCTAATCGAAGTCGATTTCCTTCTTTTTACGGTTGTGGCTTCACTCCACATGCCATGATACATGGATGTCTGTCATTAAACACTTCTAAACAGTTTATCATTTTCTTTCTATTTACTTTGTGTTCTGTACGTTGTTCAGAAGTGTGATTTTAAAATTTCAGATGTATGACTTTTTCTAGATACATTTTTGATAGTGATTTCTCAGTTCACTGCCATCTGGTCAGAGATGGTGGGGTACTGTGTGTGGTTCTCTGAGCGGCAGCTGGGGCTGCTTTAGGCTGGAACGGTGGTTCGCAATCTGGACTGCCTATGCGGACCCCTTTGGTAGATTTAAAGAGTCCTGCTCCCCAGGACAGACTCCGTTCCATGACATCACCATGCCTGACATCACTTGGAATCAGGTGATTCCAACGTGAAGCCACATTTGAGAATTAGTGCCATACCTGTGGTGAACTTCAGAACTATTTCACATGTGCTTCAAAAGAACGTGTATTTTTCCATCTGGGGACAAAGTGGTACCTAGTTCTCAATACATGCACGAGGTCCCTCCCATCTTCCATCACCTCTTTAATCGGGGTGTGTGGATTTGTCCATTTCTTCTTGCAGTGCTATAAAGCTCTCCTTTACATTTTGAGTCCTAGCTCCATATTATATTTTATATCTAGAACTACTACATCTAAAATTATTATATCATTTTGAGGCCTTTTTTCGTAGTGAAATGACCATCTTTTAACTCCAGTGAGTCTATTTCATCTGATACTAACATGGCCCACCAGCCCATTTTGGGGAGAGTAGTTAATGTTCTTTTCTTCTGTGCCCTTAGGTCTATTTTAAACATATCACTATCTAATTTTTACCAAATCAATACTAAGCCCGAATGTCAGTTTAGTGTCTGTTTCTCTCTTGCACGTTACAATAAAATTAATCTGCCTTTAAAAAAAAAACATTTCAGAAGTCAGGCTCTTCCTTAATTTGAGCTAAATTACTCCCAGTAGTCAAAATTAGGATGGGATATTCAACAGAGTTCCAAAATGTGTGGTCTCCATCACCACAGTCCCCCAGTTAGAGGACCTGGAAATAATCATTCCTTTACTAAATAATACACACTTGACTCTCTTTGTCAAATTTGTAAAATCATTAAGGTGCTCATTAACTGCACAGCCACTACAACTTTCAAAACAGCCACCTTTTACTTTAGTGGGCATTTAAAAAAATTAATGTAAATACAATCCACGGTGATAGAAGGAGCACGGTGAACGCTGACCCCTGGCAGATTCTTCACGGCGAGTTAGCAGCCTTTCAGGGTCCTGGTCCTCGTTAAGTCCACCTCCTAAGCCTGGGGGAGACTGCGGGTTGTGCGTGAGCTTTAAATCAGCCGGTGGAATGCTCTTCAAGGGTACAATTAGTGTGAGCGCAGCCAAGACTGTATTTAAGAAGTCAGAGTTCAGACAATTCTAAACTTGAAAATGCTTTTACACGCCGTCATTCAAGGCCTCAATTTTTTTTTTTTTTACGATTAATAAATTGTTTTCAAGGCACCTGTTGCCAATACCTAATTTTCATTGAGCGGTTTTCTAGAGAATGTGGCCAAGTGTCAGTGTATAGTTCCTGCTTGATGTTGCGTATAATTTTTAGGATATTCTGAATGGCATGTGCTAATTATTTAGTACAATAGCTAATTTTATGGCGCTGAAAGACTGTAACAGAAGGGCTGTAATTACTTATAATAGGAATGTCTCGTTTTTTGTTAAGACCAAAGTGTGGGAGGCAAAAAAGAAAATAAAGGATAATTTTACACTCTCCTCAGAAGAATGAAATAGTTAATATTTTCAAGACTTTGTTACTAGTAACACTGGAAGACTAACCATATGTCCTAGACTTCTAAGGAAAACATTGTAGCTTAGTGAAATTTACAGCAGTTTCCCAAATCCGTGTTTAGATTTTATTTCCCAAAGCAGATGAAAATCCTTTCTAAATTGCGGCTTGTGCGACAGTTTCCAGTACAGCACACATCTTCTTGAGAAAAGGGGGAGAAAGGTTTTCCAGATTTTTATTAGCAAGGGAGCCTTATTCGAGGTACATAGAAATAATAATGCATGTTGCTTAGAAAGATGCCTGTGGCAGCCACGTTCCCCAGAACACACACATTCATTCTCACCACAGCCTTGTCGGAAGGGCAGAGAGGGAAATCGAGGCTCAAAACCCTCCAAAATTAGCACCAAGACTCTTAAACTATTCATACCCTTCCACACAGGAGTTCCATTTCTAGGGACCTACATCAAAAACCAGTTGTGCGTGTGGTGTGCAATTCATGCATCAAAGAAGTTTCCCTCAGCACTTTTATAATCACGAAAAATGAGAAACCATCTAACTATTTAGAGACGGTTTTATTAGATTAGGACACACGCAACCCAGGGATCCCAAACTGGCATTAAAATTATATTTTAGTATCTATGAACTGACAAGGGAAGGCTCATGACTTAGTGCTAAATGCACAGACCAGGACACAGAGCCAAAGAAAAAAGTGGAAAATTAATATTATATATGAACATAGCAAAAGAAACTGCTTAGAAGGAACACGTCAGAACGTTAATAATTATCTCTGGGTGGTGAGTTTACAGATAATATTTATCCTTATGTTTATTGTATTTTTTATTCTACCATAAACTTTTTTCTAGTTTCCGATAAGAAAAATAAATATTATTTTCAAATGTAAGCATAAAGAGTCATCTTGTAGTCAGAGGCGAAGAGGTGAACCAGACTCCTGCACCCTCCCCAGGACCCACCGCTTCCAGAATCACCAGGGTCCGTGGACTCCTCCCATCTGCGCGCATCCCAAGGCGGCACCCCTTTCTGTTTCTTGCCATTATCTTTCTCCGAACTCCTCCCTCACCTCCCAGCACTGTTTCCCTAATGTCAGCCCTTTGTTTCCCTCTCTACCTCTCCGTTCCTTGCTGCTTCTCTTTTCTGGACTCAAGTCTGTGCGCAATCCCGTGCTGCTGGGGAACCCAGAGGATCGGCCGGGCTCTCCTAGGAGAGACACGGGGGTGGGGAGAGGCCAGCATCGCCCACCCCCGCACATCAAGGTGTCTGTCGACTCCTCCCCCGACCCGTCATTAACGATGCGAACATATTCATCAGCAGCTGCCAAGACCCACACTATTAGGTCTGACCACAAGGTCACTTCTAACTGTCAAGGTCAAGAAATTAAAAGTGAACTAACAGGCCAAGAGAACTTCAGATCCACCTAGATCAAAAATTCAATTTCTTGTAATGACATAATGGAAAAGAATAAAATATATATATATCTACACACACACACACACACACACATATATAGCTATGTATATGTATAACTGAGTCACTCTTACTGTACACCCGACACTAACACTGTGAATCAACTTCACTTCAATAATTTTTTTTTTAAAGGCAACCACGGTCTGGAATGCGGGCCAGGCATACAGTGCAGACTTCAGTTAAACGAGGAAGCAACCTATTAGGGCTTTTCTAATCAAGTGGCTGCTACCCGAGGGCTGGCTCATCCCATGGGTTTGGAATGCTTCTACTGAAATCCTGGACTAAAGTTGTAAGGTGAAAGAATAAAATACAATATAAATAAATAAATAGCTCTACCATTACACACACGTGTATAATACACGTATACATAATGCTGGCCTGGGAGGAGACAGTCAGATGTGGGTGTCTGCAGCAGGGAGGTGAGCTGCTGGGCACATCACGGGTGCTCCTGGTCCCCGGAAACCGGAGGCGGCTGGGCAGAGCCCTGCCGTCAGCTCTTCCTTGGGGCGCCCTAAGCCACGTAACGTATCTGCCCCGTCTGCCTTATGGTGTGCTCAAGGAACATTTACTGAGCACCTGCTGTGTACCAGGTGCACGGCACCCAGCAGGGCACAAACAGACGAGGTCCCTGCCCTTGTGGAGCTGACATTCCAGCAACCTCAGGGACCCGTTCACGTTGGCTACGGTGCCAGGCGGCAAGTGAGGCTTTGACGAGAGCTCATGCCAGCCCAGAAGAGTTGGACAGAGACCCCAGGGAGGGAGCCATCTTGGAGCATTAGGGAGGCGCTCTCTGCAAAGGCCATGCTGACAAAGACCTCAGTTAAGTGGGGAGCGTGAACACTTTGAAGGTAGAACATTTCTACCTGTTTCTATTTTGAAGGTAGAGTGGAAGAGATTTCCTAATGAACTGAATCAGCATCTAAGGGAAAGAGAGGAATCAGGACGTCTGGGGTAGATACAATGGGACAATGAATGAGAAAGCAATTTACAAACCATGAAGCACTCAACAGCGGGTCGCCCCAAGCAAAAAGCCTTGGCAGAGAGTGACTGGCAAAGTGTCACTGAGCAATCAGGAGCTTCCCCTGCCTGCCCCTAGCTGTCTGACCCGTGAGGTGACAGGGCTGGGCTCAATCACCATGACGACGAGGACAGTGATGAAATTCCTGCCGACACCTGCACATCAGCCCACAGTTTTCCAAAGCATGGCACCTCCACTTTCCAGTTTCTTTGCCACGACCTTATGGGCGAGCACCCTCTTCCGAATGCTCTACGGGAGGTTTCCTGCAAGGCGGGGTCCAACTGGTGGCCTTTCAACTTTGAGCATGATTTAATTCAAAAATAAGTGCTTGTTCTCCTGTTTTCTTCTACTGTTTAAAAAAAAAAAACCCATGTGCTGCTCAATCTTCTCATTTGACATGACTTTGTAGAGTGTGCTCAGAGAGCCGTACGCCATTCAGCAGCGGGATAAAGAAGAAACAAATGAAATGACTGATTCTGAATTTTAGACTAAGAAACCTGCCCACACTTTAAAAGGAGGAGATGGACGCCCAGAAGCTGAAGGTCCAGCTGAGCAGCAGAGCCAGAATTTAACCCTCTTCTCCCACACACAGGGCACGTGGCTGTCATCACGCACACGGTTTCGCCCAAAGAGGTGGGATGATGTGATCAGTTTAAATCAAGGTGGTGCAACAGAAATCAGGGCAGTTCTTTGAATATTAAAAACCACATTTCTACGGGAAGTGTTTCTATTCCCTTCTCTATGAGCTCCTTCCTTCCTCCTCTCATTTACTACAGAAAGATCGCACTGCAGCCCACAGAAAAATCCTTGTCTGGAACCACCGGCGTCTAGATTCCATTTTCCATATCTTTCCCACAAATCACCATCCATTTGCTTGTAAAAATTACTCTGAAAACTCCCATTTTCTCCCTTTTTTATTTCTCCCCTGTTCTAAAGTTGCATTACTTGTTGTTAATAAAAACGGCTACACCACTCAGTTAACTGCTTTATTATCAATTGCTATTTATGGCAAACAAGCCTTTGGTTATTGTGTTATTTAAAAAGCAGTTGGTAATGTGCTTCTGAAAAACAGCTCTACAAAATAGTTTATTACTGTATTAATTATATGACTCCTGAACCTCCAAACAAATGTAATGATAATATGAAATCTGCCAGCCAAATGCGGAAGACTGTGTGTGATGTCTCCTCCTCCGATGTGCCAATAATATAAATAAGTTTGTTTTGTTAGGCAGGCATCTAAACTAGCAGATTCACTTCCAAATAGCCTTAATATTTATTATAATGCCAAAGTAATGTCAACATTATTTACAGATTATGAAAAATCATTTAAGGCTTGAACAAACTTGCTGTTGGACTGTAACAAGTTTCCTAATCACAGAAATATTTATTGTGGTGCAGTCGGCACGGATTCTACTGTTTCCAATAATGAGCAAATACGATTACATTTTAACTGTTTTAAGTCTTGTCAAAATATTTTTCGGCAGGACCGGAATCTCCCGATGTACCAAGCAACACTATTGATTATACTGTGTAGTGGGTATAACTTCACCTTTTGTATCCGAAATCTTAACGGTAAATTGTTAGCTTTCCGGAAGAGCAAATAAATCATTATACTAAATATAGGCTGTCAGGTTAGTTCAGTGCTTAGCACAACCTCAAAAATTAGGCGTCTGATCCGTGCTTTTTGTAGAGCTGCTACTTTATTTAGCAACACATTAAAATAAAGACTTTTTGATTGGCTCTGCAGGAAACAAAGAAAGTAAAGCCAAGAGATAAGAGGTATTCAAACATTTTAAAAAAAATCACACGATGCTCTGAAAAAGAGTATTTATCTGTGTAGAACTGAATCACTTTGCCGGACACCAGAAATCAACACGACATTATAAATCAACTATACTATAATTTAAAAAAAATCACACAATGTTGCACATTAAAAATGAGCTCTGTTTGAGTATCTTGGTCTTTGGGGTCTTTCATGGGGGAGGTGTTCCTTATCAAACATCCAGGGGATTGTATAAAAGAAAACAGCTGATCGCCAAGGTGGTCTGCCGCACAACTAAACCGACCTGCCAAGGTCAGTGGTGTCAGAGAATTTCGCTTCCGTCACAGTGGGCTTGACTCGCTCAGGTCGACACAGCCAGACTTCCTTCTTCCTTCCTTTGACTTTACAATAATTATTTTCATGTTTGTTTGTTTTGCTTTTCGAACCTCCAGAGTCACAATCCTTAGCACACAGTTTTCACTGGGTTCAATTCTTCTTTAAGACAGTCCAACCTGTTCAGTTTTAAAGATGTCTTAATTAGTCTAATCCTGATTGGGCTCTTTCCAAAGCTCCTGTTGGCAGAGTCAGATTTCAATTAACATTCCACTTCCATACTGCAAATGCCCTTGCTCAGAATTTTTTTTTTTCCAATGTGCTATTTTGGATGCCACCTCTCTTCAGCTTTATTCTGCCTCTGAAATCATACGGCTTCTCAAATGTTTCAAGGCACCAGGCCCTCGGAGGAGTTCTGGCAATGACTCTTCGCAATTTTCAAGAAACATAATTCTGTTGACCAGCATCTTGTTCCCGCGATTAGAAGCTTCAAGAGGACGAGGGAGGCACATTCTTCCGGTCCTTCAAAATCAGGCATCAGGCCCTGTCCTTTATGGACGACAGAGGGTTTAAACCAAGGACATGGGCATACAATTCCGGCTTAGATTTAATAAGCAGCTAGTGAATAGGTGCGAACCAATCTCAAACACGTTAGTACATTCAGCCCCTACCTGAATCCCATCAGGTAAGCATTATTTGTGCCCATTTTACAGATGAAAATGCTGAGAATTCAGATTGCTTAACTGATTCCGCCAAGACTACAGAACCAATCAGAAGCATTTGAGATTAGTTGGTCTTCCATTTGACCACACTGTTGTGACCAAGTAAACAAGCCTAATTTTAAAAAAAATTCAAAAAGATGAAAAATAAATGAGTAGTGCTATGTTTATCCACCAACAACTGAGAGATGAGATACGGAGCGTAAGCAAATGCTCTGAACCACTTTGGCTTTGGAGGTAACACCAGAGCTTGCTTCCATGAGCATGCCCCCCCAATTCCTGAGTCAGATGCCTGAGTTTGGATCCTAGTTCCATGACCTTGGACAAATGCACTTAACTTCTCAAGACTTCAGTTAATTCGTCAGCAATATGGGAACTGTAATAAAGTTTATTCCATAGGGTCGCTCTGAAGATTCCACAAGATAATCCTTTCAGAGCTCCTCACACATGCCTGACACACAGGACACATCACGGCTCCTTGAACAACTGTTATCTGTAGACAATGGTTTCTCAGTCTCAGCACTAGAGACAATCTGGGCTGGAGAACTTTTTGCTTGAAAGGCTTTTCTATGCATAGTAGGATGTTTCGCCACATCCCTGATCTTTACCCACGAGATGCCACTAGGATACCCTCCAGTTGTGACAACCCTGGTGTCTCCAGGCATTGCCAAATACTCCCTGGAAGACAGAGTGAACACTGCTGTGATGCGACGCTGCAAAGCTGCTCTGTTCAATATGGTAGCCAGAAGCTACACATGGCAACCGAGCACCTGAAATGTGGCCAATGTGCACACAGTGAAATAAGGGTCTGCATATACTGGGTTAAATAAAATCTATTATTAAAATAATTTCACCTCTTTCACTTTTTTTTTTTTACTGCGGCTCCTAGAAATCTAAAAATTACACATGTGGTTCACATTAGACTTCTGAGGGATAGTCTGCACTAAAGGATTCGACCCCACTTTTAAGGAGATGACTCTGGACAGCTATCACAAGTCTGCATCCTCATTTCTACTTGGCCACCAGACATCTCCAACTGTCTGGCGGCTCATGGTCCAAGTGGGCAGGTTGGCCGGAAAACTCATCAACTTTTCTCCATCCCGCCTCAGTCAATGGAACCGCCCTCATCCTCCCCAGCACCTAAAGCACATACACCTGATATCATTCTCAACGTGTCCCTCTTACTCATCCCTCATCCCTGACCAAAACCCAGCATTCCATTTCCCAGCCTGGCTCAGGGTTCTAAATGTGAAAAAATTAAGAATCAAAGCAGTGTTTACGGAGAAAAACTGGAAACAACCTAAATGCCAATCGTAGGGGACTGGTGAGTAAATTACAGTCCATCGTGACATTTTGATACCATATAGCTGTTAGAATCACAGGGGAGAACATTTCGCAGGAAGCATATTCATGCTGTGTACAGAGAAGGAAACAGATCCGGCCATGACCAAAAGAATGATCTTATTTTGGCAACAAAAGTTTATCGATTGATATCCACATGGATGGAGGCATGAAACAGACTAGCTATATGAATAGCAGTTTGTTCTGAGAACACAGATGAATTGTAGTTTAATTTCACAATTTTGTTTTGCTCCAAAGTTTTCTAAAATGAACATGTATTACTTCTACAATAAGAAAAAAAGAAGATACATATGAAGAAAAGAAGAGGGAAACTTACTATCTTCATTGTTATCCAGCGTAATTCTACCAACGTGTGGGGTGGCTGCATCAAAAGCACTGTGGGTTGTGAAGCCACTTTGTAAATACAGGGACTGACCACTGTCACCCAGACACTAGCATCTGATGCCCACAGCAATGCTGTCACCCAGGGGACATCGGGTGATGCCTGGAGACATTTTGGTTGTCACAACAGGAGAAGATGCTACTAGCACCTCGTGGGTAAAGGCTAGGGATGTGGCCAAGCATCCTACAATTCCCCCAAGCAAAGAACTATCCAGCCTCCAATGTCAACAGGTGAGCTCACTTCGCCCAATGTCACCGTCAAGAGACAGTGTCCACAGCTAACATTTATTCAAGAGGCCATGTTTACGTGACCAAAGAAGTAGTTACTCATGAGTTACAAGTCCAGATCAAAGCCTCTAAATGTCCCTGGCTGCATGTGCCTGACACCAAACATTCCAATTAAAACAGAAATTTGATTAGTTACCCAATTACTGACACGCACGAGGTAAGACAGTTCGCTGGAAATAGCGTGGTCACCCACAGGCGAGATCGTGAAGGGGAAGTAAACAGAAATTACCTTCTCACGCTCAGAGGCGACGTCTGGGTCTGCGGCGGGCTGGGAGGGCACAGCCATCTGCTGAGAGCGGTCCTGCTGGACCTGTTCTGTCGAGCGTCTACAGTTTTGAACACGGTTTGTCTGGCGCCCTTCACAAGCACTACATTAACTTGGGTTCATTTGAAATTCATCATTTCCAAAGAGATACAAGACACTGGAGGTTTAGTTTCCAGGATTTTAAATGTCAGGCATCCAAAATGCGCTGTGGAGACACAGCATCTGGAAGGCGATGTTTCTGAAATTTATCTACAAACAGGAGCAGCTCCCTGAGCTAGGCTTTTTCAGAGATTAAAAAAAAAAAAAAAAAGCATCCCTCGGAACACACAGGGCCAGAACCCTGACGGGCCTGCCTTTGCAAATAAATAAATAAATAAATAAATAAATAAATAAATAAATAAATAAATAAAACAGTTCAAGTCAAAAAGGAAGTATTTGCTTGAGGACTGAGGAGGACTGTGCTCTCAAAAGCACAAGACCAGCCAACCAACGTGGAGCGGAAGTGCTCACCAAGAGAAGAGTTCTCCTTCCACACTCGAGGAGAATTAAATGCCGGGCTGCAGCCACACCAGCCACGCCGGCCTCCTTGCCACTCCTCAGCACCCCAGGCACACTCCGAACTCAGGGCCCATGCTTTGACCTTCCCTTCTAGAATGTTCCTCCCCTGGATTACTACTTGGCTCCCTCCCACAGCCCTTTACAGTTCTACTCCCTTCTGCCCTGACTCCGCCCTTTGACACCTCAGTCTGTCCCTCCCAGACCCCCATCCCTCAGCATTCTCCACCGCCTTACACTGCTCTGACTTTTTTCTCACATAGACACAATGACACACTAATTATGCTTGTCATTTATTGTCTTTTCCTACTTGAAGAAGGTAAGTTCTTGGAAGGCGAGGTTTCTTTCAGTCACTGGTCTCCCGAATGCCTACCACAGTGCCAAGGAATTTACTGAACATCTTCTCTGTGGCTCAGTGTGAAACAGCACCCCTGAAACTGATTTCATCTCCTTAAAACGGGTGGTTGATTAATCCGATCTATTTTACAGAGGCAGCACTACCACATGTGCAAGACAGAAAGCCACGTCTCTAGGATGACCCCAGGACCAAGAATCTTCAGTCTACGGGACTCATAGAATAGAGGTGATGCCACAGGAGCCCGCTATGAAGTGAGAAGTTCTTTGATAAGGAAAATCCAGTTTCTGGCAGCTGAGTATCACATATGGACCAATTCAAGACTAGACAATCAACTTACTTCCCTAATGCCTTAAATTTCACTCAGAAGCCAGGATCAAAGAGACAGATTTGAGCCCTGTGTCCTGTCTCTTTGCCAGTTGACCTCACAATAAAGCTCTTTCTTTTCTCAGAAGCCAGTGCCATCCTACTGATGTCTATGTACCTTGATGTCTATATGCATCAGGCAGTGAGCCCTTGCTGGGTAACAAATGTGATACTCACAGCAGTAGGAAGAAAACAGCATAAGCACCTGCTGCCATGTTTAAGAAAACTACAAGCCAAATGAACAAAGGAAATTGTCCAAGGTGCTTAGACCAGCTTGAGACAGTTTCTGTTGCTTGCAACCAAAAGCCATCTAACCAATGAGACCCTAACTGTCAGTGCTGGTTCTCATGGAATGCTGTGGGAACTTGGGGAGGGGTGAACATGAGTGCAGGGCAAGTCTTCATGGATGAACCATGGATTCTCAGGCCATGAGGAGGCCGGGGGAAGCACAAGTCTCTTACTGAATGCCTGAAATTCCCTCTTCCTCTTCACCACCGAATATTGAGCAGCTCAAATGGTCTACTCCTCTGAACCCACTCCAGGACTCCTCTAGCCCTGGAGATGTCTGGCCCCTGGAATGGAAAAGCAGAATTCCAGGTGAAGTTTGGTCATCACCACTCTGGGACTGGGTGATGTGTCCCATTCATGCAACCCTGCCGGCGGCATCCTGCCCAGCCCACCAGCCCCGAGAAGATCTGCCCAAGACCCCTGGAAGGGTTTCCTGAGCAGAGCAGACAGGTGAGACCACTGCCTTTGAGGGAAATGCAGCAGGGGGCAGAGGAATGAGCTCAGAGCCAGGGTAGCTGCCAGGCACCAGGGTTCTGGCCCCCAGGCTGGAACAGCAGGAGCAGAAGGTCCGACACCAGGACTCAGACACAAGCGTGAAGTCTGAGCGCCCCGCAGGGGGCAGATGTGTGGTCTCAGGTGGTAGACTCAGCCTTCTGAGCCTCCATTCCCCCCTCTTCACAAGGGGAGAGTAGTCGTGGTGACCTCATAGATTCTGCAGGGTTTAAATAAGGGAATATGCACAGAGCAAGGAGATTGCAGTAAGCACTGCCCCTCACTGGCGACTATTATTATCATGGCAGGGGGTCCACAGTGCGATGTGTCAGAGAGAAAAACCAAGTTTTAGGAAAAACCATCAGACAAGTATCAAAGGAGAATCAATGAAGGGATGCCACGGCGCTGCTGGAGCACCTGGGTGGCCACGGACAGGAAAAGAGTGATGGCCCACGGACAGGAGTAGGCGACAGATTAGAGGCTGAAGATGAGGGAAAAGGTAGAGTCTAAGAAAGAGCAAATCAAAGACTGCTTCCCTCCATCCTGTTCCAAAAGCCTGTTAGCAAATTACATCATCATCACAAGGTCTGGCTCCTGTGCAAGGTGAGCTGGGTAAGAGATGGAAGCTACCTTGTTAGTGGGCAGACTTTTCAATGCACCAAATGGTACGTGGGGACCAGCAGATGCTCAATAAATGTTGCTGAGTAGATTTATGAATGATTTGTGCGTGTATATAGATATAAATATCAATACAGATGTTTAGGATATATATAATATTTATAGTAACATATATACTCTAACTATCATATATGTATAAATACACACATATGTATATGTATAGAATATTTACATACATACACACATGACCATGTATTATATATAGTTAACATTTATATATAAATTAAAAAAAAATTTAACTTGTTCACAAGGATTTGAAGCTTACTGTAAGAAAAATACACACATGAACTAAGACAAAAAATGAAAGAAGAGAGTATAAAGAGTCTGCTTTTAGGAAAAAGCAAAGTGCCAAGAAGCTCCCTTTTTCAGGGATAATGGATGTTCTTGAGCTTCCTGTTGGCCAAGGTGATGAAGGAGACCCACAGTATTATTAATTCCCATTGCCCCACCAATAAGCCTACAAGTTAATTTGGAAGGAAAAAAAAAGTCTAGGGGTACATATAACTCAGCTCTTCACAAAATGGGGGGCTAGGTTATCATCAAGTTTCCAAGAAATACAGAGATGTTCTGTAATTTGATTTCTTTTTTTAAAATCTCAAAATGTTCTATAAAACTCTAGAGTATGGCATGAAATGAAAGCTCAGCATAGGCATCTCCCCACCACCAATCATGGTGTTTTTAAAATTTATGAACGAATGTGTTTCTTTCTTCTGCCGGGGACTGTGACTTGGAACTCCCGGTCCCAGGTCATCACTCCACAGACGGCCAGCTGACAACACGCTTCCACAGGAAAATCCTTCTGGAGAACTTTTCCCACCCTCTAGTCTCCATTTGCCTGGAGTCAACTTGTCATTACCAGAGCTGGCAGAACTTCACTTTGCACAAGTAGGCAATTCAGCATCCACTGAGGTACCCAAGTGTGCGGGGTAAAACATGGCAGGAGTCGAATGTGCCAAAAATTTGTTAAGATCTGCTGCTGACCTTCATCACTGTGTGGGTGCTCTTGTTGCCTCATCCAGTCGGTCAAAAAACTGCAGATCTCTGGCAAGGTGGCACAGGCAGCTGGGTGCTGGGTGCTCAGGGGGACCTCCGCGCCCTCAGCTTGCTCCCAGTCTAGACCAGGATGGGCAGAACATGTGGGAACAAGGGCTACAACAGAGAACAGGCAAAGCCCTGTGGGTGCTTCGGGGAGCAGGGAGATGGCCTCCCACGACACGTCACCCTTCTTCCTGCGGATGCTGTGAATGAACACGGGGGTGGTTCCCACCTGCGCACTCACCCACCCACAGAGGCAAGATGCCCCCGGAGGATGGAATGCCACTCCCTGCGGAGTAATTAAAAGAAACAATGAAAAAGACCCGCCCTCCCCCTTGAAAATCAGGAACCCAGACAGCATAAATAACGACAAGGAGTGTCTTTCAGGCACCAATGACAAGCAGAGGAGTTACATCCCCACAAAGGAGGTGCACAATGGTGAGCCTCTGGATGAATAGGGACCACGTCTGTCTAACTCGTGCAACACGCCACAGGCTGCCAAGTACCTGTGGGTGCTTGATACACGCCTTTGACGAACGATGAATACCGTCATTATTACATCTGCCATTATATTTTTTAGTGAATGAACCTTCCTTATCAATCTTTAGAACCACAATTTCAACGGTATTAATTCAGCCGTCTCCCATACCAAGTGCTTTTCTAAATTCCAGTCCTCAAACCTTGTCAAAAAACAATGCATTTGATTTTTGCCATGTCACATGCCAGTAGCAAAGAAAATTTAACTTATATGCTATCTTCTCAAATGGTTACAGCATAATGTGGCTCATAAAGAACAAAGAATTATTTTCTAGTTTCTGATCTGCCGCACTACTTGAATTTTTCACGTGATACTGAAGACGCCTTTCAAAGTGCTACTTGATACTAGCAATATATGATTTTTGAACACAAAAGCCATTGTTTCTCGAAGTAGTCGCTTAAAAAGTAAAGATTTGGCTGTTGCTTGTGAACTGCAACCATTTCGAATTTATTTATCTTTTTAACACTCGCTACTTGAATCAGGGCAGGCACAAAACCAAGAAACCCACAGATGCCTTTTCATCAACACAAAACAGTGACTTTTC
Source organism: Vicugna pacos (assembly GCF_048564905.1). Taxonomy (NCBI): domain Eukaryota; kingdom Metazoa; phylum Chordata; class Mammalia; order Artiodactyla; family Camelidae; genus Vicugna; species Vicugna pacos. The sequence goes on along the minus strand of NC_132992.1, from coordinate 88,833,208 downwards.
CTATTCTACCGGTCATTCTGAACTTGAGTTCAGTCTTCAGCCTTCAAAGCCAAGTTGAGGGACCTTTTCCATCCAGCCCAAACAATCTCCTCTTCCTCTGAAACTATAAAATCTATTATTTCTAACACTTGTTTGACCAAATACACAAAAACTCTCCCTCTCTCCCTGCCTCCCTCCATCCTTTCTTTCCCCAAACAAGGAGGCTACAGACTGTGTAAACAGACATCAGCTCCAAGGTCAGCAATTTGAGTGGGAATCTGACCATCCTGCTTGCAAAGCAGGCACGTCGTGGAGGGAAAGCGACCATCAGCGACAAAGTAGAATCCCACATGAGGAGAGCCACCAAAGCAGGCTGAGCAGGGTGCGGAGGAACAAAGAGCAGAGACCCATGAGTCTGAAGGGAAGCTGGGGAGAAGGGGCATTTGAAGGCGGCTGGAGGATGCTATGACCATTTCGCAGGCAGAGGTGATGGGGGTGGGAGGTGGGGACAGGAGGATGCAGCCCTTGGAGGTCAGGGATGGAGGCAAAGAGGAAGGCTTGAGCTGAGTCTTAAAGAATCAACAGGAGTTCACCAAGCAGATGAAGAGAAAGGAAAAGCATTCCAGAGAGAGGAAACATAGAACAAGTTATGACAAAGCCACCTAGATGGGCCATCACCTGCACCTGCAAAGGAGAGCATTCACCGCAGTGTGGGACCTTTTCAGAGCAAATCCCCAAGGCTGAAATTCACAGTTCTAACCAGCAACTGTGGCAAATGAGGAAGCGAACACGTAGATGCTTCCTTTGAGTGTAATTCTACAGGGGCCCACATGAGGCTAACAAAAGAGAAATTAAACACAAGGCTTTGTCCTGGCCCTTTGACACACGTGTCAACTTAGAATTTCAAATAGAATTAGAAGATTCCTCTAATAATTATAGAGGATGGCAAATAAGGTCTGGGGCAAGCACATGTGGCCAGAAGTGACTAATCATATCTTGCAAAAACAGCATCCGAGGCTGACCCTTCTCAGGATAATACTGTGGGCGAGTCAGACTGGAGGAAAGGTTACCAGCAGTTAATGTTAAATAGTAATCTATCCGCCACGCGCCCCCACCCACTCCTCCATATTCATAGGGCACCATGGTCCATCCATATTCATTACCGTCCAAAGAGGTTTAAAGTAGCGAATGCAAGCTTGGAAGATCTCAGTTCTAATAAAAGTGCTTCCAGTGACGAATGCCACGGTCTTCCCCCACCAACCTCAAAATTAGACTCAGAAAGGGACATGGCAGGTAGCGGGGCTGGGACAGGCAGGACGTGCCTCCTTTGACTGGGCATCGACTGGGCGCCAGGCACCAGGCCCAAGAGGTTCCCCGTGCTGGCTCTCAGCGCCCTGGGTAGCACCCTGGCTCCACAGATAACTCGGGAGGCAGGCTCCCTCCCTGCTCTCTGCCCCCTCACTGCTTCTCCTACGTCAACTGGCCATAATAACAGTACCTACCTCAAATGACATCATCCCCGTGGCCATGGCTTTGGCCCCATGTTTTCACTCTGACTCTTGTCTCTGGTGCTTCCAAGACGTGACACAGATGCTGCAGTAACCTGCTTGTGGGTGCCGGGTTGACAGCCACTGCCACTGCTCCAGGCCTCTCGGCTTTAGTCCTGGAAGCTTGGGGAACAGAGCTTAGGGATGTCCATCCCCCTCCACCAAAGGGCTCGGGGGTCTTCCTCCCTCCTAGGCCTCAGACTTCCTTCTAGAAGTGGCTTCTGCAAAGAAGAGGACAGAGTTAAAACTCTTCCAAGGACAGAGTTAACTCAAACATCCCCTCTGCTGGCCCCAGCGGGTTTCAGCTTCTCATGTTCCATTTACGCTAAGCTGTGAGATCCTTTCATCCTTGCAGGTGTACTGTGCACAGAACTTCCCAACTCCTAAAAGAAATATAAGAAATAAAACGGGGATTTCAAGTTTTTCAAAGTGCTTACAAATAACATAATCACCCCCATCCTCACAAGCACACTTTAGCAAGGCTAGTGTGTATTACTGGGTTTCTCCCATTTCATAGAAAAAGAAAGTGAGACAAGAACATCTAAGGAATCTGCCTAAGAAGTCACCCTGTCGTGGGAGAGTATCAACCCAGGGGCTTTGACCAGCAGGAAGGTGAGCTTGTACCTACTGCGTGGGGGCCAGGCAGGAGGTTTGGGAGAGATCCTGTGGAGCGGTTGGGGGGACTATTTGGGGCTGAGCTACGACAGAGACCCTGAGAGCTCTTTCAACTCTACATCCTGTAAGAGTCCCAAGGGCCCACTGTCTGTCTGGCTGTGATGCCTGGTCTCCTGGGCAAGTAAGAGGTACTGCCCCGAAGTGCGAAGGGCTAATTCCAAAATCAGAGGCAACTGCCAGGGACCCTAGGACTCAATACAGGGAGAAAGGCTTTGTGGTAACACTGGGTTTCAGGGCTAGAAATGTACATATTTTAAAGACAACAAAAACAAAGACGTGGCTAGGCGTTGGGGAGGGATGTGCTGGGGGCCCAGGACCCTGACTTTTCTTTCCAAGTGTGTTTGCCAGGGTGAGGTTGGCCTGGGGTGAGAACCCAGCCCCATCCCCACCCACACTCCCCAGATTTAGACCCACGAGGGAGACCTCAGTTCCCTTTACCCTGAAACAAGCTACTCTGGTGCCGAGTGGGTGGGAAGATGCGGAGCTGAGATACGCCGAGGCAGTGGCTCTGGTAGACCTTGAGCCGGAGACCCGGTTCCCTTGCCGTCTCCCCACGGCCCCGCGCGCCCCTGCGGCGCCCAGACCGCGCGTCTGCACGCCGGTCCCCAAGCGCGATCGCTCGCCCGCACCCGGCCCCGTGCCTGAGATCCGAGGGAGATTAGGAGCCTGCCAGGCGGAAGGGCGGAAAGGAAACGCGAAACGAGCGGGGGGAAAAATTATACATTGAATTCAGTTAAACACACGAAAGGATGAAAACACAGCGCTCAGAAAGCCAAAAATCGAACTCCCATTTGGACTCCGCTGTGCCCCTCCCCGGCGCGCGAGCCGGCTGTGCCGGGAGCCACCTTCGGGTCCTCGGGTGGCTGGGACCCCGGGGTGGACCTGCGCCCAAGTCCCCCCACCCCCACCCCCACCCCACCCTCTGCAACTCTGGGGCTGGAGACGAGAATTCTCAGCGCGGGGAGAACCGAGCTTGGCAAATTAGGCTTCTGTAGAAAGAGAGAGAAAAAAAAAAGTCGTAGTTGGAAAGTTGTACAACCCGGGCGGATTCCGGAACGAGCGCCCGGCCCCGCGCGCCGCCCGCTCTGCCCGCCGACCGCGGGGCGCCCTCCGCAAACCGGCGGCGGGCGAGGGGGCTCCTCGGGGGTCCCTCACTCCGCCGGGGGAGCCTCATCCCCCAGCCCCGAAACCCCGAGAGCCGGGCCGGCGCCGGGCCCGTGCGTTCCTACGCTGCGGGAGGGCGCGCCAGCTGTGCGCAGGCCGGGCGGCCCGACGACCTGGCCTCCCGTGGCTTTTTTCTTTCTCTCTGCATCCTCTTCTCGTCTCTTCTCTTTTTTCTTTCCTTCCTCCCTCCCTCCCTCCTTCCTTCCTTCCTTCTTTCCTTCCTCCCTCCCTCCCTCCCTCCTTCCTTCCTTCCTTCCTTCCTTCCTTCCTTCCTTCCTTCCTTCCTTCCTTCCATTATTGTTGTTAAGTTCTTCACAGCCACGAAGTGCGATGACCGTTCCGACCCAGAGGCGTTACCGGGGTCCTGGTCACCGCACCAGCCCTTCCGCCCCCTCCCCAGGGCACCAGGAAACCGCTGCCTCCTCCAGTCCCTCCGCTTTCGCCCGGTCATCTTTCCCCCTCTTGGCGTCAGGATTTCAAGGGCAGAGACTTTCCCCAGGATCAACAGCAACAGGTGGCGGCAGGCACCGGCACTGGCTCCTAAAGCAGGTCGCCACGCGTCCCCTTCCCGGTGACACCGAACCCTCCGTCCCGCGCAGAGCAGTGGCGCCTCCCCCTTGGCTGGAGGGCGCACTGCCCGCGGCCGCATCGCTTCCTGTGGGTTCCCAGGCCCGCAGACCAGGGCAGCGACTTCGAGCCTTTTTGTCTAGAAGGGGACACGAGCAGGTTTACTAAAGTGACATAAAAAACCCACTTTGATTTACAAATAGATTCAGACAACTGTAAGAGCTTGAATTTTTTTAAAGGGGCTTGGCTTTTTTTTTTAAGAGAGTGCCAAACGGGTAATTCAAATAATAAAATAACCTAACACAGATAGTACAATGGAATTAAAGTGGGCCGCTGACAAAGTAATTAAAAGGGTTATAATAGTCGCGGCGTATTTCAGGCAGGTGACTGCAGATTGAGGTACAGTATACCGTGTGACAAGCATCATCTTTTCATCTCGATGATGACCGTATGTCCCCATCTGCTGAGACAATCAGAAGTCTTACCTGAGACCTTTAAAATGAATAGGAGGTCTGGGGAAATAGGCCCTCTTTATCCCCCAGGTCTTCTTCACCTGCCTGGGAAAAAAGTGAGGCCAGAATTCAACCCCTTTATGTCCCAAATGGGTACACTGAGGGGGGTGTACGGTTTTGCCCAAGGCCATTGAAGTAATGACCAAGCCAGATTTGACCGAGTTCTCCAGACAGTTATGCCGATGGGTACAACGCCTGAGATGCAGTCCCCTACTTGTGACAGAGACTCTCAGTCCCATTCTACGGATGTGAAAACTGAGGCCGGGAGCGACTAAGTGACCATATCAAGCACTCCCGCTAGGAAGGGGCAGAACTGGGACACTACAGGTAATGCTGCCCTCTTCTGCCCCTGCTGCAGGTCTGAGGGACTCCCCTAACGGTTCCCATTAGACTTGGGCTGCTGTTCCAGTTAGCTGTGACTCTGTGCAGAGAGCTGACCCCCAACCTCCACCTCTGTGGAATTTAAAAGTGGCTTTTCTGAACTTCTGATGACATGCCATGGGACTTCTCGTTGCTGCCTCATCTCCTTCAGTGAAAACTAGCTCCAGAGCAGGGCTCCTTCTAGAAGCATCTCGGTCTGATAGGGGTTAAGCCGGCAGGTGTGCTGGTCCTGGCGGCAGAAGCAAAGCCACGATTAATTCTGAATCCTCAGTTCCATTGTTTTAAGAGGTTCAAGTTCACAGCTTCCTGCATGGAGACTCTTCATTTTCTTGGAGCCAAGCTTAAATGCCTCTAAAAACTTGGCCTGCCATTATCCTTAGCTGTTAATGAAGCTTCGAAAACTTTACATTATGTTTACAGTGCACTTGTGTGAATTGCAAAATAAATTAGAACCCACTGCAAAGAAATTGAAGTTTTGAATAAACGAAACAAAAACCAGGGGAGAATCACTTCTTAGATACTGTATGCACTCTGATATTTCTTTCTAAGGGGGGAAAATGGACTTTGGAAAAAATAAATTTTCCTTCTCAAAAATAAAACATAATCTTTGGCATGGCAGCTTGAGTTGAATAATTCTGCAAAAACGAGGTAGTGAAGAAGAAATAAGGAGAGAATACAATGTGTAAGAAAGGCATTTCTTTGCCATATAGGAAACCAGAAACACAGACGGCATAAATCATTCACACAGTTAAAAGAAACAACAGAAAACAAAATTATAATATGGCTTAACAAGCCTTCTACAGAAGGTTCCAGGTAAATTTTATATTTGCTTTTGATTTTTGAAGCAACCTGTACTAAATTCGGGAGACCAAAAATAGATTTCAAAGAAGGGCATAAACAAAACCTCTCACAAGAAGAAACAGCTGATGTTTTTCAAACCTCTAGCCTAGAAGGTGCTCTTAAAATATATTCTTTAGAACATTACTACTCAGTTTTAAAAACAAGATATGTGTACTTTCTTCCTTCTGTAAATTTCATGTTTGGGGGAAAAAAAGAGGGTTAGAAGGGCTTGAAATCTGACTATAAAAACTATTGTAAAACAGAGTAGATATGTAAGCTTTTATGAACAGAAGAAGGAAACCTTTTCAGATAAATTCATTACAAAAAAAAAAAACAAACCTGCCAATTCTTCATAGCAATTCAATTCTTGAAATTTTGAGAGAAAAAAAGAGGAATGTTCAGTCTGACTTCTTGAAATAATTGATCATTTGTTTTAAAATTAGGGATCCGTCTCTCAAAACAGATGCAAAAATTATACAAATTTTGATCATCCTGACATTCCAATGATACTCTTTCACCATGTTCTGTTATAAAAGCTGTGAGAGAAGAAGAAAATAGAGAAAAGAAAGATAAAAGAAATTAAAGGGGGAGCATCTTCTAAAACACTGGTTTTGATCGGCATTAATACAGTAAATTTCCAGAATACCTTCACATAAATGGTGGTTAACAATATAAAATAAACAATCTCGTCTGCAAAACAAATCCTATTATATTTCCTAAGTTTTAAAAATCTGTTATTTCCAAACCTTTCTAAGAATTTTAAGCAAGAAGGTGTATGTGATGAAGAACTACAGAAAACAACACACAAAGGTACAGTGACCGGTCGTTTTAAGGACCATTTCCGTGTCAATCCCACACCAGAAACATTAGGTTCATGGAAATGGAGGTGATGGAGGCTTGACCATATGTTGGGTTTTGTGAATAGAAAAATCAGGAAATTACAGTGCTTTCTTGTTTCTTTCTTTCTTTCTTTCTTTCTTCCTTTCTTTCTTTCTTTCTTTCTTTCTTTCTTTCTTTCTTCCTTTCTTTCTTTCTTTCTTTCTTTCTTTTTCTTTCTCTTTCTTCCTTCCTTCCTTCCTTCCTTCCTTCCTTCCTTCCTTCCTTCCTTCCTTCCTTTCTTTCTTTCTTTCTTTCTTTCTTTCTTTCTTTCTTTCTTTCTTTCTTCCTGTCTTTCTTTCTTTCTTTCTTTCTTTCTTTCTTTCTTTCTTTCTTTATCCCATTTCTTTGAGGGTGGCAAAGAGCAGGGTGTAAAGTCAGAAGCCTTGAAGTCTGACACCAGCTCTCAGGTCCCAGCTGGGTGACCTTTCTCTAGTTGCTGAATCTCACTGAAGACTTAGTTTCTTCATACAGATATAGATTTGAAAAGAATTAAGATAGAGAGGTATCTAAGTATAGATTCAGGCAGAGCTATGGCTGTGAATAGAGATATTGGAACAGATGTAGACATGGAAAGCGATACAGATATATTAGAGACAATACAGCGTTTTAATAATGGAAGCTGTCTTGCCTACTTCACAGGCTCAATGGCAAACAGAAGGAAGAGACATGCTATTTTTTATTTTTTATTTTTTTTGTAAATTGAAAGTGTGAGAAATATAACATCACCTCCACTGGAACGGTGCCTCGTGGTTTTTCAATGAATTTAGCGGTTTGAATGCGACGTGAGTAAGAGGGTTTGGGAGAAAGTATTCTAACTGGGGTTTGCCCCCGTCTTCATTCTTCTGCATGTTTATTCACTCTGCAATCCCTTACTTGAGAGCTTTGTATGTAGGGAAGAGAGCTTGCCTTTCTTGACCTGCTTTTAAGTATAATTTCTAATGATCAGATCAGTCACCAACCTTCATAAAGTACCTGTCCCGAGCCAGGCACGGCAGACTACCCACAACCTCATGTCCATTAAAGACTCATCATCTCAACGCTGAAGACAAGCTGCTGCTCAGTCCTTCTGGCTGATGAGGAAACTGAGACCCAGAGAGCGCACACAGAGTCCTGCAGCTGGTTGGGGGCATCTGGACACAAGCGCTATCCTCAGCAGCCTTTGACCCTCCCGACTTTTAAAAAAATGAATACAAAGCCCCGAGATGGGGTGCCTTGATTTGTCTGCAGGCAGGCATTTCTCCAGAAAGGGAAAAAGACCCAGCCACCCATCCCAGGACGTTGCTATTGCACTGGCAGTGGTAACAGAGGAGGGCCTTCAGGATGGGGATGTTCTAGCAGCCATGTTATTCCAAGTACGTACACCCATGACCACGGTCAAGGGGGAAACAGCTGTGGGCACCCCCTCGCCTGGAGGCATCTGTGTGCAGCAGACTCACACGCTGTGCCAGGCAGGGTGGCTACCTCGTCTGCCCTACTTTTTCTTTAGCAGAAGAAACTGAGACCCAGAGACCTTGAGTGGCCAAGGTCACGAAGCAGGCAAGTGTCGAAGCCGGGATGTGGCCCCATGAGTTCTGGCCTGTGGTCCGAGGTCAAAGCTGGACATTTTTTGGAGCCCGAGTGAAGGTTAAAAACCCAGAGGGGAGTTTGCTTTTGCTTGGGTCTAGGGTCAGGAGTGGCCTAGCAGGAAGAAATCCTGCCCCCCTGCCAAGGCTTCCTGGTCTCTGATTTCACAGGCTCCACTCAGGAGGAGAAGTGTCACGTGTGCTGTGATGTCCTTGCTAGAGAGTTGAAGGATGCACACCTCTCGGTCCCAGGACCGCCAGCAGCACCCGCAGAAGCTGGACCCGCTCTGCTAACCCTGCGACGCTGGGTCCGCTTGTCATCTGGGCTTTGCGGCTCCCAGTTCTTTCTGTCCCAGAGTCGCTGTGTATTTTCTGAAGTTCTGTGTTCATGGTGCCATCCTGCAGCACAAATTATTACAGACCAACTCCAAGGTTCTTTGTCTAGCGTTTGCCTCCCACACTGGAGACAGAAATGTGCATGACCCTGTGACTTGGACCTGCTGGCCTTTGACACATGCCCAGGCTTGAATGTTTAGAACAATGGATCCCCAAAGAAATCAAAGAGGGCATCAAAAAAGAGAGACAAATGAAACTGAAAACATGATGATCCAGAACCTCTGGGTCGCAGCAAAAGCAGTTCTCAGAGGGAAGTTTATAGCGGTACAAGCTTAGCTCAGGAAACAAGAGAAATCGCAAGTAAGCAACTTAACCTTACACCTGAAGCAACTGGAGAAAGAAGAACAAAACAAAACCCATAGATAGTAAGAGGGAAGACACTGTGAAGATTCGAGCTGAAATAAATGAAAAGGAGACTTTAAAAAAAAAACAGTAAGGATCAATGCAACCAAAAGCTGAGTCTATGAAAAGATAAACAAAACTGATAAACCTTCAGGCAGAGTAAGCAACATTGCTAGTTCCCCAAGAGCAGGAAGAGGCTGAGCAAAGGTGAGATGCCTGACCCCTTTTTGTCATTATTGGTTTGCCATGACTTTCCACCTCTAAGGCTGTTTGGACTCACCTACTGACAATTTGAACGTCGGCACCGGTTCCAATAAAATGAGAAGAACGCGTTTTGGATGAGAAGTTAAGAAACAAAGATCTGGGCCAGCCTTTGAGTCACTCACCCTCACTTCCCTCACCTGTGAAGTGGGATGGGAACACCTGCCCTGCCTCCATTCACAGCAGCAGGGATGATGATGAAGGCACAGTTAGCATCTCTCGAGCGCTTGTTTTGTGCCAACTCAGCCTTTGCACGTTGACATCTCACTCTCACTGTTGACTGGCACTTTTGTGATCTCCCAGCTCACAGAAGAGGAGACTGAGGCACAGAGACATCCAGTTCCTTGTCCGAGTCACAGGGCTGGTAAAGGGCAAAGCTGTAGACTTGATTCTAGGTCGGTCCCACTCCAAGTCCTTGTTAGATTCGAAAGCCTGTGCAAAGATGCTCTGACAAAGTTGGAGGAAATGCTTCCGAGTGCTGCAGTTGTGAAATACATTGAACATTTTTGTTGCCATAGTATTAATTTACGGCACTTTAGTGGGATCTGGAGAGCAGATCTTCAGTTTTATCTCTATTTACTGTCTTGGGTCTTATGAACTAGAAATCTTCAAGACGCCTTCTACCACTGAAATTGTAAGTTTTTACATAATCAGATGCTGCTATTGGTCCCACCCCAGGGAGGCAGAGAGAGAGGAAGGTTTGGGGGAAACTGAAATTCTTCTTCAGGCCCTAAGGGAACCAGTTAGGGAACTGATGCTCGAGTTTACGAAGTTATTGAGCGCCCTAATTCAGCTTCCAAAAATGCCTTTCACATTCAGACTTAATCATGTGGCCTTGGGCAGGGCGTCCCACAGCACGTCTCTGCCTCTTAGCCCCGGGTCCTGCATCTCTGTTGAGAATCTAAAATTGCCCATTGTGCTAACCTCCCTGGATTGGATGAAGGACTCAGTGGAGCAGCCCGTGGGAGAGGACCCCCCGACCAGAAGGCGTGCTCTGTGTGTGCTTGTTCTCCACCTCTCCTTGAGCTTTATTCCCGTCTCCTCGGCCCTGTTTTCTTCAGCTCCCTCTGAATTTCTTTCAAAGTCTATATAGCAAAGAGGCAGGGTGTCTGTTTGGACGGCAGATTTTTTTTTTTTTCTGCCCCTACATCCTCCCTCTCTGTTGATGAAGGTCGTTCTTAAAACCGAGTTCCACCCCTACCTTTCCCCACTCACCATCTCCACCTCCAGGTCCCTTCATGCTTCAGGACAGACCGAGCATCAGGAAAGTTGCGAAACAGGGGAGTACAAATACAGCCTTCCTTCAGGGGCTACTTTTATCTTCCTGGTTATATTCTACTGTATTTCGGCAAAAAAACAAAACAAAACAAAACAAAACAAAACAAAAACAGCATTATCAGCCATCTGCAAGGGGGGAAAAACAAAACAACCCAAATTGTCTATCACTTTTAGGTTTTAGGGTAATAGTGGCTTTTACCTTCTCACTTGGATGCATTACCTTTGCGAAAGCGTAAATCTGCTGCTCTGGCACTAACCTCCGTCACGTGCATGTTAATCAGAATAATCCTCGCAGCACCAGTGCCTGGGATTCTATCACTGAGTTATTTTCCATAAGTGCCGGGGCAGCGTCGGCTAGAAAGGAGCGCAAACGTGGCAAAAAAAGTTTTCCTCAGAGATGCGTTTCGGAACTTTACAAACATTGTTTTTAAGTAGAAAGGGAGGTTGCTTCACAGAATTTATCTTTTCGAAACTCAAAATTCTAAATAATTCAAATTTTGCTAATAAAATGATCCTGCCCCCCCCCCTTCCCTGGTAGTCCCTACGAGTCCAAGAATGGGCTGCTTGGGGTGAAATGAACTTTCTCCAAAAGCAATCAGCCACAACCTGATTACAAGGCACGTTTTAGGAAATATGTCTATTCCTTTTTATTTAAAATCTGTACAACATGCCTACGATGTGCCCGGCACCAGGCTCAGAGTTAGGGATGCCAGGCTGCTGCGTCTGATGTGTTATGGTCTGAAATCATCTCCAGAGTATTTCTCTATTAAAATTTGTTTCGTAAGATGTGCAAGAGTCTTTCTCAGGGCAATAAAACAATGTTTCATTAATGATGGAGACAAATTAGTGTGTGTGATCCCAGTCATTTTCACTTTAAACATTAGGCCTTCTCTTGCTGAACATTTTCACAGCAAGCTGATCACAATTTGACATGCATACAATTTAGGAAGATTGATTCATTATACAATTTAAAAAATTCTTGAATTGCGATTGTCAAATAACGATTGTTCCGCTAAGGAGTTATGATGTTCTGAGAGTAGCCTTATAAATCCATCCTACTGAATAAACTTGCAAAAATTTCAAAGCGAAATAAAACACTTGGCCCTGAAAAGTGATGCTTTCGACGGAGAGTTAATATAAACTCAGCATGAAGGAGTTACGTCAAATGCTGATCCTACTATGCGTAAATCCCAAATCATATTAAGCGATTTGTCTCTTTGGTGCAAGGGGTTGTGAAGGATAGTGTCAGGGTGGAAAAATTAACATTTGCTGAATGTCTGCAACGTGCCAGACAAATTGGGAGAGGCGCTTTCACATGCATTAGCCACCTAACCAGCAGGTAATCACATCCCCGTAATAGGAACAGAGAGGAAGAACCATTAACTCAGAGAGGTTAAATTGCTTCTCTGAAGTCACACAGCATGAAGTGGCTGAGTTACTCACCAGACACTGATCAGTCTCACCCTGAAGTCCATATTTATCCTCCCCTCTCCACCCCTTGCTGCTTCTTATCCCAAATCAACTCGATTTTATTTTTTCGGTTACAAAAATAAATGCAGCAGCATCCAGAAAAAAAAAATTGAAAAAAAATTTCAGTCAAAAAGCAAAAGTTCTTCCATACTCCAAACACCCATAAATAGTCCCTTCCCCTTCCAGCCTTTCTTCGGGTTTTGGTGCCCTCTTGCTCACACTGTTTCAGAGAATGAGGAGTGAGTCCACTCACAAAGTCTCGGGGCAACCCTAATCGTATGTTGTCTGTGATTTTTAACTAAGGAATTTGACCTGCTGGTTTTTAAATACCCCGGCTAACTGGGCAGCAGAGTCTAGAGCACATGTGAAATCCTACACCAGGGCGGTCCTGAAAGGTGGAAGCAGCTCCATCCTCATGGCCTGGGCCATGTGGTTTGGGTCTGTCTCTCCTGCTCATCCTATTCTGTTTTTCACTGTGCCTCACCTACACCCTAACACTTCACTGACAATCTGCCTTTTCTCCCCTAAACACAATGGAAAGTTAATTGAATGTTTCATGCCTTCGCAATATCAAAGAAATGAAAAGAACGTAGGTTTCAACCATATTTCAACAATAAGTGCATTAATTTTTACCTTTTAACTGACACTTGTACTAATTTCCTTAAATGCTCTCGCTGGTTCTTTTTTGATCTGTCTGGCTTTGTTGGGCTGGTGATGAAGGCTTACTTCAAATGCAAAAAGATTAGCTCTCTCTTCCTTAATAGCACAATTACAGATTGTGTGATGTCTCCATCATGAAAGCCAACCGGGACAGACTTTTAAAGTCACACGAGTTTATTACAAAAGTGGCAGCAATAATTTTAATTACTTTACTCTACAAAAGATAGCAAAATCGCCCCAATTGTCTACTGGCATTTAGGAATTGTTGTGGGGAAAACGGGAGAAGAGAAGTGAGTAACGTTTTTCCCCTCCTTTTAATCTGACTTGGGTCATTGTTTCAATAATGTGATATATGTTAACCTTGAGCCCCAATTCCGGAGACCCGAGGCATCCGAGAGTCTGGGAGAAGGCAGAATAAGTTTCTCTACGTAACATTCAGAACGAGCTAGAAATGACAACCCTAAGTACTATTTGTGGCTTGCTATTTAAAGCCTAGGAGAAACAAAGAATAAACTCCTTTAGTTTTGTCAAGCGCATACAATGTTTAAATTCAGCAGTGACTACAGTTCAAAAGACCAGATGTTCTTGTGTATTTATATAATTATTTTGCACAATAGTTTACCACTGGCGAAAAAAAAAAATTCCAAGCATATTGTTGTATTTGGCATTTCTGTGCTCGACAAAAAAACTAGAGATTGCAATCTATTGAATTAATTCTAATTTTATTAAAGCCAAAGAGAGAGAGAAATAGATGGAGGGACCGTCAAATTAGTCTTATACGAAATTAAGTCCGAGAATAAGAAGCAACATTGATCCATCCGAGAATAAAAAGCCGCAAGTCTAATGCACGCGGGTTCACAGGGGAGAGGCTGAAGCTGTTTGACCCATTGTCAGTCTATTTTAAGATGAACATTTGTTAAATTCTAATGAAAAATGTTGCACTTAAACTCTGGCAAAGAGACAATTAGTGCTTCCCCCAACCCTGCCAAGACTCAGGGAAAAAAAAAAAAAAAAGAAACGAAAAGAAAAAGAAAAACCTGGAATTTAAAAAGTAAAAGAAAAAAACGACGAGGAATAAGGACTTTTAAGATAATCTTCTGGAGGATGCTCTGTTGTGATAAAATTAGATGCTTGCAACCAAATTACCTAAAAGTAAAGAGCTTCTGATTTATATTATATATGAATAGTCAGGTAGGAAATTGCACGGATTCCCGTAATGAAAGCCTTTTCTAACAGTAAATTTATTAATTAAAAAAAAATACAGGCCTTCTCAATAAAAGCGCCTCACCTAAAAGGAACGATTCTGGAATATGACAATAGAAGGAGTGTTCTGTGATACAACGTAGTTGAAATATGAATTAGATTCTGAAATTTCCATCTTTCGAACTCTGCTCACATCCGATGAGGAGTGTGAAAAGCGATATTGGGGAAGTGGCAGCAATAGAAATGAATATCGCATCATGAAAGGAGACTGAAACCTTCCTTCATTTAATAGTACCCAGATTTAGTGACTATGGTTTTCTCCTCTTAGACAAAGAAGGGAAAGAAGGGAAGGAGGGAGGAAGGGAGGAAGGAAGGGAGGAAGGGAAGAAGGAAGGAAGATTACTTTTACTTAAAATCTGTGCGAACTGGAGGCTCAGAGAAGCAGTTTGGTTGAGAGAACAGAAAAAGGGCATTTGATGGCTCCTGGCTGGACATTGTCCCATCTGAAGGAGTGAACGAGTGGGGGCGCTAGTTTGGACACTGGAGAAAGAGTTTTCTTTGAAGGAAGTTAGCATTTTGGCCCTCAGACTGGCGAACTGGACTAAACCCCTTCGTCAACTCTGTTAAACACTGTTCTGAGCAAGCGCTTTCTCTTTGCCATTTTGGCTCTTAGGTGCGGATCTGACTTACCGTCAGTGTTGCATGTAGACCCTTGACGTCTGAGGCCTTGCAGAGGGTGGTGCACTGTGGGACTGTCATCCCGTGATGACTGGGATTTTGTTATCTTCCCTCATTGCTGGATCCTAGGTGCTGAGCCACGGAGGAGGCTCAGGAAATAATTAGCGATTAAATGCATACACACACAGCAGAGAAGGAGATGGCATAGACATCATTTTATCTGAAAAACTCGTCCCCTAAAAACGCTGTGCGTATAATGAAAGGCTACGCACTCCCCGGGATAGGTGAGAGAAAGTTCCCTTGGAAAGCCTTCCGGCGTCTCATTACAGTGACGAACAGCTGGCCTTTTTCCCTGGCCCCAGAGACACTGTCACCCTGAAAGCATCTTGGTGACCCTGGACACTCCCTGCCTCACCCTCCCCTGGATTAATAACTGCTCCAGCCATGCTCCTGTTCACACGCCCGCACTGTTCCGTTAGCAGTTCGTGTTTGGTAGGGAAAGATGGAGAGGCAGTCAACTCAGTCCCTGCCAAAATCTCAAATGTGTGACACCACAAGAAAGACACTGTCAGGAGCAGTTGCTTAATTTATTTTAAGTGCCCCCCGAGTTTTTAATTTATCTGGAAAAATAAATAGACAAATCCGAGGTGCTCCTTGCCAACCCAGCCCAGCGCCGGGTCTGCCAGTGGCAGGGAAGGTTTTCGGGTGACAGTGACTGCCAGCCAGCAAGAGGTGTCAGAATGTTCAGCCAACAAAGGAGGGCGAGCGCTGACTATTCCTGGTTGCATTAGAATCGGATACATCACATTTGTGTAGAGCTGACCTTTCCTTTTCCGAAGTTGGCGGCTGCCACACGTGCTAAATTTTCTTTTTTCTTTTTTTTTTTTCCCCTCCTCAGATAGTCTGCAATTCCAAACAGTACCGCCGGCTTCTCCAAGCTCAGCTTCAGTGGCAAGTTTGGAATGCAATCCGTCTAGTTTAGAAATTCATTATCCAAAGCGAGGAGCCCGGCGAAAATTATAGTTTCATAAATATGCAGATTTTGTTTATTTAAACATTTTTTTATTACACTTTGTGTTTTCCTAAATTGGGTCATCATTTTAATATAATTGGAATCTGATGTGTGTCCTGTTTTCCTTAAAAGCCATCTGGTTCATTTTCGACTTTCAGAAACCAAATTACTTGCGGTAGCACCAGGCCTTGTTCACCATTCCTTCTGAACCAACTCACAGTTTCGGGGTGTTGGATGGAAAAAGCCCAAGGCCATTTGGGGAGGGCTTCCTGCTCCCCACTCTCGTAAAGGCTTTCTGAGCTGGGCAGCTGAGATGAGACCTATGCCTTGAAAATCCATGGGAAACCCAAGAAATCAGCGTTCAACTGCAGAGAGTAAACAGCGTTCACTGGGCACCTTCTTGAGTGGAGGGCAAATGACTAACAATTAGTGTGGTTAAGAACACAAGATGTGGCTCCAACATTCTTCTCTCGCAGCGGATCAGAGCTCCCTGAGGGCAGGAGTCGTAGGCTCTGGACAGACTTCTGCTCCATCTTCCATAGGACTGAGCACCTAACTGGTGCTGAAGATGAATTTGCTGACTGATGAGGATTCCAGAGACCTAACTTATAATAAAGTAGTGTGGTGTATCAGTTACCCATTGCTGCATAACAAAGTACCCCCAAACTTTGTGACTGAAAACAACATACAATTTTTTTTAACCCCATAGTTTCTATGGGGCCAGGAATCCAGATGTAGCTTAGCTGGATCCCCAGCCCATATTCTCCACAAAGGCAATCAAGGTGTCTGCCAGGGCTGCAGTCATCTCAAGGTTTAACCTGGACAGGGTCCGCTTTCAAGTTCTCAGTTCCTTGCAGACCATTGAACAAGGGGTCTCCCTCCGTTCCTGGCCATGTAGGCCTTTCTACAGGGCAGCTTACAACACGGCGGCCGGCTTCATGTGAGCAAACCAGTGGAGGGATGTTGCAGTCATCTGCAACCTGATCTCAGACATAGCATCCAGTCCCTCGGCTGTGCTCTGCCAGGGAGAAGAGAGTCATGAGGTCCAGCCCACACTGGAGGGGAGGGGGTGACACCAGGGCGTGAGTCCCTGGGAGCCCTGCCGGAGCTGCCAGTCTACCACATGTGTATGGATCAGTGCTATAGGTCAGGTTCAAATCACTAATCCAACAAGATCGCTGAGCCTCTGTTGGGTGTAAGAAATTAAAATATAATGACTTAGTTTTTCAAATGTCTTTTTTACTTTTTGAAAATTTATTTTTGTTGAGGTCTAGTTGATTTACAATGTTGTGTTAGTTTCCGGTGCATAGCAAAGTGCTTTGGTTATAAATATACACAGAAATACATTCTTTTTCAGATTCTTTTCCATTATAGGTTATGACAAGATATTGAATACAGTTCCCTGTGCTGTACAGTAGGTCCTTCCTCTTGCAAAGATTTAATTTTAAAAAGTTGTACTCATTGGTATCATTCCCTTATTCATTTATTTTGGGATTCAGTGGCAAATAAGACCAACTTTGTTTTCCCAAGGTCCACCCATGAGATATTTTGTAAGGGTTACAAATGTAATTTGGGTTTTGTTCCTGTGACCAACGAATATACACTAAGCTTGCCCTAAGCGGAGCAGAAGTCCCGCCTTGGCTCACTGGCTCTGTTGTAGGGGGACTCAGGTCAAGCCCCAGCTCTGCTGACCCGCTGGCTAGTCACCTGTTTGGGGATGAGTGTCCTCCTCTCGTCCTCGCTCGGAACTGAGGATAACGCTCGCGCCCCAACCATGCCTGAAGGGGCAGTTGTCAGAATGGCGTGAGCTAAAAGGGTGTTTTTCAAACTGCAGGTCCCAACTCACATGTGACTCTGAAATCAGTTTAGCACAAGGGTCAGCACATGTTTTCTTAAAGATCCAGAAGGTATTTATGTGGCTTTGCAGGTGCACTGGTCTCTGTCGCAACACTGCAGTGCAAAAGCAGGCATAGGTAACGCGTGAATAAGTGGGCGTGGCTCTGTGTCAATAAAACTTTATTGACAAAAACCAGGCAGGCTGGATTTGCCCCAGGACCATGGGTTGCCGACCCCTCGTTCAGTGGATTACTAACTAGCATTTTAAAAGAAAAATAAATTAATTCGAACGGAAATATCCATGTGCATCCCTATGTGAATAGGGAAGATGAGTGTAGTTTTTAAATTCTGGGTTTCCGCAGTAGCAGAGCTGTAGAAACGACTATGGCTTCACACACACACATCATTTACTGGGTTGAAATGTAAAAGGTATTTATTTCTGTAGTGGGACTGCAAAAAAGAACAAGAAAGCCACTAAGTTTGGACATGCGAAGTACTTAGTGTGGCTCCTGGTCCATCTCACATGCTGAATAGATGAGTCACAGTTAAAATGTTATGTGAGATGCAACGGGGGTCATATAGAAATGAGCCTCAGCCGCCATGTCCTCGAGGAGCACATAATCTGAACGGAATCAGTCCCCGTGGGGAGAGCAGCCCTCCAAGAGGCCGACTGCGGGGCTAGTGGAGGGGGTGACAGTGCATCTGTGACACCATGGTGACAGCACGCTGCTGCATGTCTGTTGGGACTCCTGGGAGCCCAGAGGAAGGATGGGGCTCTCCTGACTGCAAAAGAGATGGTCTCCAAACCAGATTTGGAAGATTGGGAGGGTACGGATGTTCAGTCCTGAAAGTGTTATAATTGGCTGTCATCAGTTGACTTCTCCCCGAGAATTGTGCTTCTCAAAGCATTCATTCGTTCATCCACAAATTTACTGAGCAACTATTATATGCCAAGTGCCATGCGGGGACTAGTGATAGGGTAGTAACTGCAACGAAATCTCTACCCTGTGGAGTTTACATTCTAGAGGGAGAGACAGAAAATAAACAAATGCATTTACAGTGTCTCATATTAATACTGGCTGTAAAACAGGGAAAGAACAGAGTGATGGGGGCTTGGAGGGACATTTGAGAAAGATGTGACCCAAGGGAGAGAGTGAACCTGTGAATGCCTGGAGGGTTCCAGGCAGGAAACAGCCAGGGCGAAGAACTTGAGTTGGGCACGTATTTGGTAAGAATGGAAACAGTAGGTCTCCACCACCTAGTTATGTGTGAAAACTCCCAGCACGTGAGAAGAGGGGGTTCTTTGACTTCCAGAGCCAGGCAGCTGAAGTCGGCACACAGGTTGGCCCCTCCCTTGGTTCTTGGTCCACGTTCTGAGAGACATGTCAAGGATGAGTACCCATCTACTAGTGTGGCATCTAAGCCACCTCAAGGGAAGAATCTGGACCAGAGCAGGAATCTTGCTTTCTTCATTTACATCGACTCTAAGAACCATAATTAGAAATGGTGAAATAAATAAACTTGGAAATATGGACAGTGGGTTTTGGACCGATACATCTCTTCACGCAGAAGCCAGAGCGAGGATGTCCTGGGAGGGGCTCTCCCTGCGGCCCCACGGACATCTCACAGTCATGGGATTTCCTTTTCCTTTGTGCTTTTATGAGTGCTTTATGGGAGGTTTTTTCCCCTCAAAAATAAGCATCTTCATAATTAGCTCTTATAATCTATGTGTTGTTCACTTTTTCTCCCTCATTTATTTCATTAATATTTGAATGTGATTTAATCAGAATGATGTATTTTGAGAATTTCAGGGAGAAATGGAATTCAGTTTGGAGTCTCCCCTTCTTGTTAGGCTGTTTCTCCCTCTAGCACTGCGCTCAAACAGTCCGTACATAAATACATACACAAACACACGCACGCACACTTATCTGCACCCACAGGCAGGTCTGATCTTGAAATCTATCTTTGCCAATATCTTTGTTATGGTAAATGATACACAGAGGAGAATTGTGTAATTTTAATGTCCAAAAGGAAACAAAATATTTATTGTGTCAATCAACTGACTGTGACCCGGGCCCTACCATGTGCTAGGGAAGCCCCTGGACTTTTAGGAAGTTCACAAACTTGCAAGGGAGTCTGGATTCAGAACATATTAGACAGAACGGGCTTCAACAGCATACAATGTAATTTGGGAGGCGTGTCTGCAAGCGGGACACTTGGGCAACCGCACAGTAAGTGTCAGGGAGTCAAAATCTGCCTCTCCCATTTCTGAGCATCACTTAAGCTCAGGCAAGTTCTCCTGCACTGCCTGTTCGTGATCTTATTTAACCCCGCTTAGAGCCCCTAAAGCAGGCATTCTGAGCCCATGCTACAGATGTGGAGATGAGGACCAGAGGCTGCATCATTTGACTAGTCACCATCTCATCATCTCAGGTTTATTGAACGTACGGATTGAAAACTGGGCTCTGGAGTCAGCCTGATTTTGAATTCCAACTCCTGATCTTCCTAGCTATATGACCGTGGCAATTTGCTTACCTTCCTTTATTCATCTGTAAAATTTCTATGATAACAGTACCTTCCTGTGACAGAGGCTACTGGTTCCATATTCAGTATCGAACCTTGTCATCCTTACTGACAGAACCCTGAGATTACCGAAGGCAGCAATGTGTTTAGCCTCTCTTGCAGACAGGGCTGGCCAAAGAGATTTAGGTGATCATCATCAGATGGGGCTTCAGGGAAAATCCTTCAAAAGAAGCCAAATGGTCTGGGAGATTCACCCTCTTGCCTTTGTCCTAGTTTCCCTACTGCTGCCTAGAATGTGGGCATGATGGCTAGGGTCACAGCAGCCATCTTGTGACCATGAGGCAGCCTTGAAGAGGGAAGTAATGATGGCAGAGCAGAAAGTTGGAAAGATTCTGAGTCACCATTGGTGGAAATTGGAAAGATTCAGTATAGAACAACCACAGCAGCTTTGTGGTGTTCACATAATACAAAAGAAAAAGAACATCAAAAAGATTTAAACCACTGTCATTTGGTATTACTAATAGCTAAGCAAAGTTGCTAGCTGATATACTACCTTATAGGTTTGCTGAGATAATGTACAAAATAATGTAGCTTTTGTCACAGAGCTACACACTCAAAATCTGAGGTATAATTATTGTTGTTGCTAGGTGCTTATAAATGCAGCATCTGAATTTTAAGAGCACCCCAAGAAATCATCTGTTCCACTTAGTTGCCAATACAAATGAAACAAGCAAGACCCAGAAAGGCAAAAGGACTCGCCCGAGTAGCCGCAGGCAGAGGGCCGTGATTTGAGGGGGGGGTGGCCTAAGGGTGGGTTTTGGGGCTGGCTTCTCATCTTTAGGCAACAACTTCCTCATCGTGCAGTTCCACATTCATTTCTCCTCAATCCAAAAAAGAAACAGAAGAAATCTGGCTGTTTGGGGTCCACATGAAGATATAAGAGGCTTTCAGCTCCACAGTGGCGCATAGCTTGTTGTGTTGCAGCCATGACCTTCACATCAGCGGCGGCCTTGCAGTGTTGCAAGGAGCCAGAATGGGCAGATTGCTGAAGAGCTTACCGGAAGGGGGACTGGGAATGCTGGCTGCACTACAGTTATGGTTGTAGATTGTAGTGGGGGGAACTAGAGCTTGAACTTGGGTGAAGAAATGATGGCTGGGTTCCATGGCTTGTAATTGGCACTGTGGCCTGTCAAGAGACCTTGGATTGAAGCTGAATGGCACAATGGAAGGTGGGCAGTAAGTGTGCTTCCACCATGTTGGAATTCCAACTTCACGACCATGAGCTTTTGCAAAGTTTGATCTGAAAAATGGAGAATTTAAAGCTCACTTTGTGGAGTTGTTGTGGTCATTGAGTCAGAAAATAGTTAAAGTTTCTAACACAGGAGCTGACATGGTGCCAGCATTTGGAAGTTCCATGCTTTAGACCTTCCTCACTAGATGCTTGAGAGGATGAAGTAAAATATCATCTCCAACGAAAGGGATTTATTATTTAAGGAGCCCCTTAGAGATATTTATTGCCAGTTCTCAGAATCTGACAAGTTGTTTGTAATCTAATTCATTCATTTATTCATTCTCCAAAACAAACATGTTTGCCTCTAAAGATGTTAATCTTCAAATGTCTTAAAATGTTTATAACATTTGCTTGGGTAATATCACTCCTTGGACTCTAGCCCACTAAAAATTTCTAAGTACAAAAATACTTTAAAGTCCACTGAAGCATTATTTATGGTGGCTGAAAATTGGAAACAACTGAAATGGCAAAAAAAAAAAAAGTAAGTATACTGTGAAAAGTTTGCACAATGAAAGATTAGATTATCCATTAGAAACTTCATGGGGAGAGAGTTATAATGATGCAGACAAATATGAGGCAATCATGTATAGAAAAAAGGCAAGATATGTTTGTGTGTGTATCTCTAATGTCTGTATATAACTCATATTTAAAAAATTAAGACCCAATCACATTTGTAAGCTTAGAAGTTCTAAATATGAAACTGTACTTCATAAAACTTTTTTGTAAAATACATATTATATATACACATACAGACATGAATATAATCACAAAATATGGAGGAAAAAACTAAACTCTTAAATATAAAATAATTGATAAATTGGTTATAAATAATTATTGTTCAGACACAAAATACTACATCTGGTGTAGGAGAATATGTAATACTCCAAAAGACTGCATATGTTGATAGAAATAGTAATAGTGGTTTATCATGCAGGGTATATTATATGGTCCATATATTTTTTTAATATTTTTTATTGAGTTATAGTCATTTTACAATATTGTGTCAAATTCCAGTGTAGAGCCCAATTTTTCAGTTATACATGAACATATATACATCCATTGTCACATTTTTTTTCTTTGTGAGCTACCACAAGATCTTGTATATATTTCCCTCTGCTATACAGTATAACCTTGTTTATCCATTCTGCATATGCCTGTCAGTATCTACAAATTTTGAACTCCCAGTCACATATATTTTTAAAATACCCTTGTTTTTATACAAACACAGAAAAAGTGGATATAGCCCTGAACACCTGAAGGAGTGACAAGTGAGTGGTGGGATTGTAAGTGACTTTATTTCCTTCACGCCTTTTTGACTTCACTTGTAGGCTTTGTCGTTACGTGTTTCTTTGGAATCAGAAAACACAAAAAATCCCCGCTCATTACTAATGCACAATTTTCGAGGCTGTTCATCAGGAGCTTCTGGTGTTCCCACTTCGATCATGTGGTAGGTTGGCACTCCCTGGCTTCTTGGGGTTGAGAAGAGTCATGTGACCAGTTGTGGCCAATGGGCTGTGAGTGGAAGTAAAGCAGGGTACTTCCGGGTTGGAGCATTTAACCATCAGCGTTAGACCTTCCAGAACTCTTTATCCTTTTGATGTAACAGTCAATTGTCTACTGAAGTTGACTAGCTCCATCAACCTGCCTCCCTCAGCGATTGCCAGGGCCAGAGGGCCCCCCCCACCGCCGATCTGTGAAAGGAGCATGAAGCAGAAGTAAACTTAGGCTGATTTCAACCACCGATATTTGGGGATTTGCTTGATTGTTTGTTGCTGCAGCATAATCGATCCTATCCTGACGGGTACAAACAGAGACAGGCTAATTACTGGAAGCACAGTCACCCACACTGTCAATGTTCATTGTCTTTATGTAGTAAGATCAGTAAATTTTTCTTCTTTTTCTGTCTATGATTCCCAATTATTTATAATGAATATGTTTTTCTTTTCCATTGAAAAATAGCCCAGTCAACTTTACAAATAAAACGTCACTGCAGGACAGTATGGCGAGTCTGTCCTTTTCTCAGGGGATGTGGTGGATTTCTGCTGGTCCCACCTTCTTCCCCTACTTCTTCCCCTAGAGGAGGTGGGCTGGCTGGGCGGAGGGGGGACGCAGTACCTATGGGGCCCACTCTGCCCACTCACTGTGGCAGGAGATGGGGTGGAGCCTATGGGTGGGCTTTAGAGGGACCTGAAAAAGTGCAGGTGGAGGTTGTGGGTCTCAGTCAAGGCTCAGAGCAAGGAATTTGAGTAATCTCCTCTGAATGTATTTTAAGGAACAAATTATTTTTTCAAGGTGAGTTTTAACACAGTGATACTCGGGAGCAAAAAGAAGGGAGAGCAAAGAGGGTATCTTTCACTCCTTTCCTTCGCTTTTTTTTTTCAGGGAGGATGTAATTAGATTTATTTATTTACTTATTTATTCAGTGGGGGTGCTAGGGATTGAACCCAGGACCTCGTGCACGCTGAGTACGCGCTCTACCACTTGGGCTATACCCTCCCTTCTCCACTTCTTTCCTTCACTTTAATCTTTTCTTTTCTAAGTGCTCTGGAGCTCTTGCCCAGGACACAGGAGTTGACCTTGCCATTCCAGATCTGAAATACAGTATTTGGGATCCAGCCTCCTGCTGTGCTTCCTTCCCACTTATGCATACTTCTCAGCATCTTTGATTCTGCATGAGCCCCTCCTGAGATGGCCCTGGGATGCCAGATGGGAACCTACTGGAGCTAATCTGTATGGAGGCCCTGAGAGCTAGAAGAAAGACAGAGGGTGATGTCAGATGGGTCTGGTTCAGATCTAAGCTCTGCCTGCTACTATTTTGGGGGCAAGGGGCTCAGGACGGGCCCTCCAACAATGGAGTTAGTGTAAGATGCTTATCTCTTATGAAGGTGTCCCAGACACTAGGACTCCAGATGCAAACACTTAGAAGATCTTAGGGCTGAACCTTGGACTATGAGCAGTTCACAGAGAAGCCAGTCAAGGCGTTCTATGTCAGGGAGAAAGCATGAAAAAGGCTTTCAGTGCTTAAAGATATATGAGGCAGAAGGGACCACTTGAGCAACTGTCAGAGGAAATGCAGAATCCAATCTCAATAGAAAGGGTTCATTCAGTCTTTTGTGGATGAAAGCAATGATCTCTATCAGTCACTGGGATATTTGCTCTAAGTATGCACGCTTAATTATTTTTCTTATTCAATGACTATTTCTGGGGTACCTTCTCCCTGCCAAGCATCCGCAGAGCACTATCCTCCCCTCCTCCCCTTTTTATTTTATATGAAATAAATGTATTTTGCAAGGAAAATTTATACAACCACCATAGAGGGAAAGTCACATCCTTGTCATTCGCAGAAGGCAATCACAAAAACAAATACAATTAAAAAGACAAAAATCCTTAAGTCCTCATGAGACGTCATTGCAGGAGGCAGGTTCTGAGCCCAAGATCTCATCACTTTTCTTAAAAATGAAGCTTAGCCAGTGCTAGAGAGATGCTGGAGGCCTACTGGCACCCGACGAGTCCTTGCTGTTGAATAAAATCAGGAAGGGCGGGAAAGGTTGACAAAGAATTAGTGTGTCCTTTCTCTCTTTATGTTCTGAAAAGATCTGGAACACACACATAATACACTTCAGGGAAAACCAAAGCAGGAAACCATCGTCCTTGCTGTTGTTTCAAATAGCATTTATGTCCATCACATTAATCCTAGCACCTTGATTCCCCATCGCTTGATTAGAGCGAGACCCTAAAAGGCAGCAAATACGATGATGCCCATTCGACAGGTGAGCCTTAAAAGGTTGCCTGATGGCACAGAACTGGCAAGCATTCCAGTCAGGATTTGAATTCAGATCCATCCACTGACCCATAGGACCTTTTATTTGTCATCATGACTTTTCCTTGGCTAAACATGTAACGGCCAGGCTAATCTGCTACATGGACAATTTCCTATTTTCTCCGGATAAAATCAGTTTGCCACACAGTAGACAGCAGATTGCTCAAGAAACGTAGAACCCCTTTTTCCTGAAATAAAAACAGATCAAGCCGTTTTCCTTTCACCATCATGTCTCTGCCTTCCCGCAAACACTCTGCGTTGCAATGATTCTACATGTTCCCTCAGGTGCTTGCATTTTTCAGTTTGGTACCAAGAAAGAGACCAACCAAGGGAAGAAATGAGAGGGAAAGGGTTAAACATTTTTATTATTCTTGCTGCATTTGTAGTAAATTGTGTAATAGTTTTCATGTCTTAATTACTTAAATTTTATATTGAGCTATAGTGATATTATCTCTCTTTTTGTCTCTACACAATTGTATTTTATAATAGCTTTTATTAGAACCTACATGAATGGAATTTTAAATGAACACATCATTTCTGTTCCTTGTGCGGTATAGAAAAGAGAGCAGCTCTCTGATATTTGGCATGAAAAGTACTTTCCTTTGTATTTTATGACACATAGCAAGTTATATTAGGTGGGGACATGTTTTGAACAGAACAGTAACTAAGGAGATACCGAACTTCTTTTTCTGCTTTTAGTAGCTTTTTTGGTGAAGAAGGGTGGGGGCATTCAGTATATCAGGAAAAACTCCCCCATGAAAGCATCACCTAATTATAGTAAAATGCAAATGATATATATGTATTTTTTTAACTGAGATTCTCTTTTGGAAAAAATTGGATGTGGTCTATGCATTACAGAATTGTTGGAAAACTGGGTGTTAAATTACAATATCAGATTTCATCTCTTAATGCAGCAGCTACGTCTATTTTTTTAATCCAATAGTTAATATGACGTGTAGCAAATTGCACACGTTGTGTCCCACTCTGGCTCCGTTGAAAAGGCTGTGATCTTTCCAACATGGAGTTTTCAAAATAAACCAATAACTTGCATTTGAAGAAATGCAGGAAGAGCTTCAGGACAGAGCTGAAAACGGTTTTTGTTTGTTTGTTTGTGCGTTTTTTTCCTGTCTCCCCCCACTTTTTTAACCAAGTATAGAGGAGTCAGTAAATCAAAGTCTCTCGCATCTAGAAGCTCAAATACAAAAGGGAAATATCTTGACAAAGGATGCAGTGGGTACTTGAGAATGATGGCTATAGAAATAAATGTGAAGAAATATTATAGATGCATATTTAATATTGTTGTGTTTATTGCTTCATTTATAAAAGTCAACCAGCTAGAAACTGTGAATGAATAAACTCCTCGCAGGATATGAGTTAGATGCAGTGTTAAGGTGTACATTAACTCTTACAGTTCCCGACGTAATTAATTTAAAAAGCCACTGCTTCTTGATAATGAACAGGGCTCTTCTGGCTGGAAGAAAAACATGCAAAAGCAGTAGGGATTTGCTCCTAACCAGAGTCCGTCTCTATCTTTTCGGTTATTGCCCTCCCCAGAATAAATCTGCTCTCAGACCAGCTCATGTGACCTCCTCTGCGAAGCCCCTCAGGCTTCGTTGGAAACAATCGCTCGCCTTATTGTGGCCCTCGCTGTGCTTTGAGTCTCAAGACAGGCTAACTCTAGATCCCTGCTGAGTGGGGAGTCCTTCTGGGGGGGGGGAATCTTGCCGGAGGATGTTCATATTCACAACACCTAGTCCATTTCCTCTCCCACGTTGGATGCTTAAAGGCAATCCTGGTAGCGTGCCGTTGAATTATGCCAATGCGACGTCCCCTGCTCAGTACAGGCCTCGGTTTGCAACCCGACCTCAAAGGGATGAATACACTGCCCCTGTCCTCAAGAAAGGGCATGCTTGATCGGTTAAACAAGTCATAAAACAGAGAGGCTTAAGATGATTAAGTGCAAATTTGGAGTCACACACTAGAAGCTCAGAGGATTGGACTCAATGGGGTAGTGTTCCAAAATGAGAATGATAACCCTGTAAAGTACTCCGTAAGGTTTGGCTCAGTGTGTATTTCTGAGAAAGCTGTCTTTTCTCCTACAACAGTCAGTTGGTCCTCATGTTTCACCTTAGGTCGTATTTTACCTTGAGGGAGGGAGGGAGGAAGCAGGAAGGAAGGAAGGAAGGAAAGGGAAGAGAGGAAAGAAAAACACAGAAAGCTCAGACTCCTCTCTTCTTTCCATGATTTTCCAATTACCAACTCAAGTCTGTTTCCAGATGCTGATTCTTTTTCAATCTGCAATACAACATCCCTCCCTGGACAGGGACGAGCCCTCTTTCCAAGTCACTGCAGCCCCAGGGTGGCCAGCACAGGTCCCTTCATCTCTTCCGCCCAGCCCCACACTTCCTTCCCTGCTCTCCATCAATCACCAACGATCCAAGGGCTTTTCTGCTCCGAGATTTGGTTCTTTTCGCTGACACTCCCCACCCAGCACCCGCACTCCCCCCTCCCCTTCCGTCCACTTTTATTTCTCTCCTCTTTTTATTAACATGTCCACACTGTTACTCACCATAAAGGGTTTCTTGTGGAACTAATTTCCCCACATTTGTCTAGGTGTTATATGGATGCTCCAAATGGAGATCAAGAAGCACAAAAATAGATTTTGTTGATTTATGAGACCTCGCTGTTTTCAATTCCCCATCAGTATGGGCAGGCACGACGCAGTCAAGAAATGAAGCATCTGCTTCCCCCACGTTTCATTTGTGAACTTTAGCACCAGATGTAAATCATTCATAAAATCCCAAAGTGTTGGAAGGTACTCATCCCTCGGTTTCACTAACATACACTCCACATACTGTACCCAGTGCTGTCTCTCATTTGTTACAAATGATTGGAGCAGAATTTTAATGATGACCGGAAATAAATTTTCAGCAACCGGGGGAAAACAAACAAAAACAAAAACCAGGTAGTTCTGCGAGCCCTCGCATGCACGGCTTGTTCATCAGAGTTCTTCCGGAAGCAAACGGTATCACATTAGATTATCACAACCCAACATCACCACCTGTAAGGGACCTTAAGGGAGATGAGATATATTGGCTTGTGGCTCTTCTTCTTGATTCTTTTTGGAGGTGTCAGATCTGCCTTAATAAAGAATCTCTTGAAAGCAACTGGAAAGGGTATTCGCTTCTGGTTGATCAGTGACCCCACCTGCCTTCCTGGCCATACCCTTCACATCTCCATGACTGTGTTCAGACATTGAATTACATGTACTGAGCATCTGAATAAGATACAGTTCCTCCTTCCAAGATGCTCATGGTCTTACGGAGGGTAGGGGACAGGGGATGGGGAGGGAGGCCAACATGTATGTCAACAACCACACTATGGAGTGTGCGCTGGGCTTCTCTCGGTCTGCCTGTCCATCTTCTGGAAACAGCAAATCCGCTTCCTTGGGGAGGCGGGGACTTGGATGGGCAGGTCAGTTGAGCTCTGCCGTCTTCCGGCCAAGGAAAGGGCAGCTGTCCCCGGCAAGTTCAGGTAACCTGTGAAGTCAAGTGACCCAGGAAAGAAAATGGTCAAAAGCAATGCACTTCAACAGGGGTAGCTTCTGCTTCAGGGTCCTCTGGGGGGGCCCCAGTTCCATGCCCTTCCAGTCAAGTCTCTTCCAAGAAAGTCATCTAGAGTCAGTTTTGGTCATTTGCCTCTAAGGTACCCTTATGGATACCTCTGGAAAGCAATTATTAAGGAAGGTACAGGGTTCAAGGAGTAGGGAGTGATCAATTCCATATAGACACTGGGGAAGGAGGCAAGACTCTGTCAGAGAATGCTTCATGGAGGAGCTAATGTTCAAAACATTATTAAAGGACGGTTAGGAGTACAAAAGGTGTATTTCCAACTCCTTTTGCCAAATACAGACCAAAGTTGTGAGGCTAAGGGCTCTGGCTTTAATTATCAGAAGGACATAAATCTGCCAGGCAGTGTCTATCAAAGACATTCTTAGTATGAGGTATCATACAAAACGCATATTATTTTCTCAGATCCTCTTAACTCTGCCGAGAATCACACAACTGGAGACTCCCAAGCTCTAGCTCTTTGGACTGTATCAACTGCCTTTCTTGCTTTCTGTTCAGAAGAAAGGCTCCCTTTGATTCCTTCCAAAAAGAAATTCTAGAATTCTAGAAACTTCTCCTATAGTAATTGTGGAAGATGCCGGGAGGTTCCTGTGTGGTGCATCCTTGGCCCTTTCTCTCTTACAGAGACTAGAATAAGTGGTGAGCATATGTGGAGAGAGGGGGTACCATTTGGAATTTCTACAATTTCTACATTTTCTTGTTGCTTTCAGGTCAAAAAGAAAGAGGGATGCCGCATTTAATAGCTGGATTGAAATCTTAATGGGAATACTTACTTTCTCTCGCCAAGAGTTCATCCACTCATTCCTTTTTGCGTCCATTTGCTCCTTTACCAATCAATTCATTCATTCTTGATGGTGCTCCTTGAAGATTCATTAACTCATAGGATAGTCATGTTATATAAACATAATGAAAAGCAGACTGAGTTTTCTCTCCAAAATTCCAAAGAGATGATATACTAAATAGAAAAAACATTGGTCTGGGCATCCAGAGACCTACATTCAAGACCGAACACCAAAACTTAACTAGCTGTAGCACCTCGTCCCTGCCTCTCATTCCTCTTCTTTAAGCAGGAATCGTCATCTCTGCTCTGCCTGCACCAGAAGGTGGTCAGAAGCACCAACTGAACTTGAAGAGCTGCCAGTTCTTTGCTTGGTAATGCAAACTGCCAGTCAACTACCTGATATTCCCTGGGTTCTAGCCTCCCTCCCGCCACTGGGAAGATAAATAAGCTTGTAAAGTAATTTCCACTCTCTGCACCCGCTTTGCCTCCAATGGGATGTGAAAGCGGGAGGGGGTTGGAACACCCAAATACAAATATTCTTTGCAGCTCAAAAGATTTGTGACTCTCTCAAGTGACTTTTCACCATGTATTTCAAGAGGTATGGTCCAAGACGTTGGTCCACTTGACTGCTTTTTAAGACTTGTCACCACGAAGTTGCCCTCGCCTGCTGCATGTCCGCAGCACCTGAGACTTCTGATGGGATGTGTAGGGCAAGCAGTAGACACTTCACATGCTCTGATGGACTGTCACCTTGCTGATGCCTGCGTCAGGTTAAAGAGATGCTGGACACTGACTGAGCGCCCATGATGCCCAGACAGTGAAGTTATACCCTAACCCTAGTCAATGTCCCATGTCCTTCTCCTCCCTGCAGAAGACAGCCCTGTGCGTGACTTTCCTCAAGCCTGACATCTTGCTTGCCTGTGTCTTCTTCTCCAAGACACCCTCTGCGTCTCAATCACTCTCACTTTTGAAATCTTGGTAATAGCACCTCACCGCTTTGGAGTGCTCACTCCCTGTCTGCTGCTCTGCTGGGAGCTTCGCATGCCTCATCTCAGTGAACTCTCACAAGAACATTATGATGAAGGTCCTAGTACTGTTCATAGTAGAGCCTGGTGGAACCAAGCCAGACCTAGAGTCTAATGCTTAACCATGGGGCCCACGGCCATCTTTGAAAGTATTTTTCCCTCTCTGTTTCTATCCTCTCATTCTCTTGACACACTCACGTGCACATGTGCTCACATGCACACGGTCATACATGCACACACATGTGTTCACCAGCATGTACAGGGCAGATAAAAAATGGAAGAGGATGCCACCCAGCGAGTCCTGAAACCTTGATCAAGTCATGTGCTTTCTCTTGGCCTTAATTCCCAATATTAGCATCTTTAAAATAAGGCCATTGTATGTCCTTTAGACCTCAACCCTTAGCTCCTTTTTCAGTTTAAGGAAATTTTCTCCTACCATCTTTATTATAACTTTTATTTCTACTGTTCCAGTTTCTTTCTTCCTTAAAATGTGTGATCAGTGATCTTTCTTTCTGTTATCTGTACTGACCCTACACTCTCTCATCAGTCTTTCTTTTTTCCTTTGCTTCTTCATGCCAGGAGGATTCTCAGGTTTGTCTTAACCCCAATTTTTCATGTCAATTTTCTGTTTTCTACCCTAAAAGCAATGTAAATTTGATGATCCTACTCCATTTGTATTTCCTTACGTTCTTTTCTTATTTTACCTCTTGATTTTTGCCTCTTTGCCATCATGTCCACTGGGATTTTTTTTTTCCTTTAGGCTTTTTTCCCTTTTTCTAGAGATGTTCCCTCCCTTATGCTGTAAGTACTCTCAACATTTTTAAAAATTAGGAAACAAGAAAAAATTGTCCTGGATGCCTTAAAGCCACCAGAGATGAGCATCTATGTTATCTTTCACACAGACGTGGAAGCTGTGTGTGTGTGTGTGTGTGTGTGTGAACGTGGGGAAAGATGGAGAGGCTATGCCTTTCCAAAGACGAGGGAACCACCGACTTCCATGTCCTGTCCGGCTGAGTCAGGTTCCTAGGTGGCTGCTGTCACATCCGTCACCACCCAGCCTGCTCAGTGCCAGCATTCTCTCTTCCTCTGGGTGACTCGCTCTGCAGGAGGAAGAGAGAGGAAGCCCTGTGGCCGGTGGCGTCACAGGAAGCTTGGCAGGCTGCCACCCGAGCCCCGGTGCGGGGAGTTTAGATGTCAGGGCGTGGGAACTAAAAATATTAAGTGAATATTCAAGGGGCAGATGCGCGGTGGGTGACGCTCCCATCAGCTCTGTCCTTAACCCACCAGCACCTGCCAGAGGAGCTGGGGGCTCCCAGTGCCCCTCACCCACCGAGACCCAGAGGCCGTATAGAAGGTGCTTCCTCACACTCCACTGTCCCTTGTGCTTCCTTTGGGAGGCTACGGAAAAAAGGCAGATTCTCCTTCGGAAGCTCCGGCCCAGTCCATGAAGGAGCCCAGCCCGAGGGCCCCCCGCGTTCCAGGCCCGCACGCAGCTCAGAGCGGCGGCCTTTGCCCCCCTCCCCCCTCCACCAGCTCCGGGATGACTCAGCGAGCATCTTTCCTGTTTTAGCTGATGCCGAGTGTAATCCAATGTGACTAAAGATTCTCCTTGTGATGAATCACGCACCCAAGCAAGGGAAGCTTTAGGAAAAACATGGCTCAAAAGGAGATTGTCTCTGTGTGGCAGGGGCAGGTGTGGGTGAAGAGGGGTGTTTCTCAGCGTCATTTCAACTCTTTTTTTTTTACGGACCCTCAGCCAGTGTCAAAGTTCCTCAGAGTTATTTGAGGAAATGCTCTTGGTTCACGCAGCTCTGTCTCCCGGTGGCAGGGCACTGCCGAGCCGGCAGGAGGAAGATAGGAGAGTGTTCAGGAGGGGAGCCTGTCTTCTTGGGCCTGACTTTTGTTTCTGCTGTTTACAATTTGCCGAGATGCGGACTCAGCCGCCGCAAAGCCAGAATACCGGTGTAGATCTCAGAATGGTCAGGGTCGGGGCCTTGAGGATCAGCTGGTTCAAACTCTGACTTCCTGGATGATGAAACCCTGAGTTTCAAACTGCATGACGTGTCCCACCTCTGGGCCCCCATTCATGGCCCATGTCAGTGCACCAGTCCTGGCGCCATTATGGTCAGCAAAATAATGCTCCCCCAAGGATGTCCACTTTCACTACCCTAAACCTGTGACTATGTCATTTTTCATGGAAAAGGGGACTTTGCAGATGTGGTTAAGATCTTGAGATGGGGAGATGCTCCTGGATTATCAGGTGGATGGGACAGACTACAACTGTCCTTACAAGAGGAAGGAGGTGATGAGAGAAGTGAAGGTTGATATGATGGTGGACACAAACCAAGGGGTGAGGTCAGCCTCTAGAAGCAAGAAAATGCAAGGAAACATTCTCCCCTAGAGTCTCCAGAAGGCAACCCAGCCCTGCCAGCCCATTTTGGACTTCCGACCTCCAGGGCAGTTGGATAATAAATCCGTGTGGTTTCAAGCCACTGAGTTTGTGATTTGTTACAGCAGCAATAAAAACCAAATGCAGTCCATTTCTCTTTCTCGTCAGTCTCCTCCGTGAGGCACTGAGCTGTCCCTCTTCCAGCTCTGGGACTCCAGACCCTGCACAGTGCTGGGCACAGATCTAGATGCTCAGTGAACACACCTGTGACCACACAGAGTCCTCAGAGAGGACATGACGGGCCGGAAGGGGCAAAGGCAAGGCTGAGCTCAGCGCCCTGGTCTCCCCAGCATCTTTCTCCTGCAGCCCTCTAGCTGACAGCGGACACCCTGCCTTCTCCTGGACCACAGCCCCAGCCTCTGCAGCACCCGGGACACCTCTCCATTGATCAGGCTTGGCCCTTGGTGAGGAAAAGGAGCCAGAGAACAGAAATCCCATCCATCCCAGTCCTACCTCCCAAGGCTTGACTTTGGATGCAATTCACTGAACGCTGTCTGTACGCCAGGCCCTGAACTAAGCTCTTTATCTGATTTAACTTAACCTCACAACCGTCAGGTGCAGCGGGTCTATTATGATTTCTGTTTTTCCATATGGGAACCAAGGCTCAGAGAGAGAAAAGAAATAAAAGGCAATAAGGCACCGAGGAGATCTGTCTGACTCCGCAGTCCTTGCTTCTAACCCCTGTACTGTGCCCGTCCAACTGGAAACCCTGTCCCTTGTCTGGTAACAGGGAGACGGGTAATGCTCACACCAGGGAGTGTGGAGAACGTACTCATTCATCCATTCAAGAAACTGTACTGGGCATCGGCTGGGTTCCAGACACCATTCTGGGCACCAGGCAATACAGTGGTGAACAAAATGAGTATCTACCCCCAGAAACTGGTGGAGAGACTCCCTGTACGAACAGACAAATGTATGACATCAAACAACATCAGGTAAAGGCTATGAAGGATGCTTTTAATTAAAGAAAATAATATTAGAGAAATGTGCACGGTGCCCAGCACATAGCAGGTGCTTGAAAAAGGTTTGCTGAGTGTCTGACTGGACGTAAGGGCACGAAATCAATTCCCTCACTCTGAAATAAACACCCGTGGCTTCTGAGCACCAGGCCAGGTGGGCTGGGGACGGGGGTAGGGGGACACCCAGTGGGACCCTTGTCCTGCGAAGTGGAGGCTGAGGCAGCATCTCTGGTCTCATGAAGCTCCTGCCTCGATGGTCATGAACTTGTGGCTGACACCAACAACAAAGAGAGCGCCAGTAATAAGAATGCCCTGCACTGAGACAGCGGCCTCCAGGCTCTTCTCTCTGCCTCTGCCTCTGCCTCTTGTCCTCCATTCTGCCCCAGGAGCGTCCTTGACCCAGAAACCAGTCCCATTCCATGCACTGTTGCCCAGAGGGGAACCATGAACTCACACGTCTACACAAGCAGGCGTAATGAAGCAGGTCAGGTGCAGAGGGCATCTGAGAGATGAGAACAGTGGGAAACTGATTTTTTTCTTCCCCCAAGAGAAGTCAGAAAGTCTTATGATCGGAGTGCCCAGATTTTCTAAATGTTGGTAATTTAAAACATGGTGAGCCACGACAATTTGCCCCATGGAGGGTGACGCTTAGGGAGGCCAGACTGCATCCCAGAGCTGCCACCCGGGCACCCGACAAGAGGTAGGTCAGAGTAGCAATAATGATGGTGGTGATGGTGACATAAAGCACTGCACACCCGCCAGCCACGTTCTGGGACTTTACAAGCAGTGAGATGCATGCGCCTCTAACGGGTCTAAGTATTCCCATTTTCAGGAGGAGGAGACAGAGGCTCAGAGGAGTGAGCTAGCTTTCGCAAGGCCTCACCGCCAGCGGGTGGCGTAGCTGGTCCAAATCCTGGAGGTTGGCTCCCGCTCCTCCCTGGAGGATGTCTAACCCCGGCGCATCCTACCTGTCAGATAGAGGCTGAGTACAGGTGTGCTGATGGCTGCTGCGCGAGGCAACGCTGAGAGATACAGCTACACAGGATGTGATGTCTCGGTCAGCCCTGGAGGCTGGGACCAAGGCCAGGGGTGACGAGACTTCTCCAGGGACCGAGGGTCTCTGGATGGGGGTCTATGCAACCCTCGGTCTCCCTCCAAGGCATCTGAGGACTGATCAAGTCCCTTTCGACTTTGCTTAATGCTTCGCCCATTAGTTTTATTCAGAGCCCTGTATGTGTTTGAAAATATTCCTCTTCATTATTCATATTGTGCCACAAGAATGATATATTTGAAGAAATCATCATGAATAAAGTGGCCAATTTAGCAGGGAGATTTACTAGGAAAATACTCCGTAAAAAATAGTCAGCCACCACATTTTCTGGGAGAAAGGGGAAAAAAATGCTGTTTGGGCCTTCACAGCGATAGAACAATGCTCATCACTGTGGGATCCTATTCAATAATGTTTCGGATAACAATTCTCGGACGAAGAAAGAGAAATTTATTTTTAATGATGATGAAAGAGGAAACAAAGTGGCTTCGATTTTAATGAAATCCACTTGCAGAAAAATAAGTCATCCTCTTTTCCCTCGATCGTTCTAAAATAGTTTTGGGGAGGGTAAACATGTGGATACGTTAAAAATAGAGTTGCTAATAATCTTGCAGGTGGATGTTCTGGGTTTGGGAGGCCAGATGGCAGGGCGGTGAGAGCTGGAGATAGAAGCCTTTCTTAATGCAATTCTTACTAGCTCTGAAGTCCAGGGGAAGGTCAGTTAGCATGCCGAAACTTGCATTTCCTCATTTTAAAATGGGGTTGTTACTGCACCTAGCAGAGACGACCAGGTGCCCCCCACAATTCGCATTCCCCCTCCATCGTGCGCCCTGGTCACTAGGGAGGAGGCCAGCCATCTGTTGGCAAATCAGCTCATCGAAAACCAGCCAAAGCTTTTGCCAGCGGCGGTGGTGGCAATTCTCCTGGCTGTGTTCAGGCTCCCCACGTGACCCCCACTCCCTGACCGCGGACTTGGGAAGAGCCATGAGGAGCCGGTCCTTGATGGCGCCAGCACAGCAGCGGACCCCCAAACACGCTTCCCAGCACCCCCACTGCCTTGCATCCAGGTGTGGTCGTGTGATAATCTCACTGGTCTGTATCACGTCCAGGGCGAGCTGTTAAGAAGTGGGGCCGCCTCCTCCGTGCCCCAGCTTAGCTTTCCTCCCTCTGTGGGGGGACCGTAAGGTGATGGTGGAGCCATGAGACAGGAGGAGCCTGAGTCTCCGAGTTACTGTGTGGAGGGAGCTGTCCCTGGGCAGAAACGCCCATCATGAATGGATAGTTGATTTGGAAGTATCCTCTGGGGGTCTTCCGTTCCAGCAGCTGGCTGGACTTAGTTACTCCAACTGCGGAACCAGCCTTTGAGGATGCTAATGAGTGTTTATCTCTTGGAGCTCTGTAGGAATTGCTCAGCCCAGTGCCCAGCATCTGGGGACACTCAATGTTCTCCCCATTATCAGAAGTGCACCAGAGATGGACTCCTAAGAGTCACACAGGATGACACAGAAATCATTCACTTTCTGCAGACAGAAACACGCTGCTGTGAGCAGATACCTGTTTATTCATTGAATCCCTTTGTTGAACATCTACTACTTGCACAGATGTATGTTTTTCCTTCTACGAGGCACAGAAACTCCAGTAAAGAAAAAGCCCATTTGCATCCATGACCCCGGGAGACAGGAGGGGCAAGCGCCTTGGTGACAAGGGTAATTTACAGTAATCACGGAGCAGCTTCGAGGCACAGAGAGGGCACTGACGCCTTACCCCAGCGGCCACCCTCTGGCCAGGTTTTATTGTTACTCCCATTTTACAGATAAAGAAACTGAGTGTCAGTAAAGGTCAGAACTGGGGATTTGAACTCAGGCGGTCTCCAGAGCCCACTCTTTGAACAAGGGTTCCGGGAATGAACAAGGGTTCAGAGCTACCACGAGACGGGGTGATTCTGAGATGGTCCCTGAAGGAGGGATGAGCCCCGTGTACCTGAGAGGTGGGTTCAGGCCGCGGGAATTTGGAAAGGAAATGGGCTCCTGAATGTGGAGGGCCCCACGTGCCTGGTTAGAGAGTTTCAGCTTAGCTCCAAAACTCCAAGAACTTGAAAATAAATTTTAAAAATAACAAAAAAAACAGGGCTTGGATCGCAGGACTTCTCCCCTGCGAATGACGACCCGCCTTTAACTCCACGTCGGAGCCGTGTCTCCGATGAGCTCAGACTCCATACATTAGCAGCTTCTCTCCAGGACTCAGATTTATTTAAGTCCACCATTAAAATGCAAGCTGGAATCTGCTTAGAACATCTCCATAGCGATGAAGGTCCTCAAAACCAGCGCCAATTTTAATGATTAAATTATCTTTGTTTTATTTTCGGTTCTTACATCTCGCCGTTTCCCCACGACTTTATTAGACTTGGACTAACTTAATTGTACTTTGCCAGCCCCACCGAGGTGAAACCCTCCCCAGAGAGGTCTATTCCAGCTGTGAAACAGACAGTTAGGACATCTCTAAACACCCTAATTTTAGTGGTTATGGGCCTTTTTATCACAAGAGTTTTAAATAACAATTTATAATCTGAATTATACCGAAGAAACTCGTCAGCCTTAGGAAGTCATATATTGATGATGTGATCGCAGGGAGTGGTAGAGAATGCTGTTTCCAAGAAACGCTTCTTTTTTTTCCCTCAGGGTTTTGCAAGACATTTAAGAGGAATTAATGCCATTTTAATTGCGGCTGTGAACAGGGGCAACCTTAAGGGCCACAAATCATTAAGTGAGCCTCATGTTATATCTAACATAATATAGATTTTAAAATAACAGCCACAGGGGGCCTGTGCCAGGTACCAGTTGACAATAGTTTCCCCAACACTCGGAGAGTTTTGACCCGCTCCTGAGCCACACAAGGTTAAAAGCCCGTCTCAGTGGAGTCACACTGGGAAGGCCTCACGTCGGAAGCTCAGAAACACTTGGAAAAAAATTTTCTAAACTTACTTTATTCACCTGTTCAAAACTTTCTCACCTGACCAGGCCATCTCCCATTCATTCCTTTGGGTAGCAGTGTAGACCTCACCTCCTCCAGGAAGTCTTCCATGCACCCTGCCACTGGGTCACATCGGTCTGTTCTGAGTTTCTAGCATTCTTCCTGATCATAGTGTCTCACTGGGAATGTTCTAGAGTGGATGTTTTTCTTGCAAGGTTGTAACTATCTACCAAGCTGTCCATCTTTGCCTCTCGCCTCTGGACCCGGGCGTCCCCTGGAGTGAGTCTGACACTCAGCTCAGTAATTTGCTGGACGGGTGTAGCTCCTTCTCAGGCCCTGGCTCCTGAGGGTCCCAGGCCCAGTGGAACCCCAGGCAAGCTTGCTGGATGTGGGGTAGGTACTGGAAGCCCTCCAGGCTCTCTGGCTGCTAAAACCCCCTAGGTTAGTTCCCCGTCCCCTCTGTGCTCCCTACGGGCCCTGAGGGAGTCAGCTTCTTTCCCTCGGGGGGCCCCGCTCCACCGCAGGCTCCTGCATTGGCTGGTTTGAGGGGCAGTTCCCCTGAAAGCAGCTCACCAGTTGGGTCTGTGGGCGCCCGACTCCACCGCCATCCGCGAAGGAAGGGAGGGAGGACCGAGCGGGGAAGACCACACCCCTCCAGAGGCTTGTGTGGCTCCTTCCTCCCCAGGAAGGCCCCTCCCCGGGCCTGGGCCTGTTTTGGAGGACGGAGATCCTCCCCTGAAATAAACAAAATCCCCCGGGAGAAGGAATAATGCTTCACATCACCCAACCTTCTCATTCAATCTTTTACTCCACAGTGTCTGTATCTGGCATAAACTTGATGGACACCCCATCCTAGAGTCAAGGGAAGATGAGCAATTAAAAGTAGAGCTGGTCTTGACCCAGAGCTTGTGACAGGCTGGGTCCTATCTTAGCACCGGACTTGCCATCTTCCTATGCAGGGGAGACTCTGTTATTTCATTTAGCAGATGAGGAAACCAAGGCAGAAATCCATTAAGTACATTGTTTGAAGTCACATGACTACTAAGTGGCAGCTCTGGGATTTGAGTCCAGGAGGCCTGGGCCCTTAACCACTCCTTCAAGTTGAAACTGTCATTCAGCACAATACAATGGCTAATTGCTCCAGTAACATGCACATCAACACTGATTTCACAGATGTACACACACACACACAAAGGAGCAAATTACTATATGCAGGTATGGGAACTCAAAAAAGTTTTCTCAGAAAGAGAAGTCATTTCATTGGGGTTTTGAAGGATGAATAGGAGTTCACCTGGGCAAAAAGTGAAGGTAAGGGCATTTGATGCTTGAAAACCAGAGAAATACTCTTTATATGACTGATGTGTGGGAGGTGGAAGGAGCAGGGTAAAGTGCAAAACTGAAGAGGCTAGAGAGTTAATTTGTGGTCAGACTCAGAAGGACCTTGTATAAAATGTTAGGAAACCAGTCATTCTACCAAATTTAATAAGAAATGATAACAATCAGCGGTTGGATTTCTAGCTTATTTCCTTTCCTTTCCTACCCACCTCTTGTAAGCATTAAAGAAAGAGTTCTGGAAAGCTGTAGGGTTTGGTCCATTCAGATCACCTTCACGGTGGACCTTTAAGGGGTAAGGAGGCAGGAGGCATGCACTGCTTCAAGGAGCCCGCAGAAT
This sequence comes from Vicugna pacos, assembly GCF_048564905.1. NCBI lineage: Eukaryota > Metazoa > Chordata > Mammalia > Artiodactyla > Camelidae > Vicugna > Vicugna pacos. The sequence continues at coordinate 88,793,799 of NC_132992.1, read as the reverse complement.
AGATGGGGGGCCTGCAAGGACATGGGACCCCACCCCACAGTGGGGGCAAAGATGGGGGAGAAAGGGTTTCAGACACAAAGACTCAGTCTCCTCGTTGTTTATAATCAGAAAACCCCCGAAGCTTAGATAATCTGCAACCTAGACGATGAATCCTGAAATAGCGCAGAGTGTTATTCCTCCACAAGGTTATTTTTAAAATGTACTCATCGGATGTATTTATACCCTGCGTCTTTCAATTTAAAAAAAAAAAGGATCTGAGGACAGCCAACATGAAATAAGATTAATAAAATAGGAATAGAAATAAGAAAAAGTGAGTTTAATAAGGCAGAGTCAGCACCGTTGCTGTGACTGAGTTTAGATCTGGGCTCTGAGTTTCCCAGTGACTGAAGCAAAGAGGGAAGCTCATTGTTAAATGATGTGGATTGTCCGAAAGCAATGAATGAGGCCGGGGAGAAGGGCGGAGACTTGTTTCTTGTTCTAAACTCTAAATGAAATATCTCCTGTTAGATGTTTGCAGGAAATACAGAAATAGCTTCATGTGTTTTGTAGGAACTTCACATAAAAGTTACAGACGTGACATTTAAAGCAACGTGCAGGTGCAAAGGGGTGTGGTCCACATACGGGAACTTCCTGGGATTCCAGTTTTCATCCTGAATTTGTTCATCGCTCCACTAACAGTTCTTAATGGCTGTTAAATGCCCAATTGTCTTCTAGGCCCTCGAAAGGTGGGGCAACTGGCCACAGAAGGAAAAAGATTCTTCAGACAGTCCGGATGTGTATGGATGCTTAAGAGGGAGGCAGAGGTAAGCACAAAGGAGCGCAAGAATGTGAGGGCTTCACACACTCGGGGATGGGTCTGGGGGAAAGCCGGCCTGTTCTGGGGCCCAGCTGGGGCCATGGATGTGTGCAGCACACGAGCTTCTCACATGCACATCCCTGCAGGGCAGGTTCAGAAAATTGATCACGGTCCTGGCTCTGACCCCAACCCACTATGGGACCCTGTGTGACTCTCAACCTCTCTTGCTAACTTCCTTACCTACAACAAAAACAGAGTTTGACCCTAGAAGATCCATCTCTGTCTCTTCCAGCAAGAAAATGTTGATTCCATGTATATATCCTCAAGACAAGGGCAGGATTTTTTTCTGCCAGTGATATTAATAAATGAACCCTCAGTGTTTAACCGGATCAGAGGGGTTCACTTTGGAGCCTGGGGGGATGGCTCCATCCAGGCCTCCTTTTCAAACCTCATCGCTGCCTTGGTGGGGTTTTGCTTCCCAGATTAGACGTCAATACCCAACTAGAGATCCTTAGAGATAAATGGTCCAGGAACTGAAATCTAAATCTTACATGCTCACAGGGTGACTAAATACTGAGTGTAACTCACATATAATGACAGTGTTCGATGCTGGGGTTGCTGTCCCCGCTGCTGTCCTCACCATCTATCTTCCTAACAAGGTAATTTGATCGGTTACCAATTAGCAGTTTTCCAGCTGTCCGTTTAGGGACTCAGTGACCGGAAGTGCCATCAGATGAACACAGCCAGGTCCCCTCGCTCCCGACTAAGGCAGGACTCTGACAGCCATTGGCATTTCACTTTGGTTGTGTATAGTCGTGAAGGCATCACTGCCTTTTCTGGGCGGAGGAGAAATAATTGTGGCAAAACAGAGCCAAGGACACTCCCAGCGTCATTGGTCTGACGCTCAGCGCCGAGGTGGGGCTGAATGGGGTCACGTGTGTACAAAGCTCCCCACACAGTGAGCACTGGGTAAATGACACTCTCCTCTTGCCTCTTGTTATTATTAACCAGCATCTCAGGTGTGTCTTCTGGTCTAACCTCCTTCTGTTTTAATTAACTTTTTTTTAAAAAAAGGGTGAGAGATTTTCAAGGTCACCCAGCCTCTGAAAATAACTACCGCTCATGTCATTGCCCAAGGTCTTCAGTCTGCCCTGCAGACAGGGGACACAGCCTCGTCTCTGCAGACCGGCGGCGGGGGTGAGGACCTACTGTGTGTCCTGGCCCTGCTGCCAGTGATGGGCTCTGGGAGGCATCCAGACCTTAGTTCTGAGGCCTTGGTGCTTTTGACACTTGGAGGAGATGACAAGTGGGCAATTGTGATCCTGGAGATCAAAGTCATCCTTCTCAGCCTTCTCTAGATCCCCACTGCCCTGCAGCCGCACCCGGTGTGCCTGCGATTGTTCTGGCGTGGCCGGCGTGTTCACTGCATCTCCATCACCAGTCCCTCCTACCGAGAAGGCAATGAGGTCACTGCTCCTGGCTGAGCGGGGCCCTGAGGGTGGGGTGGGGCGGCCCTAGACCAGCTCTTTCGGGGAAGGTGGGCACTGAGGGTGCAGGACAGACACGGTGGCTCATGCTGGGCACATCCAGTCTGGCAGGCACATGGGGTTTCTAGAAAATGGGCCAGTGGTGAAGAGGCCCAAGATGAAACACGCCAGGTGAATAATAAAAGGGGCACGGGGCCTGGGGTACTGAGGTGGGAAACATGCAGGCCTCAGGACCTGGCGGTGTGACAGCAGGTGGCCGGGCCCTGCCCCCACTGCAGGCCTGTCACTAGCCCACGAGTCCCGGGCAGGCGCTGGGCTCGGGTGCCGGGCCGGATGCATGGACACGAGGAAAAGTCTGGGACGGTCTGATGGGAGGGAATTTCATGGTGGAGACAGATGGGTGGTTATCAGAACTGAGGATGAGAGCTCCACCCCCTAAATGGATCTGGGGGGTCAGACCTGGGGGGTCTTAGCTCAGGCGGCTGTAACAAAATACCACATACGGGGGCTTACACGACAGGCATTCATTTCTCACTCTCTGGAGGCTGGAAGTCCAGGATCAAAGCACCGGCAGATGCAGTTCCTGGTGAAGCCCACTTTTTGGCAGGGAGGTGGCCTTGTTCTCACTGTGTCCTCATCAGGTGCTAAGGAGACGCTCGAGTCTCATTTCTTATCAGGGCATGAATTCTACCATGAGGAACCCACCCTCGTGACCTCATCTAAACTAAACTACCTCCCAAAGACCCCACCTCCTTATACCATCGCACGGGAGACTGGGACGTCCACATCTGGATTTTGAAGGACTCAAACATTCAGTCCACAGCACGGGCTCTGAGCAGGAGTGGCTTAAAACTTCCCTGGATTTGCCAGGATCCCGCAGAGTCTCCCAGCACATGACTAAGCACAGGAGGGCCCCAGATGGATTGCATATTGACCAGCTGCATAACCAATTAACCTTTGGATTCTCCGGGGTTCTCGGTTTAAATTAGTAGAAACTTACTCTGGCTGCTTTCTGCAACAAAGGCAGAGAGTTTATTGTTGGAATGTTGGTGGCGGATGGATCTGACGGGAGGCTGAGATGCAGGCTTGGGTGGCCCTGCAGGAGCAGAACCGAGCGTCAGCAACCACTCAAGGACCACCAACCACCGCTGGCGCAAGCCTGCCTAAGGAGGCCAGTCCTGATCTTGCCCCCCGGCTTCACCCCCCAGCTGCTGGAAGAAGGATCTGTACCCCTTGTCTTGAGCTTGAGGGGAGGCAGGCAGCAGAAGGAGGTGGGCAGCCAGCCCTCTTCTGCTGAGTCAACGCAGAAGCCAGACTTTCCCCAGAGGGAGAGAAGTGTAAATACCAAAGGCAGGTGAGACCGGGCAGCCGGAAACTGAACTCTTCCTCCAACCCGCCCCGGAGTATTCTTGTGGCTATGCGGGGTTTTGTGCATTTGGCAGCTCCCCCACGGGAGGTGCCCTCCACGGGAAAAGAATCACAGGCACCACTGAGAACCTCCGGGACCACCAGCGGTGGGTCAGCCCTGCAGCCCTGGGCAGGTGAACCTGACATCTTGTACAAGGTCAAGGCTGCCGCGTGCATCATCTTTCTGTCCTTCGCCTTATGTGTGTGGGATCAGTGTGGCTTGTCCTTGCTTTTGCATGTAAGCTTCCTGTTTTTGCATTGTGATTTTTAAAATATGTATCTATTTTTTTTTGCATAAAAGCCATTCTGCTGACTTCTTCATGTAACATTGTATCATGAATATTTTGCCGAGTCACAGGAAACAGTGTGCAATCCATTCATTCACTGATTCATCCGTCGGTTGATTCACTGTATTATCAGTTGTCGATCATGCAGCAAAACTGTCCTGGACTCCTGTGCTGGACCAGCCTCTGCTGGGCTCCGGGACACAGCGATGGATGGGGTGATGTCTGGCCCTCAAGGAACGTAAAGTCTAGGGAGAGATGCAGGCACACCGGCTGTGGAATTACATGGTGACAACAGCTCTGATGGGAGGTTTCCAAGGTGCCCGAAGGCACACAGAGAGCAGCCAACCCTTGAGCTGGCTGGAGAGAGTGTGAGAGAGGCGTAGGTCAGGGTGAGAAATCCTTGCTAGAAGAAAGGGCATCTTAGCGGGGCCCTGAAGCATGAGTAAGAGCTTGCCAGGTGATTTGTCTCTAATGACTGCAACCTGTAACCTTCCAGAGAGGTTTTGTAGGCCCAGGGATGACGTGATCCATGCAGCTTTTCTCAGAGATGGTTCCATCTGCTTACAGGTGGGAGTCAGGGCAGCAGCCTTGCCAACTATTGGACCCAAACGGGGATTAACTGATCAGAGAGAGACTCACTAAAAGCATGTTTGATTGATGCCAAAGAGGCTGCAGATTTCCTCCACTGGAAGGACTTTGGGTGGCCATCTAGTTCAAAGAGGGGCCTAAGGAATCAGTTTTAAAACAGAAGTACCGTGGTTTGTATATATTAATAAGCACACTGTGCGTGCCTCTACATTCTTCTGGGCTGGCTTAGGGAAACAGGGCCGAGAGAGATTGTGGAGAGAAGGCATAAAAGCCTCGCCTTCTAACTGAAATAAATTCTGCCATCACCACACACACACACACACACAAATTAATTAATACAGTAGGCAACCTGGCTCCTTTGCACCTGCATAGATACCAGTTAGGGCAAAGGCCCCTGAAACACAGCCTGCCCTTCAGATAGAGTTACCAGAAAAAATGCAAAAGGCCAGTTCAATTTACACAGTTCAGCATAAACAACAAATAATCCTTTTCAGTGTCAGTATGTCCCCAGCTCTCTGCAGGCCAGCTCCACTGACTTTTTTTGGCTCCTCCCACTCCTCCATCCACAGGGCCTTTGCACATGCTGTTCCCCCGTTGTGTACCTGAAATTCAAATTTAACTGGCGTCCTATATTTGTATTTGCTAAGCCTTCCTTCCGAGCTGTCTGTAGATGAAACATTTCCATCTCCCCGTCTGCCACCCCATGACTGGAAGGCACAGCTTTCTGTCCATGGGGCATGACTCCCTCCTCAGCTCAAGAATACCCAGTTTGGTGCATTTTCTGACTAAGGTGTCTCAGGGGAGCCACTCACAGGTGGCACTTCCATGTGCAAGAAGCCTGGGTCCTTCTGGTGGCTTTATGGTCCCTTCACAGAACTGGGGAGCTGGATGAGGAGCTGCCCTGTTTTGGGGACTATTTCATTGAAGGTGCCAAGGGGGAAAAAAAAGGGGGGGGAGAATTTGCACAAGGAATTTTGGGAGCGATAAAAGGGCAGGAGCAGAAGTTTTCCTGTGGCAATCGAGAATGACCCGAAGCCTATGCAGCCCTGCCCCACCCCCAACCTGGAGATGAGCCCCAGCAGAAATGTGAGGCACAGGAAGTAGCATTCACCCACCTCCCTGCCTCCAGGCATCCCCATTCCTTTCCTGCCTGCACATCCCACCCCCCAGGGAGGGCCCTCCCCAGCCCAGTCATGGCAGGGGACCATGATTTAGGCCGGGTGGGCTGGATTCAGACAGCCTGGACCAGCTCCCTACTCCATCCCCCAGGGCAGAGGGCAAGCTAATTGTTTTTCCTGGTCCAAATAGCCAACAGGCTTAAAGAGCTAACGCAGGCAAACTGGACCGTTTCCTCCCATCAGGGCCATGCCTAGCAGGGCACCCAACCCATAGTACATGGTCAATAAATCTTTGCTCCATCTGAACCCGAAATGAGGAAGCACTGGGCTCCGTTGTCTGCGCTGCTCTGATTATGGGGATAAATAAATGGGCTTTTCTGCCACAGCAGACACCAGTCCCCACTAAATTCACTTTGAAGCACAGGGGAAAAAAAGACCCTCTGCGTCCCATATCGCCACCGAGGAAAGAGATAAGGCTTATACTCAGAATGAATTCCGGCTTATATTTATGTAGAGACGTAATCAGACCATCAAAGCAGAACAAGAAAGCGAAAGGGTGTTAAGACAAATGAATTTAACAGCACACAATACCCCTCCCTGATTTGCTTTCCCAGGCAATGAAATATTTCAGAAGATTAAAAACTGGTTATGTAACACCCAGAATCCACATTGTCAAAAAGATTTGTAACTCAATGTTTTCCTACCCAGGTCCCAAATGAAAGAGTTTCATCTAGGTTTTGATCATGGCAATTTTTTTCAAAGATATAAAATATATTGAAATATTTAAATTGCTTGTCAAATGTAAACTCGCCCGTGTCCTGACACTTTTAAAATATATCATGGCTTCAAACATCACTTCTCCTGATAGGATTTTTTAAGTTGCTTTATAATGCATTAATAGCGAAGCCCAGACTCTAAAAGACTACTGTATTTATAATATTCACTTTTTTTTTTCCCTCATCCCCTATAATTTTCAGAATGTAATTCTGCCCCCAGCTGGTTAAAACATCTCTGACATCAGAGAGGAACGGGAAACTTTTCAACGTCTCCATTCATCCGGACGTAACACTGGGGGAGGATGAACGCCTTTGGTTTACAGAGCTAACAGTCATGTTCCGAGTGAGATGCTCCAACTCCAGAGGGTTTTGTTGGTTGGCTGGAGGCAGGTAGACAATGCTTCCCTTTGCACCAGCAAGGGAATCTGGAAAGAGGAGCATGCATTTCAGAAAGACTCAGTTTGCGATTTCTGCTCAAGAGTTTACCATTAATGAGGTATCGATTGCCGAGCTATGATAATTGTCACTGGGGATGAAGCAGGACAGAAAGTTAATAAAGATGACTATCAGCACCGGGGCTGGTGTCCAAGGCACGCCAGGGAACCCGGATTTGTTTTCTTAATGTGTAGTTTTTCGCCTTTTTCACTAAGTTTTCTAAAATTTATTCTGGCTTGATCATGTCATTGGGAGAGCTGCATGACCAGCATTCCTAGGGTGGCCCAAAGGTCCCCTCGCGGCTCGGGAGGGGAAGGGCATCTTCCAGGACAGGGCCAGAGGCGGGCGATGGCCCAGACCGTGCGTGGACTTGACGTCCAGCACTTGTGTTTATAAAGGCTACGCTTTTGACCCTCCCGGACCGTCAGCCATGATCACAGAGGAGGGAGGAGAGGGAGGGGATTTTTGGAGGCTAGCAAAGGGTCTAGGAAAGATCTTGGGAAGTGGCCTTTTGTCTAAGTCGTTTAGGCCCCAACTCGCAGGGCGAGGCTGGAGAAAAGAAACACCAGGAGGAATTTAGGAGGAAGGACCGCTTTAAATGTGAACAGCAGAATCCATGGAAAAGTGAAAAGGTAGCATTCCTGATTCCTGATCATGTGTGTCACCTGGCTGCATGGTGACCTGGGTGGGTGTAGGGGACAGAGGCTGGGCTCGGGGACCACTTTGGAAGCCTCCTTTCGCTGTTTGTGAAATTTGCAACATCTTGGTCGAGATTTAAAAAGACAGCAGTGCGTCTGAAAGGGCTGGTACGTTCCTTAGCTCGGGGACAACGAATGTTCTGTCTCTTCCTGGGATTCAAGACCCGGGTCCGCAAATATTTTCTGTAAAAAGCCAAATAGTGAATATGCTAGCTTTCTCAAACAAAGAGGCAAAATCTAAGCTATCATGCAGGTACTTTAATAGCAAAAGAAGAAAATTTTTTTCCAGAAATTTTTGTTGATGAAGTTAAAATACAATCCTGTTGAGTACCCATTTTTGTAATGCAGGTCTACACACGAGCAGACTGGAATTCTCTTTTTTTTTTTTTTTGAGATAACATTTTATTTTACTGACATTCAAAGGTAGTATTTCCTGTCCTCAAATCAATTGCAAATGTTCATTTTGAAAGCCATTCTTAGCTTGAAAGCCTCAGCCTGGCTTTGACCGCAGGTTTTGCCAACCCCAGATTGATGACAGGCAGGGAAATTCAGCCAGACAGTCTTTTCTTGCTCACCTCTGCCCACGTTCTCTGATGCCTTAAGTTCCTAGATCAAATGGCTTGCCTTCCCTTCTTTTACCAAAAGATCTTGCTTCTATGTCACCTCCTCCGGGAAGCCTTCCCTGATCAGGCTTTGCGCGTGGTAGGTGGTAGAATTAATATTGCCCCTGACACAGCCTTGCGTGGTAGATCCGCTGGGAGACAGGGAGCCCCTTGAGCACAGGGCAGCCTTTTGTTTTTTCTAACTCAGCTTAGACGAATCCCCAGCACCTATCGAGCTAAACATGAGTCATTGGGGTAGGAAGGGAGGGACTACATCTGGGCCAAGCCCAGGGAAAGAGCTCTGCCTCCTCCCAGCTATGCTGATCAGTCACAGTGATAACCAGCGTGGCCCCCACGCCCACCACTAACTTCATCATCATAGTATCTTATTTAATCCTCACACAGCGTATGAGGTCGACACTGTGATCTCACCATTTTACAGATGAGGAAAATCAAGGTCATTGTTTGTGCAAGTTTGTGCTCCAGCCAGAAGAGGTAAAACCAGGTAGAGGAGGTACTGAAGGTCAGCCCTGGAGATGGGGAAACTGAGGCACAGAGAGACAGGGCCTGCCCAGAGCGTCACAGCTCGGCAGCAGTGGCAGCAGCCCTGGAAGAATCACAGCAGTTACAGGCGCGACGACTGGGCGCCAGCCCCACGCCAGGCGGCGAGCTGGCCTGGGCCAGCTGCGTCCAGCCCCGCCCGGAGACAAAGCGGTGGGTGCCATCAGGATGTCCTCCAGACATGGGGCTCGTTAACCTGCTGTAAGCGGACCTGCTTAACCAGCTGCCCCCAGCCCAGCTCCAGCCGTAGTCTCCTCCAGGAAGCAGGGCATGGTGCCCAGGACCATCCTTCAGGAGCCGCGCCCCCAGCTCTGTGGTCCAGTGTGGTTTCCACTGAGCGGAACAAGCCGCGTCAGGAGAGGTGAACGCCTGCCTGGCTTTGCCCCTCTCCGGCCCTGTGACTTGGGCAGCCGCCTCACCTCTCGAAGGCACGGTTTCCTCCTCGCTGGAAATGAAAGGCCGCTGCCTGGATGGCTTCTGAGTCTGTGCTCAGACCAGGAGCTGCCTTGGTCCTCTTGCTTCACCTCCCATCATCCTCCCCTGAGTCACCAGTCAGCCTCCTGCCCTGCATTCATGGTTCCAGGCTGTCCTGCGCCTCCTCCGACCCCTCCTGGGGTCACACACACAGCTTTCCCGCCGTCCCTGCGGATCCGGGAGGCACTGTCTCTGACCTCAAGGGGCTCACCATCCGCAGAGAAGACGGGTACCACGCCTGCTCACAGAGGTCCGACCTGGGGAGAGAGGAACCAGCACCACGGAGGGAGGCGCACACGGCCGCGGAGGTTCAGAGCGTGAGGTCTCTTTGTTTTTTTAATTGAAGTAGAGACAATGTTGTGTTACAGTGTTGTGTTAATTTCTGGTGTACAGCGTAGCAATTCATTTATACATATATACGGATACATTCCTCTTCCTAGTCTTTTGCACTATAGGCTGTTACAAGCTATAGAATACAGTCCCCTGTGCTGTACGGTAGGACCTTGTTGTTTATCTATTTTACATATAGAAGTTAGTACTTGCAAATCCAAAACTCCTAATTTATCCCTCCCTACCTCTTTTACCCCCTGGTAACCATACGTTTGTTTTTGATATCTGGCATGGAGAGGGAGCTCTGAAAACGTCTGTGGAAGGAAGGAAGGAAGGAAGGAAGGACAGGACTGCTCACCTGCCCACGAACAGACCCTCCTCGTGTCCATGCATTGCCATGTGCCATCTTCTCCACCTGAAAGCCCCTCTCACGAGATTCTCTGCCCACTCACATCTGTCTTCAGAAGCCACACCAGCTTCCCTTCCCTGGGGGCAGTTTGTTTTTAGTAATGCAGCAGCCAAGATCCCGGCAGGAAACAGGTCACCGCTGATGGTTGGAATGAGGGTGTCAAGAGAGCAAACAGGATGGTGCTGCCCTCAGAGATGAACCACAGCTGGGAGCTGTTCCCTATCCTAGAACGGACAGGATGAGGCAATAAAACGGAGGTGATGATGCAGGAGGAATTACCAGTGAGAGCCGAGTTGTGAAGGATGTAACTCTTGCCATAGAGGCAGAGATGGAAGAAGGAAAGAGATGTCCAGCCTCCCCTCCTGCCCAGGCATCTTCCCCTGATGCCTTCTGTCAAATACCCGCACTGGAACCAGCTGGCAAGGGAGCCTGTGTGTGAGTGAAAGGCAACGAGGTCAAGGTTCAGACAGTGGAAACAGCACGTGCAAATGTCCTGTGGATGGGGGAGTGGGAGGAACTAAAAAAAGTCAGCAGAGTTGGCCCACAGAGAGCTGGGGACATCTTGAGAAGACACTGGGGAAGGACACCAGAGCCGGGCCACACCACGTGGGCCTTAGGGCTACAGGGCCTGCCTCCCGGCTTGCCTAGGATAGTCCCCAATGACACCCGTCATCCCAGAGGTGGAGTTAGTAATAAGCCACTACTCACCCTGCTTCACTCACCCAAAGGGCCAGGGTTTGGGTGATAACTGGTATGGTCAGCCTTCTGTAGGGCATGCTAAAGAGCCCTGTCTTCGCTCTAGGTGCAGCGGGTTCCCTGAAGGGCTGTCAGCCACGCACTGGCTCTTGCCCAGAACTCCATTTGTGACGAGCAGTCAGGTTGCCTTGAAGCACATGAGTTTCAGGGGCATGGTATCAGGACTGATGAAGATGCTATTGAAGTCATCCGAGTCGCCCTCCAATATCACCACTTCACTGGCCTTTAAACATCCACAAGCTCCAGGATAAAATTCCGTTGCCCCTCCTTTGTCATCTGACCTGCCCTGTTTCAGCTTCAGCCACGCATCACCGGTGCTCATCCCCCGGAAGTTCTTACCACTCCTTAAGGCAGCCTAATCCTGTGAGGCACCCAGGTGTCCGTAAGTGGTGTTCCCACCAACTGGACCGCCCTCTTCCTCTCCCCTCCTCCTCCATTCATCCAGCAAAGTCCAGGACTTCCTGATGCACCCAGGTATTCTCCGTAAGGACCCACTGTCCTTACCTGTCTCCATTGCTCCATGATTACATCGTGAACTGCCCGAGCATGGAAGGCTTGTCTTTTTCATGATGATATATAGTGTATTTCACCCAGTGCCTGGCTGAAGGTAGAAATAAGGCAAGGAAGCGAGGGGAGAGAAAGAGAGAAAGAAGGGAGGGAGGGAGGGAAAGAAGGAAGGAGGGAAGGAGGGAGGGAGAGGGGATTCTATACTATTTGGGCTGCTTCTTTCTTTTCAACTCATCATAAATCTCAAAGCTAACTTCTGAGACCTGTAACTTTTCTTTGCTCAGCGCTTTTTGGGTACTCTCCCTTTGTTCTGATTTTTCTAAATCCCACAGAACTTTCAACATCCCGCACTTTGAGCTGGAAGCACGCACCACTGCAAAAACTTCGCTGGCAATCTTGTTGTCCCAAACATCCTAAGGTTGTATAATAACCAAAATGTCTTGGTTCTCATGATGGGAGCAGGCATCAAGAATCAAAGAAACAGGAGGAACAGGAACGTTCCAGGCTATTACTGTAACAATCCAATTACAATGCCTATCAAACTTAACTTCACAGGTTATAGCTCCTAATTGCCTGACAAAAATTGACGCTTCAGTCTCAACAGCATAATATAATCAGAGTCCAAATTAAATTTGATCGTGGGCAGAAAACGATGCTATCATTCGAAGGCATGGAAACAGGAGATCAACTAGCATGTTACCCGGGATCAGAAATGAAGATGATTCATTAATGACAATGCGGTGCTGATCATGGAAATGACACAGTTCAGACGGCTTCGTAAAAACGCTATTAATTAAAAAGATGATAGACCTAACAAGCTGTAGAAAGCAGAGGACTTTCCTCGGGTGTGCGTGCTAAGGCGAAGGCTGGCGACGTGCGCGAACGGAAGTTGCTGCGCTTTTCTGAGGAGTGTTTCGCTGACGCGTGAGCCCAGTTTACTGGCCGCTGTTCTGTGAAGCGACTTCCTCCAGGGGCCCATGTCCAGGGCTATAAAAAAAAAAAAAAAAAGAAATCTGCGACCAGAATATGGCTTTGCAGTAAGTGCAAATAATGCTGGCTATAAAACCGAAGGGCCCAATTCATAAAAGAAATTCACAGGGGGTTTTACATACTGTGAAAGAAAAACAAAAACCTACAAGAGACTTTGCAGTGTGTGTGTTTGTGTGTCTGCCTACATGTAATATGTTTTTCATCTTGCAAGGTCTGCGTGATTTCTAGTTTAAGGGATTGAAATATACAGAAGGAGAATAAAATCCTCTTAGACTGCAGAGTCTGGGGACAGAAATTTTAAGTACCTGCTCTGCACTAAAAAAAATATATATATATGGGGTGGTGGGAGAGAGAGAGATTCTACTCTGTGAAAGAGTTCTGTTTTTGCCATTCACTTGTTCAGCCAAAATTTACTGAGTGCCTTCAGTGTGTTAGGCCTCGTCCTAGGATCTCGGGTATAGGACTGAATAGGGCAGATACGGGGCCAGTTCTTAGGGAAAGTTCAGTGTAGCCAAACCAATGGCCAGGTTAGATGTGTGGATGGTGCTGGGAAGACTCACAGGGAGCTATGCCACTAAATGACAGAGGGCTTAACTGCTTGGGAAGCCAGGAGGACTTCTTGGAGGAAGCAAAATTTCAGGTGAGGCCTGAAGTGGGAGATTGGTAAGGGGTGAGAATGAGAGAAGAGTTCCAGCATCAGATCTTTCAGTTGCATATGTGGGTACAACAGAATGATGAGGCTCCCCAAGAAGTAAGCAGATGCCTCTAATGCATTCTTAGGGGTCCCTGAACTGGAAAACTGTTCAACTCAACTTGATGCTATTAGAACAGTAACTAGGGGAAGGTCCTCGGCTCTGGGGCTCTTCCAGTTAACAGAATGGAGATGTCGTGGCAAATGAGAGAGGATTATGCATCCTTCATTCTGTTGATTTCAGATGTAGCCTTGTGACTTCCTTTGATCAAGAAACTGTGAGTGGAACTGGTGTTGGCTGCTTCTGAACAGAAGTTTCAAGAGCCATCACTCGGCTCATTGCGTCCTCTTTTCCCTCTGTCAGAAGGACTGGCACATCCCAGGTGGCGGGCCCTCCCTCAGCCTGAATCCCGGAGACAAAGTAGCACGGGGAAGAGTAGCAGCCCCCACCCCCACCGCGATGTGCAGCCCGAGCGAGAAGCCAGCCTTTGTTTCTGTGAAACACTGACGTTTTCTGGTTAGCTGTTGGCGCAGCCCAGACAAGCCCACCCCAGACAAGCCCACCCTGACCGAAGCAGCAGCCAGCTAAGCATGCGGTGGAGAGGGAACCGGGGCAGGGGGATCCTTGGAAACTTGTCAGAGCCCGACAGCTAAAGGAGCAGAGAATTTGGGGTTCAGAGGAGAAAGGACCTGAGTTATTGGTGTTTTGAAGAGAGAGATGCTACTTCTTTGGAAAGAAGAACCTTCAAAATAGAGTAACAAATAGTCTTTGTCAAATAGCTGTCTGAAGTGGTAATGAGCACCCCGGCCCTAGAGGAGACCAAAAACAGGCTGGGTGGTGATTGTGGCTCATCTTTAAGTAGCAGGTGACATGGAGGGAGAGTCTGTGCTTGATGGCTTATGGGGTCACTTGAAACCCTGAGGTTTGATCATTGTCTGCTTCTGTATAGGAGGCCAAGTATCACCCGCCCCAAGGATTTCCAGTGAACAGAGAAGGGACCCTGGACACCAGGCTGTTCAGTCCAATTAGATTCAGCCTGGGCCACCACGATTCAGTGAATACTCTGTGTGGAGTCAGAGAGAATGACCTCAAAAGACAATATACGCAGCACGCCAGCTGCTTTGGCCCCAGCCTTTCTACCTCCTGCCCTTCCTCTCTCTCTCCCTCTCCTCTTCCTTCCTTCTTCTCTCAATTTTTCAAAGGGTAAGCTCTCCCCAGGGAAGAAGCTGGATGAGGCTGTATCCCTCACTGGGCAGCAGAGGGACATGTAACTGCCCTGCAGCTGGATGACAGCCTGGCTCCCGCCAGCCTCCCCCGCAGGCGTCTGCGTGGCTGCGCCCTTATCCGAAGATTCCTGGCCAGCCGTTTTGGATCTACCCTGGGGTTGGGGTGGGCGGGGTGGGCTTGGCAGAGCGCCGGACGGTGAGGCTTGTGGCTTCGCAGGTGGGTCTGACACGGGCCCACAGATGTGGCAGGAGGAAGTTGACCCTGTGTGTTCTGTCAAGGGCTGTGTGCAAACGCCCTCCGAGCAGAGTCCTGGGATCTCCCGAGATCTCCCGAGGTTGGTATCACGGCTTTCGGGAGCAGCTCCCCACACTCCCCCCAACATCCCTGCAAAGCAGAGGCGGAGCCAGGTGGTGAGGGGCAACCCTCCCTGAGAACACTTATCCCCATTTCGCAGATGAGGAAGCTGACTCAGAGAAATGAAGCAATTTCCCCAAAGTTCTGCAGCGAAAGGGGTGAAGCCGGTTTGCAAACCCAACTGTGACGCTGTCCCCTGGACCAGAGCGGTGTCAGTCGCCTCTCCTCGCCCCGTGTCTCCCTCTCTTCCTCGGACCCGTGCTCACGCCCTCCTGCTCTGCAGATCCACCCGCTTCTCATCCCTGCTTGTCCCTGCCTTGCCGTCTTCCTTCTCCCCTAGACTCCCAGTTCCTGCTCTCCTGGAACTTCAGCTGACCTGGCTGAATCCTGTTTCAGGCCCAGCCCCAGCCTGGTCATCCCACAGCCTCATGGCAGGTCTCCCAATAGCTAATGGAGTCAGCATTTCCACGTCTTCATCCCAGATGCCCAGCGGACGGGACTGGTCAGCCCAAGGAAAGGAGCTCTCCTGGTGCAAAGAAGGCTGCCTGCACCCCTTCCTGCCCCGGCATCTGGATGAGCGTGGACTCTTCTAGAGAAAGGTGAGGCTGGGGCGGCAGTGACTCACAGCCCCGGCACACACCCAGGTCTGAGTCTGCTGGGTCTAAGCCTCTAGACCCCTTGTGACTCATTTTACTCCTTCCGCACCCCCATGTGTCCTTTCATTCATTCGGCAAATGTTTATTACAATGGACCAGGCGTTAAGCTAGTTGCCCCAGTGGTAAGCAAGACGGGCCCGAGCTTGCCCACATGGAACTTCTGATCCTAGTGGGTAGACAGACCATAGGCCCGTAAATAAATAACCACGAGAGACAATGTCAGTGAGGTGAGTTCTCAGAAAGGGAGGAACGGCCATGCGCTGGAGAGGAAGTCTCCATCCCCGGGAGGGGAGCAGCCTCTGAGAGGTTCCCTACAGGGATTAACATTTGGACCAAGGCCTGAACTGTGACCCCAGAGCAGCCGGATCTGAGCCTGGGAAGGACGTTCCAGGTGGAGCTGGGGAGGAGAGGCCTGGCTGTGTTAGAGGAGCTCAGAGGATGCCGACCGGTGGTGGTTACCAGCTGGGCGGGAGCAGGGAAAGGCCTTCCCGCAGCTGCCACCTGAAAAAGGTTCTCTCTGAGCCCCGGCTCCTCCATCTCAGCATCCTGCTAGAATCTCCAACACGTTTACCACGACCTGCCATTGTCTCCCAGCTTCTTTCCTTTTGGGTGTCTATTTTCTCCTCTCAATTCTTCTAAGTTCCTAAGTAGCCGGGGATCTTTCCCACCTTATGTCTGTGGTCCCTCCGCTATAAAACCGCACAGAATGGATGGTGAACCAGCCAAGGGAGAAGCCCGAGCCTGTAGCATCCCACCCGGGCGTGGGCTGTAGCACTAGGCGCGGTAGCCCGGGCGAGGCAGGGACCTCTCAGTGCCGGGTCGGGGGCGCCGGGCAGCATGTCCTGAGCCCGCCGAGTTCCCTCAGGTTCCTCCCAGCACCCAGAACGGAAACCGGGTGGACGCAGTGAGAACCAAGGGATGGTGGGAGACAGCATCGCACCCTCGTGCCTGTGTTGTGCGTTCTGGGTGGGAGCACCCCATGCTTGCTCACAAAGGCAAGGCTGGCTCCCCTGGCTGCCCCAACAAGGGTCGAACCTGGAAACAAACAACTGGTAGCTTCCAGGAGGCGCTTAATGGTCCCCCTGCAGCCTGTGGGCTCACAATGCTGGCGGCAGTGGTCTGGAAGGCCGGGCCTGATCTCCATTGTGTGGATTACACGTCTTGGCCCAGAAGCCGGGAGTGTAGCAGCACCTGTGTTAAAACAGCAATAACATCTTGGCAGCGGAAGCCTCACCTTTGTGATTTAACAACAACAACAACAAAAAGATGATGAGGCTGTATACCCGAATCAGAAGGTAAAACACTGAGAGGCTCAATGCACGGGAAAGAGTGGCTGGAAAACACACAAGTGGGAGGGTAGTGAACTTCACGCTGCAGCTAAATAAATCTGAAAATGAGCAAAGAGTTACACGTATCAACGGAAGCAAGAAAAACATTGGTAAACAGACGTCACCAGGGGAGAGGACAAGCCTATGAACCATTATTATCCACAAAACTAAGGAAGGAGCCAGGAGAGCAAGTACTGGTGTAACTTACACGGAAAATGCTTAAGACTCTGGATGTCAAATACAAGTTTAAGATTGAAGAGTGAGTCTCAAACCAGGACGAAATGTACTTGACATAGATACAAGTAGCTTTAATAGCTTTAATGTAGAAAGAGCTTTTATAAAAGACAATGCCCCATCCATGCACGCACACACACACACAGGAAAATGAGCAAGTGACATGAACAGGCAATTAACGAAAGGAGACGTCTAAGTGATCAATCATCTTTTGGAAAAAAAATCTGCATGTCATATAGTCAAAGAAATAAAAGTTAAGAAAACAGTGAGAGACTAGGTTTCAGCTATTCAAATTGGCAATGCTCTTTTCTATGATAACACTCAATATTGTGGAAGTGGGTATAGCTTAGTGGTAGGGTGCGTGCTTAGCGTGTACAAAGTCTTGGGTTCTATTCCCAGTACCTCCATTTGAAAAAAGAAAACTAAAAAATAAACAAAAAAGCAAAAAAAAAAAACCAGACACACAATATTGATGTGAATGTGGGAGAATAGAGAATTATACATGCTGCTAGGGAGACTGTAAACAGTCACACAATTTTTGGAGGCTCTGCGGCCTCAGCAGGGCTGCTCTGGGCTGTCCCCACCCACACGAGCATCGCGCTTCCTCAGACTTGCAGGTACAGGTCAGCACGCCGCCACCGGCTCCCCATTCTCACACCCAGGGCTGCTTTCTGTCCCTCCCCGCCCATCTCAGGTGTCCCTGTGGGTTTTGCCTACTCAGGCACCCACTGGTTGTTTACTCAGTGGATTTGAGGAGGGAGAGAAGCAGCTTACGTGGGTTCACTCGCCTCTCTTTAACCACAAGTCAGATTCCTGGCTCTTTATGGGTATGAACTTGATTAAACCTGACAATAACGACATGGAGTGTGAGGTTTTATCATCACGTCCATTCACTGATGAGAAAGAAAGAATCACAGACGAATTATGGAATTTACTGATCCCTCTGCGGGGGGAGCCCTGCCTTAAGTCACACAGCAGCCTGTGAGGAAGGCCTGGGCGGCTGTTAGAAGTGTCCAGGGTGGAGAACGAGGTGGAGAGAGGACTCCAGACCAGGGACCAGCCCACACGAGGCAGGTGGGCTGCCCAGCTGTGCTGGGAAAACCAGGGTAAGAGCTCAGACAGCGATTCCCCAGGGGACCAGCCGTACCTGTGTCCATGCACCGGGTGAAGTTTGGCTTAAAAGACGTATTGGATTTCTTCCGGTACCAATGCCACCAGCCTCACCCTTGCTGCTATCAGGGGTCTGAACTTGGGGACCTACTTTTTTGTAAGTGGGCTGTACTTCTCCAGGCCCAGCCCCAGCCAAGGCGGGCTCCAGGAGACCAAAGTTGGTGGAGGAGACAGATGGAGACCTGCCTGTGGCTGAGCTCTTAGAAGGTCACCCATGAGGAACATGACATCAGTAATGGGATTTCTGCAGCCCTGTCTCTTGAACAATCACCCAGGAATCCCAGGACCCCCTGGCCGCACTTTGGGGAGGGCCCTTCTGTGAGTCCCCGAGAATGCAGCACACAGTGATGAGTTCCCTAAGCTGGGCCATGCTGAGATGGGCTTCTCTCCATCTCCTGGAGACGCCAAAGCCAGCTGATGCCCGGGGTGGATGAGAAAATCAAGTACCCACGGGCTTTGGCAGTCCTAAGGAAACACTGAGCCACGCCAAGATCATTTGGCGTGAACTACCTTTCAGGCCGGCCTGGAGACCCGCCAAGTAACCAGGGGCAACCAGAGCCCATCTTCAGGTTTTGAACATTCCAGAAGGTGCAGTCTTCTAGTCCAATCTAGAAATCCACCTGGGCGTCCCTCCCATCTGCAGCCCCTCCCCTCGTCACCTGGGCTGGTGTCTAGAAACCTCTTTCCACAGGCCGCTCAGGACTGGGGTCACAGAGGTACCCGGGGCAGGCCTGGGCCTGCCGGTGGGATCTAGCCCGGATGCTAGATTCAGAATATCCCTCATGCTGAGCAGTAGTGGCAGGAAACGCCACTCACCGATGCCAACAGCAAAAACAGGCTTCTCCCCTGAGCCTAAGGAACCTTCTGGAAAGCGCTGTGGGCCGGTCCGAAAGTGAGCACCAACTCCAGTGTTACTGAGCTTGGAGGACACGCTCTTTCCCAGCGCTCTCTTCCCAGAACATCCAGGGGTCTCCGAGAAGCAGAACCCGGGTCTCAATCCTCTGAAAGTCTCTCTAAAGCAGCAGGGTTCCCGTCAGCCCACCTGCCCAGCAGTCACGCACAGCTGCCTTTCACACCGAATATGCTAAATGTGAAGCATCCAGTGTGCACACGTGATGTGGCCTCCAGGTTGGGAAACGAACCCTCACCCGCCACACCTTTCGGAAAACGCAGTGCTGAAGGTGACTGATTTCTTCAAATTTCAATTTCCACTTTTTAATCTCCATTTCCCACCTGCAGCTGGGAAACTAAATCGATTAGAATTGGCTTCTTTGCGTTTCTAACAGGAGACTCTGTTTCAAGGACCAAGGAGGGAACCTAAGGGTAGACATGGTTTGGATTTTCAGAGCACTCACCTTAACTTCCTCAGGCTGTTTTATGAAAGTACTTCATTAAACAGAAGAGAAAGAAGGATAAAATAATGGGGGATCTTAGTGTGTTAGCGAAGGCACTGCAATGTCAACGCAGGTCATTCTGCCAGCATGGAGGGTATCCCACCGGCCCCACTCTTGGCTTGGCAAACTCCCATTCATGCCTTCAAACCCTAGGTCCAATGCCCCTCCACCTGTGGACTCCTTCCTGGCCACACTGCCCCTTTTTTATCTCCAGAAACAATTAAGTGCTTTTGGCCTGATGTAATCGCACAGATCTTCGTCCATAAACTTATGTTTGTAATCTTAGTCTGTATTTTTATCTGCTGTATATGAAAATTCATATCTACACTTGTCTGTCAGTGCACTGTGGTTGTAAAAACAAAAAAAAACTGTTGGGAATTTGAATGCTGTCCCGATGAATTCTTCCAGACTCCCTGGGCAACAGGCAAATCTCCAGAGCGGAGATTTAGACTCTTCCCCTCCCCACACCTTCTCCCACTACGGACAGTGCGAGGTGCCTGTCACTCCTTTCCTCAGCATAAATGTGCAAACACCAAAAGGCAATGAAATAAAAATTCTTCTCTGTGGTCCGCTCCTAAGATGAGTGAAGAACATGCCTGTACGCTTCCCTCTTAGCAAATGGACTTGAAGAATCTCTTGCATTTTATGCAGACTGTTCTTCAGCGCATGCCCCGACCCTGGCCTGGCCAATGGCGCCCGGACCCCGGCCAAGGAAACCCAGCCCAGTGTCCTGGGAGGTGTGGGGGCTACAGCATCTGGAGCCAGAATGCGGGGGTTCAGTTTGGGGCTCTACCCCTTCCTAGCTTAATTCACTTAACTTCTCGAAGCCTGAATTTATTCATCTGTGAAATGGTCACAAAAACAGTACCAAATGAAGATTATTGTAAAAAAAAAAAAAAGTGACATAAAGTGTAAAGAGTTTAGAGCACACCTAGTGGCTAAGAGCGGGAGCTTAATAGTGCTCGTCATTTTGAATTTTATTCTACATATTATGAAAAGAATCGGTGTGGATCACATTCCCTCTCTTCCTCCAGCTCTTAGAACCAAGTGAGGAAGTTTTGCAGGACCCCACGTTGGCTGGTTTTTCCACGTGTCCTTCCAGGCCCTCTGCCGTTTCTCTCCTGTCGCAGAGTCCTGTGGGAGGAGCCTGTCTCCTTGGTCGGAGAAGGAGGAATAAATACCTCCACTTCCATCTCTGTTACTCACATCTCTTCACTCTCTCCCGTCCCTCTGCAGCTAGAAGGGAGCTTCGGTGTAGAAACAGCATAGGTAAGAGAGAAAGTCATTTGGAATGGGCGAGTCATGTGTTTTCAAATCAGGCCTCGGCCTAATAAAGAGGATCTTTGGACTAAGAGGAAGTAGGGTCCCCATACAGGGGGGCTAAGCTTGGTGCACCCCACCCCTGCCAGCCCAGGGGTCAGTGAACCTCCCTGGTCCAGCCCTAGGCCCACTCCTCCATCTCCGAGGGCCCAGCACACTGTGTAAGTGAGCTATTGAATAACAAAGTAGCTAAAGAATGTACTTGAATGAGCTCATTTGGGGTATGCGTGTCCTAAAGGAAAGGCAGTAACAGGTTGATAACAGATCTTCGGTAACTGACTGCATCCAAAATGAAAACTTAGATAAAGGACTCTGGCCCTTGAATCACCTTTAAATAAGAGAGAATACACACAGAAGAAGATTTTCAGGCATTTTCCCATTTTAAAATGGGAAATCAGAATATTAATAACACCAGCAAAAATAATAGGAGTTAACTTTTATTGAATGTTGACTGCATGACTGTGTGCTGGGCCCTTCGTTAAATCCTTACAAAGATCCTACACAGGAGAAACTATTCTCCCTATTTTATAGGTGATCACGTTGAGGCTTAGAAAGGCTGAGCAGCTTGTTCACAGGAATCCTGAGCGATGAAGCCAGGATCTGAGCCAAGATGCTCTGACCGCAGCCCTGAAAAGCTCATTCTTCAGATGAGGTTGGAGTTTCTACTTGGTTCTCAACCTTCTCCCGCGGAAACATGGAGCTGGGAGTTATAATTCTGCTTGCCAAGACTTTATAACCTCGTTCTGACACCAAAAAGCACACATTCATTTTTTCAGGAACTGGATAAGAGTTAAGTTTGAAATGCAAAAAAAAAATGAATGAATTAATTAAATAAAAGCGGTCTTGGCCCACGTTGTGTGGGTGTGCAACAGTCCAAGCTCTGTTGCCACCTCAGCGCTAACATGCAGTGTGGCTTCAATCAAACCCCATCGCTCCTCTGAACCTCTACTTTCGTAGCTGGAATTCAATCTGTAAACCTTCATCAGGGGGAGACGGTCTGCAGGGCACTGTGTTCGGGCACAAATGGCAGCTTCGACAGCAAATGGACCCGCTCAGCCAGGTTCCTACCCTCGAGGTGTCCCTGATCTGCAAACTGAGAGAGTTAAACCAGCACAGAGCGCAGCACGCTAAAGGCGTTTAACAAAAAAATAAACTTATGGTTACCAAAGGGGAGAGGAGGAGGCAGGATAAATTAGGAGTTAGGGCTTTATAGGTACGCATTACTGTATATAAAATAGATAAACAACAAGGACCCACTGTAGAACACGGGAGGCCGTATTCAATATCATATAATAACCTATAACGGAAAAGAATCTGAAAAAGAATACATATACGTGTGTGTGTGCACATATGTCACTTTGCTGTACATCTGAAACTAACACAACATTGTCAATCAACTATACTTCAATTTTTTAAAAGTGTTTAATTATTGCTATGGTTGCGGGTTGTTATGAATAAGGCTGAAGGGTCTCGGAATTCCAATGGAAGGCCCCTGAGCGGTGCTGGTGGTGCCGGCGGTCACGAGTGTGACTGTGCAAATGTTTGGCAGGACATCTTCTTTACAAAGATTTCACAGCGCTAAGGAAGCTAACCTGTAAATTAAAATCAGTTATCTTCAGAGAACCAGTCTCTGGCTCCGTCTCTCTCTCGCTTGCCCTCCTTCAGCTCAGCCTGGTGGAGAAAGAAACAGTAGGAAAGAAAGAAGTAGACAAGTGAGACCACAGTGAGGGAGCTTAAATCACGGGTCCTGATGAATCAAACCAGAGACACAGGAGACCTTTGTTCCTCAATTCTTATACCACACATACCCTTTCACAGCAACATTCTTTTGAGTATTTTTTTTCCCCAGAGAGAGACCCAAATCTCCTCCTGGCAGACCCCACCCAACTATCAAATGCAATTATCCTCAGTAAAAGTATGATATGGGAACTTCCAAGCTGTGTGACCTTGGGTTAGTCACTCTACCTCTCTGAGGCTCTGTTTTTTTCATCTATCAACATGGGGTTAATATTACCTTTCTCAAAGGGGCTTTTGTGAGAATTAAATTAGAAAACTGCTGCCAGTATAGTTATTAGGAAAGGAAAGCTATTGACATCATTTACTTCAGGCTACACGGGTGCTTAAAAGAATGTGTAACGCCAATAAAATGGGGCCAGAGGTCCAGAGTCCACACAGAAAAGCTTTTGAGTTAACAACAAATTTACCAAAAATAAATGCGAACAAATTTAAATCTTCTCCAAAATTGCTTAAATAACTTTGAAGGAAATTCAGTTTCCACTCTGTAGAAGAACACCTCAAAGTCATCACCTTCACCTGCTCTCATCCTTCAGCCTGAGCCCTGGCTGCCCGCAAGCCTGCCTCCTCCGTCTCACATTCATTCAAGGCCCCAGGCAGCAGGGGATCTTTTTTCTGCTTTTCTGCTGATGTCCTGGTGCCACCTTTCTTCCCCCTGGCAATCCACTCCCACTCCTGAATAAGGTGTCGTTCTTAGCCTGTTAGGGGTCCTTCCGGCTCTGTTGTTCTTTCTACGCGTGTCGTTGCCCAACCTGTAGAAGGCCTGAGACCAAGCAGGAAGCCTGGGAGTCTCACCGAGAGGGCCGGGGGTGGGAACGGCTGCAGACACTCCTAGGTTCATCGGGTCTGTTCCCCTGTCACATTGGAAGTCTGAATCCCTTTTATAGGTAAGGATAAAATTGAGGCTGCTTTTTGATACTAGCGAGGGCTTCAAGCGTTAAATGCTCACCTGGTCTCTCAGCTGGAGAACGTCCTGGTCACCTGCATGCCCAAAGGACGCTTCTAGACCACTGTGCTTAGGCCAGAGCATAAGCCAGAATGAGGCCTAAAGCCCCGTGTTACACTTTCCTGGTGGGCCCTCTAGTCCTTGCACACTCTGCCGGGAGAAAAGAAAGAGAAAGAACCCTGCTCTTCCAGAGCCAAATGCCTCCCCTTTCCCACAGCCTCTCCCTGCTAGGCCCTCTGCCGCAGAAGGCATCTCCCAGGTAGGACTGTCACCTTACAGCCAGGTGGGAGGAAAGTAGCCAAGAGAGAAATGGGCATTGACCCAAAGGAGGAAGCTGCCTGGCGCTCTTCACTCTACTTCCATCAGAAGCTTCATGGCCCCATGGAATGCTTTCAAGTTCTCTGTTTCACCCTTGATATCAGAGTGGAGTGAAGGAAGAAACCCTGAACTCCTTCTAGAAGAAAAGGTGTGGAGACCAAAGTCCAACCCAGCCTCTTGCAGACATTTGACAGAGTCTTTGCATTCGGAACCGGCACAGAACCCACTGAGACCTCTGACCGTAAGTCAGGAGTCCAAGGTCATCCGTCTGAATCTGAGCAGAATCTCATCCTGAGGGCCTCAGAGGAAGAAGACTCATCACTCAGCAAGCCAGCCTAATAAGGGTCTGCAGGTCCCCATCAGCATTTACTGCTACTCTTTATGGTAAATGTTGGCTGAATTCAACTCGAGTGGAATGGGGTGGGTTTGGTTGGCTCGTGGAAAAGGATACATTCCTGTGATCAAATCGTCATGTTGGCACATGTTGGCAGAGCACCACAGACAATGACAACAGGAGGAAATGATCTTCTGCAATTGATGAATTTCGTCCGTGACTAGATTTGATTGTGCTGTTTTGTAGAAGTGTGTCTCAGGGATCACAGCACTGCACAGTCCACACCAGTCTCCAGATAGGCCACCAGCTCTGGAGTTGTGACGTGGATTGGTTGGGCTAATGCACCTGGCGAATGCAAGCTTATGTTTGTGCCTTTGATGGAGATACAAACACCACTGGAAATCTGCAAGAAAGAAAATAACAATGGGAAAGGGTGGGGGACACTGCCTGTTGGAGTCCAAGCGTTGAATTATCCTGGTCAATTAATTTCTCTCTCTTCCCTGTAGGCTGTGGGCTCTTCAAGGGTGAGAACCACATCTTACTTAACTCTATTTTCCCAGTCTTAGTACAGCGCCTGGCACATAGTAGATACTCAAAGATTGAATGAATGGCCAAACTTTGCTTGATTCCAATTTTAGAGAGACAAAATCTGGAAATACAGTTTTAAGTGGGAAAAATAAATGAAACAGCCTTAGTACGTTATAATGCAACAGCATGATACAATATCACCTGATTATTGAAAAATAATAGTGTATCCATCCACAGATGAAGGGAAAAACAAAATATCAACACAATGACGTATTATTCAGCCTTTAAAAGGGAAGAAAACTCTGAAATGAGCCACAGCATGGATGAGCCCTGAGGACATTATGCTAAGTGAAATAGGCCAGACATGAAAGGGCAAGTATTGTATGATTCCACTTGTATAAGGTACCCAGAGTAGTCAAACTCGTAGACAGAAGGTAAAGTGATGGTTGCCATGGGGTAGAAAGAGAGGAGAATGGGGAGTTACTGTTTAGTAGATACAGAGCTTCAGTTTTGCAAATTAAAAAGTGTTCTGTGGATGGATGGTGGCGATGGTAACACAACAATGTGAATGTACTTAATGCCACTGAACTGTACACTTAAAAATGGTTAAGATGGTAAATTTTATGTTATATGCTTTTACCATAATAAAAACAAACATTGGAAATTTTGTAGAGATGGGAAAATGTAATACATGTGCAAATAGCAAAATGGCATAGCCAGTGAAGATACACATGCACGTGGACAGCAAGAGGGGAAGCCACGGCAAGGGGGGTAGTGGGCTTATCGCCATTTTATTATTCTAAAACTTATGTAGTATTTTCACACTTTGTAAAATTCTTGATGAAAAAAATAATGATGCCAAAGGAATATTTAGCAGAAGAAAGGAGCAAAAGTACAAAAAGATCTGATTGATAAAAATACCTGCAGTCAGGGGTTTCCAAGGTCTCTGATGTAGAAAGATGCAGAGCTCACTCAGTGCCAACAGTCCTTTTGATGATGGTGATGGTGGTGATGACGGTGATGATGGTGGTGATGGTGATGATGATGGTGATGGTGGTGATGATGGTGGTGATGGTGGTGATGATGATGGTGGTGGTGATGATGATGGTGATGGTGGTGATGATGGTGGTGGTGATGGTGGTGATGGTGGTGGTGATGGTGGTGATGATGGTGGCGATGACGATGATGATGGTGGTGATGGAGGCGATGATGGTGGTGGTGATGGTGGTGGTGATTTTGGTGATGATGATGATGGTGGTGGTGATGGTGGTGATGACGATGATGATGGTGGTGATGGTGGTGATGATGGTGGTGATGATCATGATCATGATGATGATCTAGTTGCACTGTGCAACAATGGATTAACCAAATTGGAAAGAATTCTGTAGCATAAAGTTGATGCTGAAACAGGAAGGAAGATGGAATATTCTAGACAGAGACTCAAGGACTGGGCTTGCCATTAACACAAGCCTTTAGCCATGAACGCTGGGGATGGAAGTGTACATGTGCGTGAGTATCTGGGCTGGAGACCACGCGACCTAATTGCCAACACGCCCTGAGTCAATCCCTTCTCTTCGTGAGGCCTCAGTGCCCCTGTCTCTGAAATGAAAAGTCTGCACTGAAGAATCTGTAAGCGACCTTTCAGCTCTAACAGACAGTTTCCAAATGAATGGAGCTTATCAGCCCCTCAGAAGTTATGAGAAAGGATAGGAATAATCCAACGCGAATGTCTGACAGAGCCTCCTGTTGCCAAAGGATTTCCACGAATGTTATTTTTAAATGAATCGAGTGCATATTGCAGGGCTCACGATAAATATATGAATACAAACAAGAGAAATTCATGTAAATATATAATTATATTATGCACATTATCTAAATGTCATATAAACTCTGAGAGGGTAGAAACAAAGCATGACTACAGATAATCATAAATAAATAACTTGTTATGCTTAGCTGTTTCTTAAAGCACTAGGTTTGCATTATGGAAAATGACTTCTGTCACTACCTCTCTTCTTTGTTGATTTTTGTGTGGGTCTTATCCACCAGGGAAACCTGACAGGGGCGAAGTCGCCGTCATTGCAAGGGAAGATTTTAGAAGATGCCAAAGTCTTTTGAATTCAGATGAATGTGTCTGAGCAGCATGCTGCTGTATCAGGACCATACTGAGGGGGGAACGGTGAAGACGGGGGCCCCAAGGGCACGGCGGAGAGAGGCAGGAGAGAGAAATAAGATGATGATGCTCCCCCACATATAAGCAAGGTCAGCTTCCTCTGGTGCCCTGAGAGGTTCTGGTGACCTGGGTGACTCAAGGACAGCCTTGAACTCAGTGAAGTTCACTGATAAGCAGGTAGGTGGCATGATCAGAGACTCTGAGGATGTGGCAGCCTGTGCTGACCAAGAAGAGAAGTCAGAGAGAATGTTCTCATTCTTGTGAGACTCAGTGGATGCCAGGAAAACTTGGAAAACTGTCGAAGCTGAAATGCCCAGAGGGCAGGATGTTTCCAGAGCTTGCAAGAGTCTTTGAGGACAAAGAAATGGTTGCCAGTGGTTGTGGGTCCAGAAAATGGCTTTGCAAGCTGAGGTCCCCTCACATTCTCAGAGTCTGCACACTTGACCTTGGCTCTTTGAGAATGTCATGGAGCATTTACTGCTCATTCAGCATCCAATGTGACATCTTCAGAGACGCCCCCAAGAGTTGAGAAAGGTCACGCAAACCCAAGAGGGGCAGTCCCTGACTGTGGCTCTGAGTCAGGCTTATTGGTTGAAACCTGATCAGCTAAGGGTAACAGTTCCCTAGTTTTCTGGACACTCCTTGCCAAATAACTGATCTTACACCATCTCAACTGGCTCTCCGGGAAGGTAAAGTGAGATCTTTGGAGGAGATTGTCATGGACTGAGGGTTTGTATCGTGCCGTGTGCTATTTAGAACCGGAGCCTCAGGGAGGTAATTAGGTCTAGATGAGGTGGTGGGGGTGAGTGCTCATGATGGGATGAGCGTCCTGAGAAGAAGAGGAAGAGGGAGGCAGACACCCGCAAGCTAGGAGGAGGGTCCTCACCATCAGCAAACTCTGCTGGCACCCGGGTCTTGGACTTCCAGCCACCAGAACTATGAGAAATGAACTCCTGTTGTTCAAGCCGCCCAGTCCACAGTGTTTTTATACCAGCCTGAGCAGACTAAGACAGGCGCGGTGACTTGCCAGATTCACTTCCCATCAACTCAGTAGTGGTGAGCGTGGTGCGCTGCGTTGTGTCCTCTGACCCCCAAAAAGATATGCTGGCATTCTAACCTCCGGTACCTCAGAATGTGACCTTATTCAGAAATAGGGTCTTTTGTATATTATTAGGTTAAATGAGATCATTACAGTGGACCCAAATCCAACACGACTGGTGTCCTGATAAAAAGGGGAACTTTGGACACAGACACCCAAGGAGAACATGGTGTGGAGGTAAACGCAGAAGTCAGGATGGTGAAATCTATAAACCACGGGCCACCAAAGATGAGCAGCAAACCATCAGACGCTCAGGAAGAGTCCTGGGCAGATTCCACTCCTCGCAGCCTTAGAAGGGCCAGCCCTGCGGACACACTGAGCTCTGACTTCTAGCCTCCAGAACTGTGAGACAGTAAGTTTCTGCGGTTTCAGCTGCTCAGTTTGTGGTGCCCCTTTGTCAGGGCAGCCCTGGAAACCAGCTCAGTGGTGGTGGTGGGGAGGAGGATGGTTACCCCAGTGTGAGTCCAACGTGGACCATGATGGTGGCACTTCTGGAGCATCAAATAGATGAGGACAAGACCCACGGCTTCGGGGGAAACCACCACTGTGTTACCTTGAGCAAGTGACTTCACCTCTCTGGGCTTCAGTTCCCTCTTGTCTGGAACAGGGATGACGTAGCAGCTCAGAGGGTTGCCACTTGCCCCAACAATTGTGTGAAACGAGAGATGTGAGGCCCCAGGCCCTAGGAAACTCTCCACAATCAGTAGCTGTTATGTGTTTATTCTCGAGTCCCCAGTTTATGAAACCCTTTGCAGAGACACTGCCACATCCTCCCAAGCGTCTTGTCCCCGGCTAACTACTGTTATTATCCTCTCCTGCTGCAAAAAAACCCCACACAAACGGCAGCTTCTGAGAGGCCTGGGTTGATACCCTATAAATTGTGCACCCCCAACCTGGCCCGGAGACCCCCATTTTTCCTCCTGTCACTTGAGGCTTGCATAGCCCAGAGAAGATACGGGTTCCACTGAGGCTGCTTAATGTGTAGGTTTCACACCCTAAACAAAGATAACACTAATGAATTCACAGTCAACCTTTTCAGCCCCGTGATAGCAAAAGATTTTCAGTCACTTTAGCCGGAGCTACACTTGCACCCAGGGTCACCCAAAGAAAAGGACAACACATTAATCTTTGTCCTCCTGGTGCTGAGCGCTCTCTCAAATAATCCATTGCCTGGCATGAAGCGAAACTCAAAACCTTAAAACGCCATCTATCTGGGCCCCAATTAAAACATAATCTTTTTAAGCTGCCAATACCCACTGACCGGGATCAATAGAGGGGACGATTATGAATGGCGTTTCCTAGTGATCTGGTCCAATGGGGAATGGATAACTGCTGTCATATCCAGACGGAGGGGCAGGGGGACCCCTCGGTAAACACCAGACGAAGGGTTCCAATAACCTGGTTTAACTGATGTGGAAATCATGTCTTATAATCATGGCCATGGAGGTGGTGTTTTTCAAATTTCCTGTTAAGCCACAGTATATTTTTCAGGAAATGAATTAAGCCTCCAGCCAGGCATTCAAGCGGTACATAGGGCATGTGTCCTCTGAGCCAGGTTCTGGGCTGCGTGTGAACAATTGTGAGGTCGTGGCCCAAATGAGTGATGTTCCAGAAACCATTGGCCTTCCTCCCTCGGACTTTTAACACAGGAGGGAAGTAAGGCTTCCGGATGGTGTGGGATTTCACACCGGTGAGAGGAGTCTGCACTTGGATTCTGGGCTCCTGGTCCTTTCTACCTCACCTCACTTCAGGGGTGGAGGCCAGTGCAAGCTGTCGGAAACTCAAACCTGTGAGAGACTTTTCACGGTCCGGACATGAGCGGCCCCTGAATCTAGCATATCTGAACCTCAGAAGAGCTCGGGACTTTGCTCAGAATATTTGCCACGTAGAAGAGGGGGGAGATTTGTGACTGAAGCGTAACTCACACGAGCCAAAGAGAGTGAGCTGTGCAGACATGAAGTGAGTGGAAACTCTCCTGCCGCCTCACGTGCGCTTTCTAGGGCAGCGCGGTGGATTGCCAGCTGCCTGAGCTCCCAATCTCAAGGAGTCAGTGTTCTCTTCTGCACAGGCTCCTTCCTTGCCATCCCTGTAAGATCTCTGCTCGTCCCATTTGGAACACGGTCCAGATGTAGGAGGGGTGCCGACGGCGAGCAGGCATCCACTGTTTTGCGCCCATGACAGCTGACCCCGCCGGGCTGTACAGAGGCTCATGTGTGGATGCTCCCACGGTCCCCCCACTGCCCGGTGGGGAGGGGACTGCTCTTCCCAGTTGACGGACCCTCCCTTCCACTTCCCTGCAGTGCCTGTTTCTGGGAGATGGGCTCTGCATTCGTGACTGAGAGTCAGGGACTAGACCGAGGAAGATCCAGAGATGCTGAGGGGCAGATGAGATAAGCCTCAGGGGAGCGGTTTCTCATGAAGAACTCTAACAGCAAAGGGTGAGTTGAGGGGGGAGAAGAGGGGAGAGGGGGTGAGGGAAAGGTGGAAGGAAGCCCTGTGGGCTGGGAGAGAAGGACGGTGTCCTCTTCTGCAGCACAGCCTGGCGAAACACAGGTTCTGAAGGAGCGTGGGGATGATGTGGTTAGGGACCCTGAGAGCTCCTGGGGAGGTGTGGGCTGGAGTTCAACATTTTTCATCAGGCGCAAGTTCGAGATGAGAGTCATCTTGGTTAATGACTTGTTTAGATTGCTGATGTCTCTGATTGTGATTCTTTTCATGTGGATTCAGAAGTCAGACAGGTTCTGTCTGGGGGTCACATCTGGGTAGAACTCTGGACCTAAGGGCAACTCTCAGGACAGGGACTGGCAGCCACATGGTCAGGGAGGGCGACTGTGCCCCAGAAAAGGGGGGCTATACAGTGACTCCCTAGGGCCAGGCTAGAACCCAATCCCGAGTTTCGCTCTCTCTCTGAGGCCTTGACTGCTGGCCTTGGACCAACCAGCCCTGTGTGACCACCACTCCTTGTACCAACGGCAAAGGGAGTGAAAAGGCAACATCCCAGTGGACTAAAGATAGACCCGTGACAGATGCTTTACAAGAGAAAGCTGCACATCCTCAGGGGCATCTCTTCAATTAGGTGAGTGCCTTCCCAACAGGTGATGTCTGGGCATTGAGGACTGAGCTGGTCCTGAGCTGGATAGACACCCGGATGGGGCACGCTCACCCTGATGGACGGGCGGGGTGCTTGGAGACAGGAGGTGGAGGATAAACTGGGAACGGCAGGTCACGTTCAGATGGGCAGGACCTCGAATGCCAGGTAAGGGCCTTGAGAAATCAGATTTCCATGCGGGCTCTACCTGGGAGGGAAAAGCTTGGCTCCTTGCACTTAAGAACTCAGGGGCGCGTGCCAGGCACGCCAC
Organism: Vicugna pacos; assembly: GCF_048564905.1. Taxonomy (NCBI): domain Eukaryota; kingdom Metazoa; phylum Chordata; class Mammalia; order Artiodactyla; family Camelidae; genus Vicugna; species Vicugna pacos. The sequence goes on along the minus strand of NC_132992.1, from coordinate 88,762,655 downwards.
GTCTGGCTGTAATTCTCCTGCTTGTCCTAACGCTCTCCAAGCAGAAGTCATCTGATAAATGTCTGCTTCCGACCTACATAACACCAGAAATCTTGAAAAGCCAGACTCGAGGACTTAATATAATGGTGACCTTCTGATGCTTTCAAAAAGGATACCTCTCTATAAAGAGCTTCCTAATTCATCAAGTAGGACCATCATTGAGATGTTAAACTGGATCTGAATCTGGGAGACTTGTAGCTGGAGGTTGGAGGGAGACCGGCTTTTCCTTGGATAATCATGGATACTGGTCCTTCCCTCCTCCCTCTCCCCCTCCCCCCTTTCCTCCTCCTCCTTCTCCTCCCTCTTTCTCAGTCTCCCCCTCCTTCTCTCTCTCCTCATGCAAAAACTATTTTTTGTATATACACACACTCAGGACCAAGGTCAATAAATACCAGTGACATTTTAACAGCACATTTTCAAGAAACTAAATTGAATTTGAAATTTTTGTATTTTTTTTGTTTGTTTCCCTTGAATTTCAGTTTAGTTCAGTGGCGATCAAAGGAATCAGAATAAAACTATCATCGTATGAGACAGTGGATCATGTTTAATCTTCGTAAAAAAGCTGGAAATGAGTTCCACAGGACACGGGAAATATTTACAGTTTAACTTTACGAAGACCCCAAACATGCTTCTGCACACCATTTTCTAAGGAACCGTTCCATCCATTGTTCCGTCAAGTGTCAAGGAACCAAGGAGGATGTCGAGCGGGAGGAGCTGTCCCCGGGCTCTCGGGCCCACACTGGGCCCCGGCCTGGCCCAGCGCTCAGCGCTCACACTCACCTGCGATACGGGTGCAGTGAGCCCATCCGTCCAGGTGACTTGCCAAGGCTGAGTGAACCAGGGAGGGCGCTTTGGGCTGCAAGGAACAGAAATAGGCCTGTACCTGGCTTAACCAACAAGGAATGTTCTCGGTCACTGGGCCCAGCCTTTCTCCTGCTACTCTCCATTGGCTCTGCCTGCCTCCCTGTGTTTCAGTATCCATCAGGGTAAGACAGCGGCTAGCAGCCACGGGCTTTTCACAGTCACATTCAGAGAACAAATGCAGAGCTAGTTCCCCATGGCTATCTCCTAAGAATGAGGATGTCGATTTCCTGAAAGACCGAGATGTGTCCTTCTGGTTTTATTGGCCAGAAACCATTGTTTTTCATGATCTTCAGCTCACCCATTACCAGACCATCCCCGGGGGCCTGGGATTTCCATGACGGGCCGGGGGCGGTGAGCTGGGAAGGCCAGGGTCTGGGGGCGCCCACCACAGTCAGCAAGTCAGGCTCTCAGCTGGAAGGAGTCTGCGAGCTCTCAGTGTTGATGAGTCACTAGAAATTAATGATAAAATATGTAACATATGCAGTGAGCGCTCTGCGTGCTGTGGAAATATCTGAGAGCATCCAACTATTTCATTAATAGGATTTTAAATACTGTTTTCCTGCCTTACAAACTGACCCAGGTTAGACATAAAAGAAATTATTGGACCCTCAGGGAAACACATCACACACGCACACATACACACGCGCACGCACGAGCAGACACATATCATTTAAAGCTCAGAAATAGATCACATGAAAACCAATGTGTATATCAGGAAATTTTTTTTTAATGTAAGCAGAAACCATGGAGGCATTATTAATTTTTAAAATCACACTTAATTTATTAAAAAGAAATACAGAATGATGCCTCCAAAGACCCTGCAAATGTTGAAATGCTGACGTGTGAGATATAAACAATTGAACAATTATTTGGCTCAGCTAAATTTTCGAACTTATTTTTAAGTGGGCCAGTGTCTTTCCCAATAACATATTGGCTAAAGCTGACCTTTATTGGGAACCGATTAAATGCAGGCCTAGCTCAGGTGTATCACCAACATCACTGACCCTTCTTCATCTTCACACCAGCTGAGAAGGAAGTGCTGTCTCTATTCACGAGTGTGCTCAAAGACTGGGCCTTAGGGAGGCTCCTTAAGCTTCCTAAGACACCCAGGTAATGAGGTCTCACCTCCGGGCCTGGAGCGTCTAACTGCCGTGCCGCCATGATGGAATTCGCCACGGCCCATCGGACTAGGCTTGGCTCATGGACTCATTCATTTATTCATGCCTTAAACTTATTAGCCGAGTGCTTTTTGCATTCCAGGCGGGCACTATATTGGCCTCACCAGGAACCACTGCACTGGCCGAAGCACAGGCAGAGGAAGCTTCACTCTGACGTTATCCAAAGGGCCGCAGCGCAGTGCACAGCCCGCGATCTCACCAGTCAGAGAAAGGCGCTGCTCATGTCATCCAGGCTTTCCCGCCTTCATGGCTCTGTGAGCGGAACAATTCAATATGGTGTCTGGAGCCCTGGCTTTATTGGTAAATATTTTTAAATCTTCCTACTACAAAAAACTGTGAGTAGGCACTAAAATATGGGTATATGATGATTTGTCATATTTGGCTATTATTGGAAATGTATGTGGCTTTCACAAATTTCATATTACACATATCATTGCATTAACAACATTTATATTATAACTTCCAACTACAGTTCTCTAGGTAGGAAAGAGATCTGGAAATCTAAGTATGGTCAAAGGATAGGAACCTCTCAAGGGCTCTTAAAGATCTGTGTACTGAATTGTTGTTCCAAAGTCACAGATGGGCACGCCCCTTTCAGCCCAAACAGATACACATGAATTGCTACGCTGACTTTGAGCCTTTGGGATTAGCTGCAATAGGACCTTCCTGGCTCCATTTATCCTAGGGTTTAGTTGCAGGCACAGCCTCATCTGAGTGGTGCTAATTGCTGGTATGATGATTAGCACTTCCTTTTCAGAGGGTCCCTGACACGTGTCCATCTGTATGAATTTACACAGCCAGGTCACCCGAGTTATTTGTCAGGGATGAGTTCATAAGCCGTATGGGTGCCCTTTGGGGTGAGTGGAGAACAGCCGAGTCCAGGCCCAGGTTTCAAATTTAGCGAGGCTTAAACTTCTCAGGAGCAATTTCGCCTCTCCCTTCTAGTGGCCAGAATACGGAAAGTGACAGGTGATTAGATTAAGGGAAAATAGCTGCTCTTACATCACTCTAACATTGCTCACAAAATGTCTTCAGATGACAAAAATTATTCTGCCAGCCCCTCCTTGCCTTTGGCAGTGATTGCAAGCCCAGGACATTCTATAGCTCCACGGTCCTCCCCAAATACAGCATCAGACACAGAGCAGGTGCTCCATAAACGGGTGATGAATTAATCAATTCATGTCCAAGTCCAAACAGCTTCCTATTGGCCAGTCTTTATTTGCAAAAATCCTCCTCTATTTTTATTCTGAAACAGAATTACTTTGAAACAGAATTACTTGTCTTTTTTTGACCTTCGATTTGTAAAGAAAGGCAATTATCTTCAGCTACCATATAGATCAGGATAAGTAAGCTAGCGGTCCAAGGGTCAAGTCCAGTCCACCTACAGTCTCATTCTTTATTGGCCAAGAGCTAAGAAAGACTTTCACATTTTTAAGTGGTTGAAAAAAAATCGAAAGAATAATAATATTTGGGGAAACCTGAAACTTACATGAAATTCAAATTTCAGTATCTAAAAAAGAAATTTGCTTGAGACACAGTCACACCCATTCATTTGTATCTTGGCTACAGCCGCTTCCACACTCCAAAGGCAGAGTATGTAGTTCTGACAAAGACCAAATGGACTCATAATGCCTAAAATATTTAGTATCTGGACTTTTACAGAAAGAGTTTGCTGACCCTTGGTATAGAAAACTTATCATTTTTAAAGTATCTAATAATTGAGTAAAACAAAGTAAAACATATACAGAGTTTGTGCACTGGCCCCCAAGAGACAGATGAGTCCTGTATCATTAAAAAGCGATCATTCTTTTTTCTTGAGTTTTTCCTCTACATGAATTTTTAAGAAATATGCCTGTGCCAGAGATTGTAAGTAGAGTGGTTCAGAAAGAGGAAGCAATTTAAATAAAAGCAACAAATTTCAATTTTTTAAATAAGCAAAACAAAACAAAAACGTAATAAAGTATTCTAAGAATGATCTCAGAGAGCCATGGAGCTGAAGTCAGTTTTGACACAGGCTGGCCTTGCTTGGCTGGTACTAACTCCCTAATGAAAAAGATAGGACTGACCTTCAGAAGAGATTTAAATGGCCTTAAAAAACCATCCAGGGGGCCAGGCAGCCTCTCCGCACAAACGTGGCCCCTCCCGCCTCCCCCTTGTGGGAAAGGTTGCCCCTCAAAGTCAGCAAGTAACTTGCAGTAATGGATTTCAAAGTCAAGACTCTAATGCAAATCTAAGCATTTGCTTATACACTCTCCCAAGTCTCGACAGATTAAGTTTGAGAGTATTTTCATAGATCATATCTACATAATCTAATAGAGGTGATTTCAGGAACACAGAAGATACTTCCTGCCACGTCCCTGCCAAAGTGCTGCTCCTCGCCCATAACGTCAATGAGGCGTGCGTTTTCGCTTGGGTTTTCTTTTAATTTCATCCAATTTACAGACCCATGTTGAAGGGTTTTAAACAACCCTCTGCTCCTGCAGAGAGGTCTCTGTCTTGACAAAACTGCTGGGGAGAAGGGGCAGTCCCAAAGCTGAGGGACCTTCGTCTCTGTTCAGTTTATGTAACGTGATTGACTTTGTTAAAGGACGCTTAGGAGCCGTGTGATTTACATCTCAGGAGAGCTTCATGCATCACCCACAAGCGGTTCCACTTATTTAAATATTTCACTTTAAAAGGTGCGGCAGGCTCGTCACTTCATCAGCACCCACCCGTCCTGCCCTGGCTGAAATGGATTCTCTAACCCAATCATCACACGCATGACTCAAAGCAAATGAAGTCTCCCCGCCTCTTCTTTTAACAAGGTTGCGGTGCTGTCACATTACCTACTTCCATCAAGTTACACGAGGCCCCGGCGAGATTTTCCCAGGCTAATGTCTTTGGGGGGATTGGAAAAGCTTAGGCTCTTAAAACGTCAATTTTCCTAATGTTAAATCATTTTTTCAGATGTAAAGCGTGGGAGTGCGAGCAGGTCAGTGGGGAGTGGGGCAGAGAGGCCTGCATTGCGCACACTCAAGTGTGAGCTGGGAAGACACCGCGGCTCACTCCAGGCCCCTCGCTTATCCCCATGTGGCCTGGGATATGTCGCTTGACCTCTCTGAGGTCCCCTTCCCTCTGGTGTAATATTAGACCAGTAATACTTGAGCCTTGCACCATGACTGCATAGAGCCGTCAATGAGCCCCAGACTCTGCTGGGACTGGGGTCACAAAGACCGCCAGCTGGGGCCGTCCGGGAGTCCAGGGGCCGCTCCTTCTCCACCCAGTTCCTGCCCTCTCAATCCCAAATCAGAAGACCCGACAGAGAGGGATGGCGGTGGGGAGTTGCTTCTTTAGAGAGGGCAAACAGGGTCGGCCTCGCTGGGCACAGGCCTGGGGAAGAGAGGGGCCCACCAGGCACGGAAGTGGGGGACCAGCACTCCAGGTAGAGGGACGAGCAGGTGCCAGGGCCCCGGGCAAGCTGAGCAGGTGGAGGACTGGTGCGGGGGGAACCCTGGGACTGGTGGGGACGGGGAGGAACACCAGAGACAGGCTCAGGTGACGCCGAGGCCCGCGGGCCTTGGAGAGGGGCCTGGATTTTATTCCAAGAGCAGTGGGAATCCACTCAGTGGTTGCAGGATGGAAATGACATGAGTGAGTCAATGAATATGAACTAATGAATGAATGGGGCCTGTGAAAGAACTTTTTAAAAGCATTACACAAATATAAGCAGACACACACACACACACACACACACACGGAGCTGTATATGTTTATTGCCCTTTTATCCTATGCAATTCCGGATACAAGGGAAGGATGTGTCTGGAGCAGGTGCAGAGCCTGAAATGACCTCGGTCAAGGCCAGCTTGGACTATTTAGAGTTAGTGAAGGAAGTGAAGGAAGCAAAGAAATGTCACAAGAATTTAGCCATCCATCTATGGGCATGAGCTCACGACCCTAAGCACTGAGCGTCTTTTTTTTTAAATTTGAGCAGTTTAATTATATATTTTTTTGTTTTCATATTCTTTTTCACCATAGGTTACTATAAGATATTGAATCTAGTCCCCTGTGCTGTACAGTAGGAACCTGTTGTTTATCTGTTTTGTATATGGTAGATAGTATGTGCAAATTCTGAACTCCCAGTTTATCCCTTCCCGCCCCCTTCTCCCATGGTAACCACAAGTTTGTTTTCTATGTCTGTGAGTGTGTTTCTGTTTTGTAAAAATGTTCATTTGTCTTTTTTTTAGATTCCACATATAAGTGACATCATATGGTATTTTTCTTTCTCTTTCTGGCTTACTTCACTTAGAATGACAATCTCCAGGCCCATCCATGTTGCTGCAAATGGCATTATTTTATCCTTTTTATGGCTGAGTAGTATTCCATTGTATAAATATACCGCAGCTTCTTTATCCAGGCATCTGTCAATGGACGTTAGGTTGGTTCCATAACTTGGCTACTGTAAACAGCGCTGCTATGAACAGTGGTGTGGATGTATATTTTTGAGTTGAAGTTCCCTCCAGATACATGCCCAGGAGTGGGATTGCTGGATCATATGGTAAGTCTATGTTTAGTTTTTTGAGGAACCTCCATCATCCTCCATAGTGGCTGCACCAAACTACATCCCCACCAACAGTGTGAAAAAGATTTCCTTTCCTCCACACCCTCTCCAGCATTTATCATTTGTGGACTTTTTAATGATGCCCATTCTGACTGGTGTGAGGTGATAATCTCATTATAGTTTTGATTTGCATTTCTCTGATAATTAGCAATATTGAACATTTTTTCATGTGCCTGTTGGCCATTTGTCTCCATTGGAGAATTGCTTGTTGCGCGTATTTCTAAAGAAGCCCTTTAAAGACCGTGTCAAGAGCTGCCCAGATCACAGATGGACACTCACGGGATAATTTGTGTAAACAGTTGTAATGTTATATGAATGAACTCCTGTGCCTTGGAATACAACTTCCAGGGAAACGCGGATCTCCAGGCTGCTGTATCCCAAACAACGTAGAGGATCATGCCTGCTGGTGTCAAAGGAACATACGTAAGCTTCAAGTAACAAGTAATTATCACACATCAATAGTATGCAAACTTCCGTGAAACGCAAGACAGCAAAAGGAAATCTTTTAAATTGCTACTTTCTATTGTATGAGATCTGAAGGATATGTTAGTAGATTAATAAATTGGTTATCCTGAGTTTATTTTCCAAGTAGTCAGAACACTTCAGGAGGAAGATCTTCACTGAGAAAATAAGAGATGAGCCCTGTACTGGGGGTCATCTCATCTTTAGTATGTGCAGCTTACAAAAAAAACTCACCAGTGTGGTGGTTTCTAAGCCAGCACATCCCTGGTCTATAATGTCTTGTATGTAAACGCTAGGAAAGAGGTCTGCGCGGTGTCTGAGGCAGACGACGTGTGCTGGACCGTCTCTTGCCGCCTCTTCCATCGTCCTCACCTTCCTCCCACCCTTCCAGCTCCTCCTCCCTGCCCCCTTCTCTGCCACTCCCTTCACTGCCGAGGCTGGAAGCCCAAAGGCTGCCTTTCTCAGCAGCAGGATTCTCTCTGCTATGAGGGTCACTCAAGCAGGATCTGGAAAGTGGGAGAGAAACAAGAGTCTTTATTGCCTCTGCAGGAACGTCAGGAGCCCGGGCTTCCACGGGCAGCTGGCACGAGGCCTTACTACTGACCGGCCCCTGGGAAGCCCATGTTGAACTGCCGATTTCAGCTGAGATTGCTGGAAGCAACGCCCGCGATGCCTACAGCTCCAGAGTTCCTGGGTTCCAGCAGTGGCTTCCCCGATCTTTGCAAGGCCAGCTTTCCCCATCATCCCACAGCCTCTGATGCCCTAGGATAATCCCTTCCTGCCTGAGACACTCAGGGTCACTTGACTTTGTCTGATACAAGCCTCACTGATGTCGGATGTCAGTAACTCTGATCCTGCCTGGAGCGCATCTCGGTCTTGGTTCTCGGCCTCTGTGGCCTCCCAGCACCCACCTGCTCCCCTTCGCTAAAACCTCAGAGCTGCAGGAAATGGATCTGGGAGTGGATTAGCGAGTTCCCCGTCACTGGTGCTGTGCAAGCAAACACCAGGGGGTCACTCATCAGGTACGTGATATAAGGGACATCCACGAAGGGGTCCTGCAGGTCGCCGAGCGTTTACCCCATGCTGGATCCAGAAGCCGGAGCAACTGAGAAGGGCTGGCGCCTGGCTTGGGACGCCTTCCAACTGTCCCCCGCGGCTGTGCGCTTTTCTCCAGCCCTGGAAATTAACCTGTGCCTGCCAGCCCGAGGCAAGTCCAATTTCAGTGCCAAATCAACCCTGCCTGTGGGCATAAGGAAAACAGGCCTGAAGCAAAAAAAAAAAGCTACGAGAGAGAGGGAGTGAGAGAGAGACTTTTTATTAAATTGTAGTGTTAGTTTCTGCTGTACAGCATGGTGATTCAGTCATATATATATATATATATATATATATATATATATATATTCTTTTTCATTATCGGCTGTTACAAGATAGTGACTATATGCCCTGCGCCCTACAGTAGGACCTTGTTGTTTATCTATTTTACATACAGTAGTTTGTATCTGCCCATCCCGAGCCCCCCCAGGAAGGCTTTCCCTCGGTCAGGGCCAGGCCAGGCTGGGTCTCCCTGTTCTAGCCGACCGTCTGCGTGGCATTCATGCCCAGAGTTGCCACTGTCTGCAGAGAAAGCATCATTGCCCAAAGCCCCCACGTGTTCGAGGGAGCAAGAAAGTGTCCTTTTCTCTCTAATTCCGTGACTCACTGCATGTCTAACACAGCAGTCTCTTTGTATTAATCAAAGTCTAAGCGCAGGTTCAGAGTCACATCACAGAATCCCCCAAGCACGGCCTTGAGTAAGAGAGAAGCCTGTCTCTCTTACACGCCCGTCCAGAGCAGTAAGGGGAGCTCTGGGTCTCCACACGGGGCCCCCAAGCTAGTGGGCTTCCATCTCTGAGTCTAGGTCGGGTACCCCAATTGCTCTCAGCCCTGGGTCTTGAACTGCGCACCGTGGAGGGTGGGGAAGGGCGGAGGGCACGTGGCTTCCTCTCAAGTACAAGAGACAGAAGTGCGCACGCTTGTCCTCACAGCCCACTATCCAGGGGCAGAGAACAGAGTGACGGTCCCCATTGATGATCCACGTCTCCATCCCTGAAACCTGTGACTGCGCTACCACGCAGGGCAAAGGGGGCTTTAAGATGTGGGTAAGGTTAAGCAAGTATCCTGGGCTATCCAGCAGGGCTCAGAGTAACCGTGTGAACCCTAAAGAGCAGAGATGCTTTCCCGCGTGTCAGTCAGAAAACTGTCACAGCAGAGGGAGGTCAGAGAGATGCTGGCTTGGAAGACGGAAGAGCAGGGCCACACCCTCCTGAGAATGCAAGCCCCCTCTGGATGCTGGAAGGGGCAAGAAAATGGACTTTCCCCTGGAGCCTCCAGAAGGAACTACCCCTTCTGATCCCTCAAAGTCAGCCCAGTGAAACTGTGTCAGACTTCTGACCTCCAGACCTATAAGAGAGGAAAAGTGTGTTGCTTTAAGCCACAAAATCTGTCGTAGTTTGTTACAGCACAGGGGGAAGCTGATACACCCCGTCACATGGCCCCACTGAGCCGCCAGGGAAGCTGGGAAATGCAGTCTCTGGCATCCTTGGTGTCCTTGTCCCGCCCTTGAGTAGGAGACTCTCCCTCCTGCACCTCTCTGGGTCCCCGGGAACGCAGAGCACGGGCTTTCCGCAGCAACTCAGCCCGTACATGCAAGCAAATCACCATTCAGAAAAGAGGTCTGCACGGCTGAAGAGACACAGGGCAAAGCCCCGTCTGTGGTTTCTGAGCACAGGGCTGAGAGCAGAAAGCCTGCCAGGTGCCGCCTCCAGGATGCCAGCTGGGAAGTGGGTACCGGCACCCTCTCGCCTCAGATCCCCAGGTTGATCGGGGCGGCATCAGTCCCCACCCACACGGCTGTGGCCTGAGGAGACGAGCCCGTGTGGGCCGCTTCTCAAAGACGTGTCATCCCCTCTCTGTCACCCACTCCAAGGACCCTCACCTGTCTGTGAGAGCAGCGTCTTCCAGGTCTCCCTGAGAACAGACGAGGCCCTGGCACACCGTTCCCGTCTGACCCTCTGCGGGTGCTACAAACGCATGCCGCCAAGAGGGTGGCACAGGGACACCCAGCCCATTTGGAAGGAAGGGAAACTGAGGTTTGACAGGTGGCACGACTAGAGGATGCAGCCCATCAGGGGCTGCACACCCCTCTGCCTTCCACTTCAGGGTGGGACTCTGGGCAGACCTCCAACAGCCAGCGCCGAGGCTCTCGGGGCGGGAACTGCCTCCGCAGCCCAGACGGCTGTCCATCCAGGGTATGCGGGCTGGGATTAGCCCTCCCCTGCAAGCAGCCTCGACCGGTGACTGACCCCCAAGCCCGCTTCCTCTCTTACGGTGGAGCATTCTAAGGTGAGCATCTTATGCTCCCCACTCACGGGGGTAGGTGGTCGATACCACACACCTTCCTTTCCCTGTGTCACCCCCTCAGTCCCCACGTGTGCTCCTGGGCCCCCTGGGGCTCTGCCTCTAGGGAAACCCAAGCCCAGACGCATGACTTGCCAAAGGGACGGGGCTGTTAAGTGGCACGGTCTGAACTCAACACGGAGGGGTCTGTGGACATACACTCAGACAATCACCCTGACAAACCAGCGCTGCCCAGCTGGGGAGATACCGGGATCCGAGCCTCCAGGAGATTTCCCCTCCACTGCAGGGAGATCACCACCTCTGCTCCCCTTGGCCACGCAGATTTGCCTCTCAGGCTCTCCCCTGAGGACCGGTGTCTGCATCCAGCATCTAATTCGGTCCTGGACTCCCGGGTAGGGCAGCTACCCTGCGCCAGCCCCAGGGGCCACCAAGAAGGGGGAGGAGAGTTGGCCGTGTAGGGGTCCCCGCTCTGGGCGGGGACCACAGATGAGGACACAGGGTAAATGACAGCCACAGCCATCATTCCTGGCACCTGATACCAGCAGGGCAAAGGCAGCAAGAATCCAGGCTCCTGCGGGAGGTTTTGAGAATTAAGTGACAAAACTGGGATCCTCACCATGCCTGGCGTAGAGTGAACAGCCGGTTAATTCCAGCTTTCATTGTTGTTATTTCCATCCTCACCTACCCGTACATACATGCAACAGATAACAGATCACAACAAGCCTACAACGCTGTTATACTGTTCCCGTTTTACGGATGGGAAAACTGAGGCCCAGAGCGGTCCATAACTTGCCTGAGGTTACACACTGCTGCCCTCCTGGGCTGTGAACGCGAAGTCCTGGCCTGACACTGACTCATCACTCACTCCTAACGTCACTCACGGACTCCGTGAACATCACCTGGGGTAACAGTGCAGCCTCAGTTTTTGAATTTTCTGACTTTTCCTCACAGCGGGGTTGTGGCTGAACTCATGAGAGTGGACTTCCTGGGGAGGCAGGAAAGAGAAATGGGGGCCAGATTACCACCTGCCTTAGCTCCTGACACTCAGCCGTTTGTCACCCAGCCCTGGGTGTTTCCCCAGCTCCGTGTAAATAACTGATTAACCGGCAAAGCCTTCATCTAATTCCAGTCGGCTCAGTGCCTCCCTCTCCCACGCAGTCCTGGAGTTTCATAGGCAAACCCTTCACCTGGACGCATTTATCAAAGGCAGAAAGTTAATGGGATGCCCACTGAGCCACGAGGAAAGGAGACACCTGCTAAGTGGACGAGGTGACACGACTTTGCCACCACCCTCTGCATCTACCAAAATGAGAAAGATCAGGGTCATGCAAATGGTGACGCAGGCCCGATCCCCTAGTGTCCCCACGCCCGCCAAGCTACCAGGCAGCACTCCTGCTCTGGGCGCCTCTGCTCCCACCTCCTCACACGTCACCGCCACTGGGAAGCCCTCCCTGTCTCTTCCAACCCAGCGTGACCCTCCTGCAGCCTGTGCCTCCCCCAGCACGTCTCGGTGACACCCTCTGGCACAAGTGGGACTTCCGCCGGGTGCTTTTGTCATCTCCCTAAGGAGCTCCCTGAGGGCAGGAGCCAGAGCTCACGCCTTTGGATGTCACCACCCAGCAAACGGGGCTTGGCAAACAGCAGGTGCGCCTGGAGGAACTTGCTGATTAACTGAGTGGTGAACTCCTGCGCATCCTTCAACACTTGGGAGCCACGCACTCTTGGAAGCTTTGAAAAGAAGGATGAGGACAGACTAATTTCTGGGTCCCAGCTTTCAGCATAGAGGATGATGGTGTCCAGTCTGCATGGTCCTCACTCTGCCTGGCTTTGACATTTCCCCCTCCTCTGAAGTGTGTGCTGGACACAGGGTAGTAAGTTCTTGGCAGAGAGGGGCTGTGTCTCTCCTTGACCCCTCCGTTCCCTAGCGCATAGCAGGTGCTCAGAAAGTACTCAATTACAGAACGATTAATGAAGGCATGAGTTCCCTCCTTCTCCTCCTCAGCCCCCATTTGCTCATTCAACCAAACTTCCTGGGTCCCTGACACACCCCAGCACTGTCCTGGCCCTGGGGACAAGGAAGTGACACAAACAAGGAGAGAGAAGGAAAGAAACGAATGGATAGTAAGCCTGTTTTTTTTTTCCCCTTTAATCCACACAAGTGCGTCCTATGTTGGGTAATCTCATTCCGTCTTGCCAATGAGAAAAAAGGATTAGCCAGGCAAAGTCAGTTGTCCAAGGTCATAAAGCTGATAAGTGATGGGGCTTCCGTTTGAATCAAGGACAGTGTGACTCCAGTGCCCACTTCACTGGGCTTCCTGACTAGAGGAAGCATTAAAACAATTTTTAAAAGAAAATAAACGAATAATAATAAGTAAATGGGTGGGAAGCCACAAGACAGAAAAGCAAATTGTCGCAATCGATCAGGAAAAGGACAAGTTCCAACTGGCTGGACCAGGGAATCGGCGGCCAGCTGGGGAAGACGCACAGAGACGCGGAGGGCAGAAACAGACCAGCTCCTGGACGGCTGGGACCAGCCCCTCCACGCCATCACTCAGGATTGTGCAGGGGAGCCGTGGCCACGGGGCGCTGTTTCCATCCCTGACCACAACAATGTCCACTACACAGTCTTCTGACAGACGGGACTCAAGTGCTTTGCGAGAAGCGGCACATCTCCCTGATTCACACAGCAGTGCCGACTTGGGCGGGGGGCAGCCTGGCCCCCAGTCAGATTTCAGCCCCAGGGTGATGATGAGTCGGAGCAAGGAAAGCTCTGCTGGAGGCGCCAAGAGGGACGGACGCTCTGGTCCAGGATTCAAGACGGACGGAGCTGGGACACGGTGGGAATGCAGTGCCCACGGCTCAGTGTCCTCACACCTGTGGTCCCAGATGACCGCCTCGGTGTCCAACCCCGGGGAAATGGTTCCGTGAATCACCTACCCCCAGGCTCTTGTCAAAAATCACATTCTCAAAGACATCTTAATAGCCTTGGGAAATGTTCACACCATAAAAAAGAGTGAAAAAAAATTAAGATGCAAAACTCTTTATACAAACCACCTTCTATGTCCATGTGTGCCTTATACATACACACATATATAAATACGTAATCTCAAAGTTTTCTCTAATGCCCATTTATTCACACTGTAATTAAAAATAAAACTTTTTAGATATATAGTTTTCAAAGGACCTAGAACTCTCTCTTTGTTTCTGATCTGTTGCTGGGGTCTGGCAGCCCCATCCTGGACCAAGCGCAGAATGCAGGTCCCTCGTGTCCAGGCAGAAGGCCCAGGGCACGCTCCTCCGAGGTGGCTGTGTGAGTCCGATGAGCCCACAGTGCCTGGAACGTCGCCCACTCTGGTGTGACATCTGTTACCAGCTTCAAGAGAAAGGCACCCCATCACTGCACATCACACGTCCCCATGACACAGTTGATATGCACTTGTCCCCGGAACAGCACACAGGTGCTGTGCATGCTGTGATGATGGTGTGGGGGCGGCGTGATTAAAGGACTTAGAATGGACTTTAAAGTCACTGAAGGCAGCAAGCAGAAAATGTCTCTCACAGGCCTTTCTGGGGCTGAGCTGCAGAGGTGGAGGGGCCCTGAAGGGTGGTGGGAAAAGGAGAGAAAACCAGCAGAAAGAGATGCTGGTTCAATTTCCCATCAAAATCCGACCATCGGGACTGCTCCCCGAGTTACCAGGACAGAACTTTCCAGGCTCTCCCTAGACCACTCCCTTTTCTTGGGAAATGTCTTTTTTTTTAATGCCCTTTCTCGTTGCAAATTTTTCTCTAAACAATATTTAAAAATTAGAAATGTAATTTCACCCCTAATTTCTCCCCCATCACAAGAGCCACTTTCATTTTCCCCTGCTCCCTTTTATCTTTTCCACATTCCGGTCCCTCCTCCATCTGGAGTTGCAGATTCTTCCCTTTTACCTGGTGAAACTCTGCTCTATCTTCAGCCTGCACTTTGACGGTCTTCCCAGCCCTCACCTGTGAGTTTGGGGGCCCACCGGCTCCCCCAGTTTCTTGCACACACAGCTGTTGCATCTGTCCTGCCCGCCCTGTGCGTTCACGTGACATGGCCCCTCCTGAGCCCAGTTCCAGGCACATTCTACTGTTGAAAGGAAAAACACTTAAACTCACTGAATGACAGCATAAAACATATCGGGGGAGTTAATTTTTCCCTCAACATTCTATCAATCATTGTCTGTTTTACAACAAGGTAAATCATACTTAACATTTTTTCTTTTTTTTTTTGACTTAAGTATAGTCAATTTCCAATATTGTGTTAATTTCTGGTGTACAGCATAATAATTCAATTATACATGTATGCATTCCTTTTCATATTCTTTTTCATTTTAGGTCATTACAAGGTATCGAATAGAGTTCCCTGTGTTAGACAGTAGGACCTTGTTGTTTATCTATTTTATATGTAGTAGTTAGTATCTAAAAGTCCCAAACTCCACAATTTATCCCTCCAGCCCCACTTCCCCCCTGGAACCATAAGTTTGTTTTCTATGTCTGTGAGTCTGTTTCTGTTTTGTCAATAAGTTCATTTGTGTCCTTTTTTAAAAAAAATTCCACATATAAGTGATACCATCTGGTATTTTTCTTTCTTTTCTGGGTTACTTCACTTAGTATGACGATCTCCATTTGAAATGGTTGTATAACATTCAATCCAATGCCCACTCCACACACATTTACGGAGTGTCTGCTGTATGCAGAGCACGGGGAACCCAAAGGGATGTATCATTTGCATCCTGCCCGTGGGCAGTGACAGCAACACAGTGGCATCCAATTTCAGAGGCTTGTAACCTAGAGGTGGGCACATACACTAATCCGCCCCTTCGACAGATGGGAAAACAGAGGCACAGAGGTATACTTCAAGCAGCGCTCTGTCCAGTACCTGGAATCCAGACCCACAGCATCTTTCCAGCACACTCCTCAGTCCACACAACAACAAAAGAATGTGCTTCTTTATTAGTTAGACTTCTGCAGAGTTGTAAATCAAACCAAAGCGTTCAAAATTTTAAAGTTTGATCAGCTGAGAAATAAGGATATTAAATGTGATTAAATATGATTGCATTTGAGGGTACAGACTGTTCTTCCATCGCCTGCTTTGATTAAAAAAAGCTATCTGGGCTGTGAGGTAGAAAAGTTAAATGCGACAAGAAAAAAAAAAAGGCTCCGAGTTTGCTGTCGTTCCTACTTTTTGTAAGAAAATCGTATTGTCTAAGATGGGATTGTCGCCACACTGAGAACACATCAGTTAGCATCTGCAGTTAATATTCTCCTCAGCCTCCTTAATTGCTAAAAATAAGAGCGATTAGGAAGAATAAAAAGTTAGTCCTACGATTCTTTGGGGAACATAAGAGAGGCTACATTTTTTAATGGAACATAGACCAGAAACTCAGATTCCTAAGCTGAAATTTAATTGGTGCAATATTGAACTTTAAAGAGTAATAAAGGTTTTTGTCTTCGGGTTATGAGGGGAAAATTACCCATAACAGTGCTTGGCTTATAACGTGCGAGCTGCTGCCCTGGGCTGCCTCTTTCCTGAGATGGAGATGGCAATGCCGCTTCCGATTCTGTCTCACGTTGCAGTCCTTCCCCTCCGAGCTTTGGGAATGATGGTGAACTCGAGGGAACTTTTCAGGGTGGCTGGGACATGATACGGATCAAAAAAGCAAAATACCATATGATATCGCTTACACGTGGAATCTAAAGAAATGACACAAATGAACTTATTTACAAAACAGAAACAGACTCACAGTCGTAGAAAACGAACTTGTGGTTACAGGGTTGAGGGGAGGGAAAAAGTGTGAGTTTGGGATTTGCAGATACTAACAACTACACATCAAATAGATAAACAACAAGGCCCTACAGTACAGCACAGGGAGCTACATTCAGTACCTTGTAATAAATAGCGTATAATGGAAAAGAATATGAAAAGGAATATATTTATATGTAAAACTGACTCACTATGCTGTACACCTGAAATTGACAGAACATTGTAAGCATTGTAAACAGACTATACTTCAATTTAAAAAAAAATGGATCAGGAGAAAGGAATACAATTGCCAAGTATAAGGAGGCTCTTTTTAGCAATGCCAAATGCCATTCTTGAAAGATGAGATAAATGACCAAAAAAAAAAAAAAAGAGAGAGAGAGATTGAGCGTGCCTGGGTAACAGCCCACTTATCCCCAGTTTCTAATTGAAATGGTGGCTGGGACTCAAAACGTGGCGCTGACCCACTTCAGTCCTTAGGATGCCGCATCACCACGGGAGGGAAAAAGGATCAAACACGAATCCGCCTTACATTAGTGAAGCTGTCGTGAGAGGAAGGAGGGAGCTATAAGGACAGTTGTTGTCAAAATCACTCCAAGACCCACAGGTCATAGAAATCTGGACTATCAACTTGTCCATTACGACCAAGATTAGAAACCAAATGTTTCAAAAACATGAAAACTGGACTCAGCCTCCAAGTGAATGTGAATGTGGCCTTGGCCAATTATTTTGCAGCAAAAGTCTGGAGTGACTTGGTTTCCCCAGGACGGTGGCAGTAGGGACTTAAATCTAGAGGGCTCACTTCATCCAGAGAAGTGTCAGGATGTAGAGTTGCCAGATTCAGCAGATAAAAATACAAGATGCCTGGGTGAATTTGAATTTCTTTTAGCATAAGTATGTCCCATGCAATATTTGGGACTTACTTATACTAAGCCATTATTCATTGTTTCTCTAAAATTCAAATTTTTCTGGGTGTCCTGGATTTTACTTGGCAGCCCTGGGCAGGAGGCAACCTGTGTACCAGCCCTCACCTTGTCTTCCCTGCATTTGTTCTCGGGGTCCCCATCGCTGGTCCCAGAAGGCCCACAGAAGACTCAGGATGGCCAGAGTCTCAGGCAGGTGAAGGCGTTAATATGAGCAGGAGATGAAGACGGGATCAGTTTCCAAGAGCACAGTCTGCAGTCCGAAGGGAGAACCCTCCAGGGAGCCCCACAATGTCTTGATGGAGAAGAGGAGCAGAGGGTCCATGGGGACTCCTGTTTGGAGTCACATACAGGTGCTGTGTACAAGATTCAGGGCTCTGAGGCAGCTCTAGAGAGGCTGAGCCTTTATCTCCCTCTCTCATTACTAGGCATCTGCCACCAGGTGGTAAGAGCGCTTGCAGAGGGTCCAGGTGAGAGATCATCAGACTTATATGTGCATAAATATCACCAAAGAAACTTTCTAATAATGCAGAGACCTGGAACCCATCCCTCAGAACCACTGAGCCCGTAGTCTCAGATGCACCTTGTAACCTGCATTTTGAACAAGCAACCCCAACCCCAAACACACACACTCTCTCTCTCACACACACACACACACAGAGATACCAGGTGATCCAGCTATAGGCAGATTCTCTGAAAAACTCTGACTTGGATTTTAGGCACTCCCTTAACACAAACTGAGAAAGACACTATTTTTTAAAATAAAATATTATTAAAAGCATTTTCTCCAAAGATCAGGTTATTTATTTAATTTGGCATTTCCCAATTTGATTATAACTAATTTCTATTTTAACGACACGATATAAAAATCAGAGTGAAGAGTTATACGAATGGATCATTCTTAGAGACAGTTTTTTGGTATCAGCCTGTATTTCTACTTCTTAATATAATCTTCTCCACAATGAGGACCAAGTTGAACTATTTATAATAGTTTAATTATAGGACTATATGTTACTTCTGCGCTTGTAAGATGCACTAAAATTACAGAATTTTAGGATTACAATGGAAAATTATAAGATAAAAATAATTACAGAATTTTGGAGTGGAAAAAGAAAGTGGTGACTTACAAAATTGTAAGCTTTGCTTGAAAGGGCATTTTTCTATATTTTCTTCAAAGTAAGTACATAAGAAATAGTATTCTTACACATAATAATATATAATAACACAAATGTATTATTAAATTCTTATGTGGGATTATTAGACATGCCACAACTGATTGCTAAGAAAAGAAGATACTCTCATCAACGAATCTATGTCAAAATATAAGAAGAATTTTTGCCTTTACTATTTGGAGAATTTCACATGACCTAAGCTTTGGTGTCAGAAAAATGCATTATTTCTGCACAAGTTTTTTAAATAGCCTCCTTAGGAAAATGTTCATATTTTAAAGGTGTGCAAAAAATAATTTAAAGGTATACAGGAAGCTGCTTTGGCTATTTTAAGTACAGCACATAGATAATAATATAAAACTTGATCTAAAGAGAATAAATTGAAAATTGTGATGTGTGATGGTATGGGTTGAAGAGTGTTTCCCCAAAAGATGTGGGAAGACACCCACTGAAGACAGAGGCAGAGGTTGAAGTGATGCTGCCTGGAGCCGCCAGAAGCTGGCAGAGGCCAGGAAGGATTCTCCACTCGAGTCTTGGGAGGGAGCACGGCCCTGCTGACACCTTGATTTTGGACTTCTAGCTTCCAGAACTCTGAAAGAATAAATGTCTGTTGTGTGAAGCCACCCAGTTTGCAGTCCTTTGTTATGGCCACAGGAAACTAATACATGTGGGTTTTATTCCAAACACACTTTAAAGTTTCATTTCCTTTTTGCAGAATAACAAAATGAAATATTAAAAATATGAGCATTGCCATATGATCCAGCAAACCTACTCCTGGGCATATATCCAGAGAAAACTCTAACTCACATATGTGCACCCAATGTTCATAGAAGTACTACTTATTATAGGCAAGACATGGAAGCAACGTAAATGTCCATCGACAGATGACTAGATAAAGAAGATGTGGTATATATGTACAATGGAATACTACTCAGCCACAAAAAGTGATAAAATAATGCCATTTGCAGCAACATGGATGGACCTAGAGATGATCATACTAAGTGAACTAAGTCAGAGAATGACAAATATCATACGACATCATTTACATGTGGAATTCAAAATGATAAAAAATAAACTTATTTACAAAACAGAAATAGACTCATAGACATAGGGAAAAAACATATGGTTACCAAAGGGGAAAGTAGGGGAGGGAGAAATATGGAATTTGGGATTAACAGATACAAACTACTATATACAAAATAAACAACAAGGTCCTACTATATAGCACAGGGAACTATATTCAATATCTTAAAACAACCTATAATGGATAAGAATCTGAAAAACAATATGTAAGTACAATGGAATCACTTTGCCATATCCCTGAAACTAACACAATATCGTAAATCAACTCTACTTCAATTAAAAAAAAAAATAGAAGAAGAGGGCGATCTGGCTGCCTTGAGAGCACCACGCCCAGTCACAGTCCCTGCGTCTCTCCAAAGACCCTCGGCCATGTTTCTCCCACGCAAAGCTTACAAGTGCTTTCGAAGCCAGCTCCATGCTAATCCCCTTCCTGCCGAATATTTCTCAAAACAGCCAGCAGTTTTATTCTATGAACATTTCAGCCTGCCTGGAAAAGGGCCACACTAACGCCTGCTTAGCAGGGCTGTGGTGCAGAAGGGAGTCAGCACACAGTAGGTGCTCCCTGCAGGAAGTCAGGGCTAGCTTCACATTGCACATGTGGACTTGGCTCTGAATTTTAGGACCTGAAAGCCAGAGAGAATGTAATGGGGCCTCTCTGTCTGACACACCAGAAAAGACTTGAGGAAGCCATCAGACTTTTTTTCCCGTCTGGTACATGATACATGGGACCACATGACCAACCTCCTCTAAGGCAAAGTCCCCTTTTCAAAGCCACTCATTTGAAACTGAGCAAGTCTGCCCCGGAGCAAGAGATGGTAGAAGCCAGGCCCCCGCCCTCAGGGACATTTACAATCTAATAGCTGAAGTACCTGGAAAGCTTTTAAGAAATGTGAGTGTTTAAGAACGATCTCCTGAGAAGATTTGTTTGAATAGTGCTTCAGGGCCAGTCCTCTCAGGCTTCCTGGAGGAGGTGCCAGGGTGCCTGTCAGTGTGAGGTCTGAGCTCACCTCGACCCTCCCAGGTATTAATGGAGTAGACGTCACGTGCACACGGAAAGCACGCTCTCTGGGGGGTCCCAGGATGGGAGAGGAGGATTTTGATAATCAAGTTTTAACCTTAACTACTTCTTCCTTACAGGGAAGGCTTTCCCCACTCCACCTCCACCCCCAGCTAATTGGGTGACGCGAACTTACACCTGTACGGCTCCCGCCTTCACCTTGTGCGGCTCACCACAAACGCGGCGGGTCATCTGGTTGGTGGTTGCTACTCCACATCTGTTCTAGGAGCCAGCTGAGGCCACGAGAGGGTGTGGACACTTCGACTCCATAACCCGGTTCTATCAGAGCATGTGTGGTGCCCAGCACTGAGTAGGTGCTTAATCAGTACCTGTTGAATTGATAAAATCCTCTAAGCATTTTGTTCTCAAAACGTGGTACCCAACCGGTAGCATCGACATCAATCTCGGGGGACATGCAGCGTCTCCGGTCCCACCCCAGACCTAATTCGGATTTTAACAAGCTCCCAGGTGATTCGTGCACATTACAAAAAAGAAGCCCTGCTCTAAGGCCGGGAGGTCCATCTTAAACTCGGGGCAACAGCGGGAAGGTCAGAGTTGGAAGGAACCTCAATCCACTGGCAATTATTTGTCCCAAATTGCCCCCATTGCCTCTCTTTTATTCCCTCGACCCTCATTTCCTTGGATCTCAGGACTTCCCAGACCCCTTTGGATTGGACTGGGGGCCTCACCCACATGCACCTTCCAGACTATGACTTTAAAGCCTTGCCCCACACCTACCTTGTTTCTTTTTCTCCCCCACAGGTTTGGGAACAGAGGGCAGACTTGAGCTTGGAGAACTCTGTCCCCAGGGGCTCAGAGAGTTAGAATAAAGTAGGTTCACTAAATAAAGGCTGAGTGATCCGTTAAGCCCAGGCCTTCCGGCTGGACTGCTGCACCCTTTCCACCTCACCAGCGGGCATCTCAAGTAGAGGAGAAGCCAGAGCCACACCAGCCAACACTCACTTCGTGCAGGGATGCTTGGGGCAGGCACTTGGGTTTGTGCAAAAGCAGACCTACCTGGAGGGAGACGTTGCATTTCTTGGCGTTGAGTCTGGAAAAAATAAATGGTGCCCCACCTCCGAAACGGGTACATCGAAGAGGCTGCTAAGGTTCCCGGTAAGGAGTCTTCTTTGCCGACGCCAAGACCTTGGGAGATGTGACATGACAGAGCTCTGGAAGGAAACACCGAGAATCACTCTGCCATGGATGGGCCTTCCCACCAGGTGCCTTCACCCACACAGGGGCTGCTTGAGCAGCGGCCAGTGAAGCACCGGGTCGGTCTCCAGCATCAGCGAAGGGTACCTCCGAGGTCCTCCCCAACTCAGGTTCATGACCTAGACCAGGGGTCCGCAAACTTTCTCCGGGGCAGGGAGGAAACATCCGGGGCTTGCAGGTTCCACTACCGTTGCCGAAACTACTCAGCGCTGCCACTGTGCTGTGCAGGCAACCCTGATGAGACGTGAGCCTGTGGGCGTGGCTGCATCCCAGGAAAATGCCAGTTACTAAAGAAGGTGGGCTGCACACAGACCCCAGTTTGCTGACCCCCGATCTAAAGTGAAACTGAGATGGAACTGAAAGAAGAGTGGACTGTACACTTTGAGTTCCAAAAGGCCCAGGGCAGACCGAGGAGTTGTCTCTCAGTGGAAAGCTGCCCCATCTCCTGTTGATCGGGGACTGCCCCCCAAGTCAGCCCCCTGGGAACTCTTCCAGGAAATAGAAGCTGTTGATGAAAATGGAAGCATTCTCACCAAAGAGGACAGTGACCATGCCCCGATGCCTGGTTCAGGATCATGAGTGGTCTGTGACACTTCACAGTCCCTTCCACCAGTTGGGGACCATGACCCTGCATACACAACACTCACTCATGCACACAGTCACACACGTTTACACACATACACACACTCTCATGTGAAAGAGAGAAAGCAAGAGCGTGTTGGACATGCCTGTCTAGTACATATTTTAAAATGTTCCAATTAGTATTTCCCTCCAGTTAAAGGGGCTCCTCCTTAAATGTACAAATGGCATTTGGACAATAAAACTGATGGGATTACAGAGGCAAGTCATCACCCTGTCCAGGCTCCCATTAAGAAGCTCTATTACTGTGATGCAGAGCTATGGCCTCCTGCCTTCATTATATTACCCTCCCTCTTGCCTGTATCCATAATCATGCTCTGTATCCACATCAGAACACTGACAAGGCTTGGCTCGTGGGCATCCTGTATGATGCGAGCATTCATTTTATTTATTTAAAGCATGGCTTGCCCGGATGGTCTCCAGAGATAAAGCATCTAATATTCACGGGGGTCCAGGTGCCATTGGAAGTGCATTCATTCCAATATCACTGCCACTGAGGCAAGGCTAAAAGCACTTTCCCAGACGTCAGGAATCAGAAAGTCTACCATGGAGCATAATGTTAATATCGTTGTTAAAATCATATCCAATGGCTCTTTCAAACAAGGCATATCAAATTGGTGCTTCTCGAGCCATGAGTCAGCTAGCTTCATTCATCGGTGGTCAGCGGGAGGAGGCTGAGTCCCCTCTTTCTTCCAAGTGCTCTTTGCGGTGATGAGGCTACACGAAACTGGCATCCCTGTTTGACCTCAGGTTCTGCTGCTTACATAATTCATATGGTCATACAAGAAAAAGCTCAAAACATAAAAAAGAGTGCTAAGAACTTACTTTTGGTGATTTGATTCTAAATTCCTTCAGCAGATAAATACTCATTGCCTATGAACTGTGAATTGTCTAGACTGCATGGGGAGAGAAAGAGTCAAGATAAAGCTTCTCTCCACCAGTCTTTCTGGTGAAACAGGGAAATAAACAAGTAGCTCTAATATAGAAACAGTTAAAATAAAAATAGCAGGATGGGGAGGGTATACCCTGGTGGTAGAGGGTGTGCTTAGCATGCGCGAAGTCCCAGGTTCAATCCTCAGTATCGCCATTAAATAAATAAGCCGAATTACTTCCCCCCACCAAAAAAATTTTTTTTAAATAGCAGGATGGCAAAAGTGCATTAAAAATGCTGATGTGATGAAAATGAGAGAGTGTTGAATTGGTGGTCAGGTAGAAGTGATGCTTGAGTTGGTTTTTGAAGCTTAAATAAGAGTCTGCAAGACAAAGAAGGAAGGGAAGTAAGGAGGACTTGCCAAGGAAAGGAAAGAGTGGATATTGAACGTTCTGAGAATGAAGAGTGATCTGCAATTGGGCATATAACAAAGAGACAGCAGCCAGAAATGAATTTGGGAAGGTAGCCTGCAGGTGAGTTGTGAAGGGCTTCACTGGCCCAGATGAGCGATTTTGACTTTATCTCGTGAGACAGGACTTAGCAAGATACGCTCCACGAAACAAGAGTTTCGTAAGATCTTAGATATTAAAAAAACAAGCTTGGGAAACAGCCTGGTAAACACTGCAGGACTTCTCAAAGCCTTTCATACTTCAATATACATCGGAGCTTCCAAGAAGTAGTACCAAAGATACAATATTCCCAACTATTTTAATCACATCTTTTTATTTTAAGAACGTTATCTCGTAGAATTAGTATCCATTGAGAAATGCTGCTAAAGCTGCACAGACCTTGGAGTGTTTTCGTGTGTTTGTTTTTTTTTTTTTCCAGTGAGATATAATTGACATAAAACATATTAGTTTCAAGTGTACGACAAAATGATTCACGTGGAATCTTTCTGAGGAGAGCAACAACGTATGTAGATTTTTAACATGGTCGATGGCATGGATGCCAGCAGCGAGAAAAATATTGAAATGGGAGAGGGGGAAGTTATGACTTTGTGATCAATTTCACGTAAGGACTGAGGATCCAGTGATGATGTGCGGTTCTAGCTTTGTCACTGAGAAGGTGCTGCAGTAACCTGTGATAGGAAAAGACCTGGGAGGAGGTGCAAGGTGAGAGAGACCAGTTTTGGACAAGCTGATCTCACAGAGGTATGTCTCAGCATTACTCAGAAGACCAGCTACTGATTCGCTGCAGCATTATTTTAAGCTCATTTTCTCCTGAAAAGTAGAGAGGAGGGCTCCGTGTTAATGGGATGCTATGAAATGCATATTCATTATTGCCAGGACTTGAGTCTTTTGGTGAAATACATATTTATAAACCTTGGGCGAGCATAGATCATTTACCTAATAGAGCAAGACTGCTTTAAAGTCACCATCCTAATCTATCAGGTAAATATCCATTTATAATTGGTTATTTAATCCTTGCTCTTTTCCCAATAGGTCAGACCGGCCCTGTAAGACTGCTTCATTCCTCAGTGGAAGTCTGTTATCATCCATCACAATGTCAATAGAGATGTATGCATTAAAGAAATTATGAAAGTCACTGCCCCGGACAAGAGCTAACATTTAGATGGAGAGAAATGCAAAATATAATGAAACAGATGCTGTGGGTGAGGAGGAGAGAATTTTTCATTTTAATAACGAGTCGTACTCCACTGCAGAAAGGCAAAAGAGAAGGATGGCAGGGGTGAGCTGGGCTGTGTGTCTGAAATTTTCTGATCCTCCTGAATAGGTCCCTAGATAGAATCGTCTCCCCTAAGGGGAGAGAAAGGTATATGTCCTGTATCCCTAGACCTTTCACTTTGTTCATCCCAACACACACACACACACACACACACACACACACACACACGCATGCTTCATTTAATGTTATTCCATATATCTTAGGTGTCTCAAAAGCATCCTACTGACTTTCACTGAGCATCCATTATAGCTGGGTGCTTCTGCTACCAAATCTCATTTACAATCCCAACAATCTTGTCCTTCCAACTGAGGTGGGAAGCCCCATAAAAAGACTGGCAGGACCCCCAGGTAGGGCCACTACTCTCCTGCCAGCGCCATCCAGTTCCCTGGCCCAGAGACTCTATCTCACTTATTGCCTCTGAAACAGCTTACTTCTAGGAAAGTGGCACTTATCCCTAAAATTCTATTGTTTCCCTGAGCTCACTCCTGATTGGTCCATTTCTCTAACTTCTGATTGGTCCATTTGTAGTACTTCATTTGCATGGAGGTCACTCCTGATTGGTTATTCCTCTCACTCCTGATTGGTCCATTTCTACAAAGCTTGTTCCTAATTAGTCAACTTTTGTTACACCTTATTTGCATATAATGTTGCAAAGTGTAAACTGGCCGCCTATAAAAGCCTGTATAAACCTACAGACAGGGTCCAGAGCTTGGAGTGTTAACTCCTCTGGGCCCGCTGGCGTAAGAAACATGAGTTCTCCAACTCTCCGAGTGCTGCTTGGCCTCTCGCCCGGAACCAGGTTGCTGTCACAACTGAGCTGTGACTCTGAGATGTAACACATTTTTTCTGCAACACAACCATCTTAGTGAAGGTTTGCTGGTGGGAAAACAGAAACATGGAGAACTGAAGGGTCTGCCTTGAGTCCCATAGCCAATAGTGGCAGCTTTGAGCCCGGGTCCCACTCTTTCCCTGACTACTAGTCTTCCACTGAGACTGAGGTTGGTCTAGGAAGCACTCCATGTGCACTGGAGGAAGCCTTGGAGCCAGAGGCATTTCCCAAGCCAAAGGAGATCTGAGAACAGAAGGTTGGACAAAGAGTGGAGGATTTTTGAGCCCGAGATAGGAAACCACCCCAACTCTCTCCTAGGAGGTGGCCTAGAGAGAGACCCTGGTGGGATTCACCAGTATCTTCCTGCTAATCTAACTGTCCTGAAAATGAGCTCTAGAAACATGTGTGTGCGCGCGCGCTTTGCAGGACGCATCTTGTCAATCAAACTCCAGTGGAATCCTCATAGAGGAAGACTCAGGCACAATTGCAATGGCTGAAGTGGGGTGGGGGTCCTGGGACTCTGGAGCTCTGCCCCCCAGCACTCCACAGGGCCCCCCCACTCTCCTCCAGACCCCTGGTGGTCCATGCTGGCTCTTCACTTTGTCCTTGGACATAAAAGCCATCTGTGGGAACTGGAAGTGAGGAGCAGGAAGGTGGAGTTCCCAAATCTGTATAAGCCTACTGGATGTTCACTGCCTTTTGGGACAAGTGTTTTCAAAACTCAAAATCCCCAGTTACATGCCGTGTGAGATTTACAGGCAACCGTAGGAAAAGCTGTGCTCAAGCAAAAGACCAGTTATACACAGCAAGGGGTTTTGCAGCTGGGTTGAGAGCTTGGCTCTGAATGCCGTTAAGTCAGACCCCGGACAGAACAAACACTTCCTGTGCGGGGAGCTGACACGGGCAATCGAAGGACAGGACCTGACGTTGGCGGAAACTCGGTAGATCAGGATCTCATTTCACCTCTGCAGGAGGAATTGTTGTTACGTTATTACAGGTGGGGAACCTGAGGCACACAAAGCCCAACTCCTGCACAAAGGTCACAGAGCTACTCAGTGGGGGAGGCTCTGGAGGGCAGGGACGGGGCTTCTGTTTGCCTTGTCTCCCGCCAGGATCCAGGTTGCCATCACAGCTGAGCTGTAACTGTAACACCGAGCTGTAACTGAGCTCACTCCTGATTGGTCCACTTCCCTTTTCCCCTCCAGTCCCACTGTATAGAGAAAATACGGCAATGCCTTACTTCTCTGGGCTCATGAGAAAATGAAGTTTCACCAAGTAGATCTTCCAGGCAACTGAAAGGTGTACTTTTGAGCCCCAAAGGATTTTAGGATTTTAATTATTTTAATGGAAACATTTATTCTGTTCTTAAAACGGCCTGTTTGGTGTGATTAACCTTGTCTCGTTGGCTCAGGGCCATTAGTGTGAACTGCAGCTTTGCACCGTGATGTAACCCAGTGACAGATCATCCCAGAATCTTCCAGAGGCTGGTCATTCATTGTCTGGACCATTGCAGCAGCTTCTGGTCCTGTCCTACCCCATCAGCCCTTCCTCGAGTAGCTGGAGTTCCTCCCAATGCCAGCTGCTCGGGACCCTTCCCTGGCTAGAACCCTGAGTGGTCCTCCTCCCATTACTGCTGGCTGAAGCATGGACCACCAGGCACCTGGACCCTCCCTCATCCACTGCTTCAGGGGCCCTTCCCGCCATTTGAGGTCTTTCCCAGGATGCTCTGTTCATGCAGAGCTGTGTGTCATTAATTCCCCAAACACTCCAGGGTGTGCCCTGTCTGCTGGCTTTAGCTCAGGCTGTTTCCTCTGCTTGGGACAGCAGTTCTCACGTGTGGGCTGAAGACTCCTGAGGACCCTCGAGAGCCTCCCAGGGGTTCCCCAAGGTCCTCCCTTTTCCTGCTTCCTCTGTTTGTGAGGCCAGATTTTTCTCCATATGCATCAGCCAAAGCAGCGTGTCACAACAGACTGACTACAGAGCCAGGTAGGGAGATCTAGCGGTCTTAAATAACAAAACAAAACAAAACAAAAAAAAAACCAGGCATTTGAAGAGGTTGGCAGAAATGGAAAACAAGGCTACTTTTCTGTGGCTTCTGTTTTTTGTTTTTGGAATAACTTATTTTTCTTTAAAAATAGATATTCCTTATGTTCCCATGTCAGAGGTTTATCTCTTCAGTAATGCTTTGGCAATTCTAGGTCTTAGACCTAGAATTGCCAAAGCATTACTGAAGAGAAAGAAATAGGCTGGAGGAATAACTCTCCCAGACTTCAGACAATACTATAGAGCTACAGTCATCAAGACAGCATGGTATTGGTACCAAAACAGACATATAGACCAATGGAACAGAATAGAGAGCCCAGAAATGAACCCACAAACTTTTGGTCAACTCATCTTCGACAAAGGAGACAAAAATATACAATGGAAAAAAGACAGTCTCTTCAGCAAATGGTGTTGGGAAAACTGGACAGCAGCATGTAAAACAATGAAGCTAGAACACTCCCTTACACCATATACAAAAATCAACTCAAAATGGATTAAAGACTTAAACATAAGACAAGATACAATAAGCCTCCTAGAAGAAAATATAGGCAAAACATTATCTGACATACATTTCAAAAATTTTCTCCTAGAAGAAATAAAAGCAAGAATAAACAAATGGGACCTAATGAAACGTACAAGCTTCTGCAGAGCAAAGGAAACCAGAAATAAAGCAAGAAGAAAACCTACGGAATGGGAGAAAATTTTTGCAAGTGAAACCGACAAAGGCTTGATCTCCAGAATATATAAGCAGCTCATATGACTCAATAAGAAAAAAAAATAAACAACCCAAACCAAAAATGGGCAGAAGACCTAAACAAGCAATTCTCCAAGGAAGACATACAAATCATCAAAACGCACATGAAAAATTGCTCAGTATCACTAATTATCAGAGAAATGCAAATCAAAACTACAGTGAGGTATCACCTCACACCAGTCAGAATGGCCGTCATTCAAAAATCCACAAATGACAAATGCTGGAGAGGCTGTGGAGAAAGGGGAACCCTCCTACACTGCTGGTGGGAATGCAGTTTGGTGCAGCCACTGTGGAAAACAGTGTGGAGATTCCTCAAAAGACTAGGAATAGACTTACCATATGACCCAGGAATCCCACTCCTGGTCTTGTATCCAGAAGGAAATCTACTTCAGGATGACACCTGCACCCCAATGTTCATAGCAGCACTATTTGCAATAGCCAAAACATGGAAACAGCCTAAATGTCCATCAACAGGTGACTGGATAAAGAAGATGTAGTATATTTATACAATGGAATACTACTCAGCCATAAAAACCGACAACATAATGCCATTTGCAGCAACATGGATGCTCCTAGAGAATGTCATTCTAAGTGAAGTAAGCCAGAAAGAGAAAGAAAAATACCATATGAGATCGCTCATATGTGGAATCTAAAAAACAAAAACAAAAACAAACAAACAAAAACAAAGCATAAATACAGGACAGAAATAGACTCGTGGACAGAGAATACAGACTAGTGGTTACCGGGGCGGGTAGAGGGTGGGAAGGGATAGACTGGGATTTCAAAATTGTAGAATAGATAAACAAGATTACACTGTATAGCACAGGGAAATATACACAAAATGTTATGATAACTCACAGAGAAAAAAATGTGACAATGAGTGTGTATATGTCCATGAATGACTGAAAAATTGTACTGAACACTGGAATTTGACACAACATTGTAAAATGATTATAAATCAATAAAAAATGTTTAAAAAAAGAGGTTTATCGTTTTTCCTTTCAATAAATTTGTGAATGTTTTTTCATCATTTCTCAGTTTTAATTTCTAATAGACCAAATAGTGATACCTACAGTGCACATAACAAAAGCTCTTTGGGGGCCACAATAGTTTATAAGTGTGTAAAGGGGTCCCGGGACCAAAAAGTTTGAGAACCTCTGACCAAGACCCCAAGCCTCCTTCTCCACCTGCCTAGTTCTTAGTTCTCCTCCAAAGCCATGATCGGAAGCCACTTCCTCCAGGCTGAACCCCCAGACTGGCTCAGGCATCCGCCCCTCCACCTGGCATTTACCTGGTCTGTTTTTATCCTGCCGACACCACTGAGCTGTAGTCTCCTGGAGGGAAGGGACTGGCTGTGTCTTTCTTGCCTTGGTACCTGGTCCGCAGGCGGCTTCAGTGACAGCATGTTGGGCTTGCCTGAACTGTGCTGTGGTATCGCCATTCTGGGTTGAGAGCCTCGCTCCTCTGATTTACCTGCCTTGGGCAAGTCTCTTAAGCTTTCTAATCCTCAGTTTCTTGGGGGAATAAAAAAAAATATTACTAACCTCCAGGGAATTAGATGAGACTTACGATCTGAAACGCTCGTGTGAACTTGCGAGCACCCTGCAGTGAGTAATGGCAGTTGTCCTGCAGCACGAGGGCTCCAGGAACTCTTCAGTTTGCAGAATGTCTCCAGGCAGCTGTGTTTCTGGTTCCCAAGCTC